>NC_068926.1:69029696-69332727 GCF_023091745.1 Budorcas taxicolor
ATTTAAATGGAATTGTATAGTATTCTTTTGTAACTTGCTGCTCTGAGTCAACATAATACTTTTGAGTTCATCCGTACTGTTGTGAATGTCAGTAATTCATTTATGAAGTGAAGTGAAGTTGCTCAGTCGTGGCCGACTCTTTGCGACCCCATGGATTGTAGCCTACCAGGCTCCTCCATCCATGGGATTTTCTAGGTGGGAATACTGGAGTGGGTTGCCATTTCCTTCTGCAGGAGATCTTCCCGACCCAGGGATTGAACCTGGGTCTCCTGCATTGTAGGCAGACGCTTTACCGTCTGAGCCACCAGGGTTTAAAATTCATTTATTGCTGAGTAGTATTCCAGCAATATTTCTATTCCAGTAGAAATATACCAGTGTATTTGATGACCTGTTACTGAACACAATTATGCGTTCTTTCCAGTTTGGGGCTATTGTGAGTAAAGCTTTGAACATCTGTGTCCAAGCCTTTCTGTGATCACGTGTTTTTCACTTCTTTTGGGTTAATACCAAGGAGTGAAATTGTTGGGTTATAGGATAAATGTACATTTAACTTAATAAGCAGTTGCCAAACTGTTCTCCGGAGTGGTAATGCCAGTTTACATTTCCATGAGCTGTGTGTGAGTTCCAGTTAGCCAACATGCTAGCCAGCATTTGCTCTTGTCAGTCTCTGTAGTTACTCTGCTGGGTGTGAGAGATTATCTCATTGTGTTTTCATGTGCTTTTTGCGGAGGACTGACAATGCACATTTTTATCTGTTTATTGGCTTTTTATATTTCTTTTGTGAAATTTATGTTAAAATCTTTAACACATTGAAAATTTTTTCTATTACTGATTTGTTAATTTTTTGAACAGTTCTTAACTTTTAAAAATTCTTATGTTTTGGCTACAGTGAGCAGTGTGCAGGATGTTAGTTCCCCGACCAGGGATTGGGTCCACTCCCTTTGATTGGGATTGTATTGGATTGTCAGTTCAGACTGAGAGAACTGATAATTTAGGCTTTGTGATTTATTTTGGTCTGCTTTACTGTCTTTCACCACTTCCTTATAATCCATCTTTGTTGGATTTAGTCCTGAGTGCTTGATGCTTGATATGTTTTGATGTTATTATTTACATACATTATATCTTTAATTTCCCCCATTGTGTATAAGTTTTTCTTTCAGTCTTGCTAAATCTTTGTAATCCTATGCATTATATATTTCTACATCAAACTTTAGGTTTATATAATATAGAATCATTGTTTTCTTAGCTTGAACATATTATCTTTATGAAAGGCTCTATTACTAGTAATGCTTCTTTCCTTAAGTGAAATTTGCTCAATTGCCTCTGACTCTTTGTGACCTCATGGACTATATAGTCCATGGAATTCTTCAGGGCAGAATACTGGAGTGGGTAGCCTATCCCTTCTCCAATGGATCTTCCCAACCCAGGAATTGAACCAGGGTCTCCTCCATTGCTGGAGAAGGCAGTGGCACCCCACTCCAGCACTCTTGCCTGGAAAATCCCGTGGACGGAGGAGCCTGGTGGGCCGCAGTCCATGGGGTCGCTAAGAGTCGGACACGACTGAAGCAACTTAGCAGCAGCAGCAGCAACTTCTCCATTGCAGTCGGATTCTTTACCAGCTGAGCTACCAGGGAAGCCCCCTTTCCTTAAAGTCTCCTTTTTTTTTTTGTATAAGTATAGCGAAATCCAGTTTTCCCTTTGTTAATACTTGCCTGACATCTTTCTTCATAATCTGTTTTCCAGATTTTTTGTTTCCTTAAATTTTCAGGTGTGTGTTTCTAACAGCGTGTAGTTAAATTTTCTTTTTTTTTTTCCCTTCTGGCTGCGCTCTGTGGCTTACAGGATCTTAGTTCCCCAACCAGGGATTGAACACAGGCCACTGAATTGAAGGTGCTTAATGCTAACCACTATACTACCAGGGAATTCTCTTGAGTTGGAATTTTAAATTTGAGGGCTGCTGAGTTGGTATAACTCAGTCTCTCTTCAGTTCCATCAAATTACCCGCAGGGCAGATGCCAACCCAGATATTGAACTGGACTCTGAATCTCAGTTTTCTTTTATGTCTCAGGGAATTTGATTTTGATAATAGCTCATTGTCTGTTTAGGTCTTTGCTTTGAAGAGAATTTTAAATATTTTATCTAGCTTTTTAAGTTGTCTTCAGTATGACTGGTGATTTGAATTATTGGGTGGTGTTGGAAGTATTTAAACCTTTGAGTTTTCTGCTTAGGATTCTATGATAAAATTCTGTCTGTTCTCATTCTTTCCAGCTAAAAATTAGAATTAAATAGGTAGACTTTAGTGAGGGTTGCCTTGGGTTATGGAATTGGGGTTAGGGATGCAATATGAATCGATGTGTTAGAGGTGAAGATGTAACTGTAAAATATTAATGTGAAATTTGTCAGTCACATGCATTTTTGTGACTTCATCCTGGGATGAAAGCTGCTTTAACTTATCTGATACACTCCCATTAGTTTTATAGTGAACTGCAAGAAGGCTTGTTCCTTCTCTTGCTAGGTTGAGAAGCATTAGAATAAAGAATGGATGCAGGAGGGAGTTCTCTGGTGGTATAGTGGTTAGGACTTGGCAGTTTCACTGTTGGGGGTCTGCATTGGATCCCTGGTCGGGGAACTACAGATCCCACAAGCTGTGTGACAGTCAGTAAATAGATACATAAATCTTTAAAAAATGGATGCAAGAGAAACGTGCAACAGTGTTAGAATGAAAACCAGGGATGAAGGATCCTCAACAAACTTTGAAGCTCCTTGAAACTGCCATTTCATACCAGTGTGATAATCTGAAATATTTTATAATGTATTTTTAAAATCTTAGCTCTATTCAAGGTTGGATGAAAATGCAAGATGAATTCGAATTCTAAAGAAATCTTGAGTGACTCTTGGGTCTGCCCACTGGGTGACAAAAGGAATAATGTTAAAAACAGGCTGCTGAAACATTAGGATGAAAAGAATTTAGAAAAAAATTTCTAACTGATTTGACTGTATGGGAAAGGTTAGAATCCGAGACGTACTAGATAAACTAGGAGTTAACATTCTTCATTGAGAGGAGGACATGATTAACCTAAATTGATGCATAGGTGTCATGGTATAAAGATCACTTGATTCTTTCTTTAATACACATTATCCCCTGGAGCCCTGTTTTCTTTCTCTCATCTCCTGCTTCCATTCCTCCTTGTTCTTCTCGCTTGACTCATTGAGACACTGCTGGGGGGTTGCAAATGGGTGTTCAGACCTCAGTGGCTTGATGTTAAGTACAATGAGATTAACGAGTTGTATTTTTTCTTTAAATGTTCACTTAGAAAAGAGTATAATCTCTATTTCTTTTCTCTCATTCCATCTCTAGGCCTCTGGGAATTTATGCAACTCAGTAGTCCTCACAGTCCACATGCTCTTTGTTGTCGTGAGTCGCTCAGTCATGTCCAACTCTTTGTGACCCCATGGGCTGTAGCCACCAGGTTCCTCTGTCCATGGGATTCTCTGGGCCAGAATACTGGAGTGGGTAACCTTTCCCTTCTCGAGGGGATCTTCCCAACCCAGGGACTGAACCCAGGTCTCCCACATTGCAAGCAGATTCTTTACTGGCTGAGCCATCAGCGAAGTAGGTCTGTATAAATGCTTTATCACAGGGCATAAAAACTGGCTGTAATTGCCCTTATTAATTGGTATAGTTCTGACATAAGCTTTTCTCACTTTTGAAATGTTTACTTTTCTCTCAGTTGCAATAAACAAAGTGTAATTTGTTCTCATTGCTGAAGTCACTGCTGTCTTTGATTTCTATTAACAGATCTTCGTAAAGTAAATATGAGTTCTGTATGAATTTGTTTCTGGAAATCAATTTATTTCTGGAAGTCAATTATTTAAGAAAATATTTGACTTTTAATGTTCATAAAATTGAATGTTTTACTTATTCTTTGAAGCTGTAACTTGAGTATAGTAGAATTTGATCGCTTAGAAATTTTCTAATTTCTAATGTGAGTTTGAAAGAAAAAATGTGGTATGATTTATACTGTCATCTCATGAAAAATTAATTCAAATGGGTATTTTTGTCAAGATACGTGCAAAACTTTAAAACTAAATTTTAAGTATACAGTATCTAACAGCTTTCTTTGTTCAGTTGATTCAGGAAATAGTAAACAGAATGATTTATATTTGAGTTAAAGTAATGCCCTAAATTGTGTAAAAAAAAAAAAAAACCACACACACACCCACAAAAACAAGCAAACCCTGATCTACATTAGTGATGATTTTGCTAAGAAAATCAGGCTGAATGTTTGAATCATCTGATTTTGTTATTTAGGACTTTGGGTTGCTGGTAATAGAAACTGAATTAGAGAGCTTAAATAACCAAAAAGAAAGGGATGGCTTTACTGGCAGAATACTGGAGCGGCTCACGTGATTGAAGAACTGTGGCAGGCAGCTTGGGGCCTCTGAGGACTGGGAGTGTCTAAGGTATTCTAGCTTTGCACCTCTAGGCACCTCTCTAGGTGTGATTCTCCCAGGTTTCTCCTGGTTCATGGCTGCATAGTCCAAAGTCTCTTATTAGCTGTCTTGGTAATATTTTCCATGGTGCCTGCCCATTGGCCAAAAAAACAGCTCCATTTGCTAAGTAGTTAAGACCAAACAACCTAAGTACTTATTTCCTGACAGTTTAGTTTTTTAAAAAATTGATTCACGCAATTTGAAGGAGAATATTTTGATTTTCTGTGCATGTGGCTGTTGGATACTGCACAGATTCTCAAGCCTTAGAATCAGGTCGGACATTATACCTCTATTTCCTGTTCCACACTGATTGTTACATGGTGCTTGCTTTTTATCATAGCAGCTGCTAAATCTCCTGCTTCTTAAAGAAATGATGTCACTGAAAGGAATGTTTTGTGAGTTAATGGTGAAATTATGAATGACCTCAGATAGTAATTTGTGTGGTCTACTAGATGTCAGTTATTGATGTTTGCCTTAAAAACTCAAAACCATCCTTACTGTTTTGAACTCACTGTGGTAGGTCCAGGGTGACTCGGTGAACTGATTGTCGTTGAAGAGGATTCTCATTGGTTCCCCCTTGGATCACGGGGTTGACGGAATAGGCTATGACTCAGTTAACCTGGGTTACTCACCCAACTCCTGTGCTTAGAAGGGCATAATATTCCATTGTATGGTTGTCAGTTTCCTTATTTCCAATTGTTTAAAAATTGTAAACAGGGCATAAATTAACATCTTGTATATCATTGACTGTTTCTATAGCATATAGATTCTGTTAAGTCTCAACACTTGAAAAAAGTTTTTATGAAATTAAAAACATGATCATTTGTGCTTTAAAATTATCTGAGTAATTGAGGATCAGAGACCTAAACCTGAGAGCTGGAACTGTGATGCTCTTAGAAGAAAACATAGGGGAAAGGTTTCGTGACATTGCGTTCGGCAGATTTCTCTGGTATGACATCAGAAACACAGGCAGCAGAAGAAAGAACTAGGAAACTGTCAACAGAGGAAAGACAACCTAAAGAAATTAGAGAAAATATTGGTAAATTATGTCTGATAAAGGATTAATAGCTAGATTATATAGAGGATCACAACACCGTAAAACAACCCAACTAGAAATGGGCAAAGGATTTGAATAGACATTTTCCCAAATAGGTTACACAGATGGCCAGTAAGCACACGAAAAGAGGTGAGTATAACTGATCATTAGGGAAGTGCGAATCAAAACCTCAAGAAACCACTTCATACCCATTATTAAGATAGCTGTCATCAAAAATTGGAACAGTATTGATGTAGATTTGGAGAAATTAGAACCCCGGTGCATTGCTGATGGGAATGTGAAATAGTATAGCTGCTGTGGAAAACAATCTGGTGGTTCCTTAAAATATTAAACAGAATCATAATAGGATCTAAGAATTCCATTCCTTAGGCATCTACCCAAAGAAGGTAAATCAGGGACTCCTAACAGGTATTTGCACATCAGTGTTCATAGCACTGTTTGTAGCAGCTGAAAGGTAGCAACAGCCTGAATGCTCATCGGTGGATGAGTGTATAAACACAGCGGTGTGTATGGCAGAGGGAAATTCTCAATATAAGTTAGCTGCTAGTAAAAAATGCTTAGCAGCTGCCACAATTGACACATTAATGTGAGATTTTATTTGTTTTGAGAGTATTTTCTCACCTTGTTCTTTCCATCACTTAAGTCCAACTTAAAAAAAAAATAATTTAATTGTTCAGGTAGTATGCCAAATGGTACTTCTATATTTTTTGACTCTGTAGAGTCAACTGTGCGTGTGGGTGCAGTACTGTTGAGAGGATCTTTGCCAGTTATTAGAAAGCATTAAATGTATATGATGGAAAAGTGATCTTGGCTTCAAATTGGAAGAAACGGTTTTATAATCTCACCTTTGTTAAGAAAAAGTTGAGAGAAAGAAAGGGGGTCCAATTTTGGGGGTAGAAGCAAAATTATTACACAAAGAATGGAACATGAGAAAGATGCATTAGGAGTGGCTTGATCAAAGAGTCCTACTTGTACAGTATTATCAGTGATACCACAAACCTCTTTAGGAAGATTATTTGTGCTTTAAGAAGAGACATGTCATAGATCAGAACATTTTGAGTAGCTCTTGAGGGAACTTGCTTCTGTATTTGAGAGAGTGAAGGAGGAAGAGGAGGAGGAGGGTGAGAAAATTGGGGGAGGGAAAGAAGTAGACCTGGGCAAAAGAGAATAGATGTTAAATCCTGTATACTTGGAAAAATGCAATGAAAGTTTAGTGGTTTGGATTATTAGTGAAGCTCTAGGGATCTGGTTGGTGAAGAAAGGGCCAGCCTGGGTATAGGAAGTAACATAAACAATGGCAAGGAATTTGGAATGAACATAGAATGTCCTAGAGGGGAAGAATACAATGTTCGTTTGGGGGAGACCTTGTCATTAAGAAGGAAGAGCCTCATTTTGGGGAGGCCTTGTTGAGAGGTATGCGCTAGACCTTGACAAGCACTGAGAGCGTCCTGAGAGTTGGGAATGTGTGGAGAGCAGCGGTTAATATTGCTTGGCTCAGTCAGTTATTTCTTCTTGGTTAGCCTCAAGTGCCTACAACTAACATTTTTGCTTCAGCAAAATCACATTACTTAAAAAAAAAATTTTGGACTTAGAAAGTTTATAATGAATAATGGAAACTTACACATCTGTCAGTCCCAGGGATTTCTTCTGTATGAAGAAAGGCAGGTAGAAATGTTGGATTTATGGTAAGAACTAGAATTACAGGTTTTAAATGGGCATGGGTGTGCTTGAAACGTTTATTCAGTGGGTAGGTAATAGAAGGCTCTGGTTAATTTCTTGTATTGACTTAAATTGTGCTTTTTTTTTTTTAATCCAGAAAGCAGTCATTGAGTATCTTTCTTGTCCTCATCAGAATTAGTATTCACTGAACACTGATTAGAAAACGTATTGATGTTATCTCCATTTTATAGATGAGGAGACTGAGTGAACTTCCCAAAGTGATTCAGATAGGTTTGGAGCCAAAATTCACATCCAAAATGGTCTAATTCCAAAAACTGTTCTTACCTAGTAATTTGTATTGTAATGCATCTTGTTAACAGGTTGTATATGGCCCTTGAGTTCAGATGTTCAGTAGGAAAATTACCTATGTAGCTAATCATAGTCTAGACAAATAGAAATGTAAATAATTATAATGGCATGTAGTGAGCTCTGTTATAAAATAGAGCTATGTTGAAACTGTACATTGAACTCTGAAGGGAAAACTTTCATAGTGAAATTACTGTTTTCAAACCAGATATTGAAGGATATGTAGTAAAGTGAAAGTTGCTCAGTCGTGTCCAGCTTTGCAACCCCGTGGATCTACAGTCCATGGGTTTCTACAGTCCATGGGATTCTCCAGGCCAGAATACTGGAGTGAGTAGCCTTTCCATACTTCTCCAGGGGATCTTCCCAACCCAGGGATCGAACCCAGGTCCCCCACATTGCAGGCAGATTCTTTACCAGCTGAGCCAGCAGGGAAGCCCAAGAGTACTGGAGTAGGTAGCCTGTCCCTTCTCCAGCAGATCTTCCGGACCCAGGAATTGAACCAGGGTCTCCTCCATTGCAGGTGAATTCTTTACCAGCTGAGCTACAAGGGAGGCCTGGAAGGATATGTAGGAGTTATCCAGGAGGATTAGGTGGGATGTGTAAACGAGGCAGAAGTAGTAGCAGTGACAGAAACTCATGCATGAAAGGTTGTCAAAAGCCTCAAGTTGTTCATTCTGGGCATGTATGCGGTAGGACATATCTTTTTTGAGAGGGATATTTTATTAAAATGTCTGTTGACAGGATGGTTATGCCAGGTAATGTTCGAAAGAGGAATTGCCCAGAATCATATCTTAGCTGGTTATTTTGTTTCTTCAGTAATAGGTCTAAATAAATTTAATTCAACAAATGCTTGAGAACCAGTTTGCTAGACCAGTACTGGTGGTGTGAAATGAAAGGATGATAATTGTGCATTTCAGAGAAAGCGATGGGAGATGGTGGCAGATGCTGTTGGAAATAGTGTCAGATAGTTTCCAGCCTTGAAGACCTAGGCTGACCAAGAGTCCCAGTGAAATGTTAAGAAAGAAGATACGGTGTGGAGAGGGAAGGGAGGCCAGTGGTGGCTTCTCTTTGGAATACGTGGAGTTGGAAGTGCTACATTGACAGTCCAGAAGTAGGTCTGGTATTCTGCTGCTGTGCCAGCAATCGCTGTCAGGATTGGGGAAGTGGTGGAAGTTTTCAGGTAGTAGCAGCAGAAACCTTGAGAGAAGCTGTCGTTTCTGTAGGGGAGGACTGGATGTTTGAGGCCCTGATCATGCCTGCTTTGAATGGATTCAGACTTTTAATGGACTGGAAAAGTAGGTCTTACGAAGCAAAAAGAGAGAATAAAGCAACTCGAGGAAAGACAGGTAAGTAGCAGTTTGTATTATGAAGGATTTGCATTAGCGTATAGTGAGATATGAGAGCTTCCCAGGTGGCTCGGTGGTAAAGACTCTGCCTGCCAGTGCAGGAGATGCAGGAGACATGGGTTCAGTCCTTGGGTTGGGAAGATCCCCCGAAGTAGGAAATGGCAACCCTCTCCAGTATTGCCTGGAAAACTCCCTGGACCGAGGCGCCTGTGGGCTGCAGCCCGTGGGCCGCATGGAGTCCGCACGGAGTCGGATGAACGCACATGCACGTGCTAGTGCGGTGTCTCCCAGACGCCTCCTTAATAAGCTACTTACATGATGGGTTTTTTTTGCAGTATCTGTATACCAAATAGTAATTTATCTTAAGATCAAGTTGGTTTTTTTTTTCCTTCTTTGATGATGTGTAAGTTTAATTATGTACCTTGAACTCAACGGCATTTCAGAGTCAATAGAATGAAGGGTGTTTTTTCCAGTGTTCATTAGCACAAGTATATATATATTTTAAAGGCATTTATGTTACATTTAAACCATCTCACATATCACCAATAGTATGTATACCATACCATGGAAACAATTGAAAAAATACCTATATATTGTAGAATATAAGTTTTAGGTTAGATGTTGATGTTGTTCAGTCACTAAGTCATATCCAACTCTTTGCAACTCCAAGGACTGCATCACACCAGGCTTCCCTTTCCTTCACTGTCTCCCAGACTTTGCTCAGACTCATGTCCTTTGAGTCGGTGATGCCATCCAACCATCTCATCCTCTGCTACCCCCTTCTCCTCCTGCCCTCAACCTTATCCAGCATCAGGGTCTATCCAGTGAGTCAGCTCTTCGCATCAGGTGGCCACAGTATTAGAACTTCAACATCAGTCCTTCCAATGAATATTCAAGCTTGATTAGGATTGACTGGTTTGATTTCCTTGCTGTTCAAGGGACTCTCAAGAGTCTTCTCTGGCACCACAGTTAAAAAGCATCAGTTCTTTGGTGCTCAGCCTTCTTTATGGTCCAACTCTCACATCCATACATGACTACTGGAAAAGCCATAGCTTAGACTATACGGACCTTTGTTGGCAAAGTGATGTCCCCTTTTAATACGCCGTCGAGGTTTGTCATAGTTTTTCTTCCAAGGAGCAAACATCTTTTAATATCGTGGCTCCAGTCACCATCTGCTGTGGTTTTGAAGCCCAAGAAAATAAAATCAGTCACTGTTTCCATGTTTTCCCGTCTATTTGCCATAAGTGATGGGACTGGAAGCCATGATGTTAATTTTTTGCAAGTTGAGTTTTAAGCTAGCTTTTTCACTTTTCTTTCACCTTCATCAAGAAACTCTTTAGTTCCTCTTCACTTTCTGCCAGTAGAGTGGTATCATCTGCATATCTGAGGTTGTTTATATTTTTCCTCGCAGTCTTGATTCCAGATTGTGATTCATCAAGCCCGACATATTGCATGATGTGTACTCAGCATATAAGTTAAGTAAGCAGGGTGATAATATACAGCCTTGATGTACTCCTTTCCCAATTTGGAACCAGTCCATTGTTCCATGTCCAGTTCTAACTGTTGATTCTTGACCCGCATACAGGTTTCTCAGGAGACTAAGGTGGTCTGAAATTCCCATCTCTTCAAGAATTTTCCACAGTTTGTTGTGATCCACACAGTCAAAAGCTTTAGTGTAGTCAATGAAGCAAAAGTAGATTTTTTGTGTGTGAAATTCCCTTTGTTTTTTCTATGATCTGGTAGATGTTGGCCATTTGATCCCTGGCTAGGTTAGATGTTGAAGAGTAAATCAGTAGGAAAGTGTAAACTCTTCCCAAGGTCTTTATATTTCTTTGCATGTTAGCATATGTGTGTCCTGGGTAAAAATGAAAGTAGTACAGGATATGTTGTCCATTCATTCATAGGCCTGATATTTACCAGAGAGCTTGAGTGATGCATTATTTCTTAGACCTTTATTAGACTTGAGTTTCATTGAACTTTAGTTCCTTTAGTTTCATGTTGGAAAATGCAAGAAACATGAGTGGCTCAGATTGATCTTGAAAGTGTGGTATTATTCTTAGTAGTTATGTTCACATGCTTATTGGAAACTTGAGAATTCCAGTTACTTGTCTGTGTGGATTTTTTTTTTTTTCCCCACAGCATGCGGCATGCAGGAACTTAGTTTCCCACCAGGGATCGATCCTGTGTCCCTTGCAGTGAAAGCTCTGAGTCCTAACCACTGGACCACTAGGGGAGTCCTAGTACTTAAGTTTTTTGATGTCTAAGCAATATCCTTAGACTCTGCAGTGTGTTTAGAATAGGTTGATATTAGGCTGTGTGTTTCAACAGTTTTTAATTTTATTTTAGATAACTATTTTACTAATACCTGTATTTTAATGTGTTTTGTATAAATACAAGTAATTTAGCCAGTGTGCTGTTTCAAAAAGCCCCCATCCCCTTTTCTGATTAATGGGTTAAGCGAAATGATAGCTTAAGAATTCTTAAAATTCATGGTTTGGTTTGTCTTCAGTTTGAACCTATGACTTGTCTAAGGTTTTTAAAGTGGTTAAGTGCAGTTATTTAAGGAGAATCCTCTTTACTTAATAAGACAACTTTATTTCTTATTAGCTTAGGACTTTTGTTCTCCTTTTAAGTAAAGCATTTTCTGAATTCTACTTTTTGACTTTAGCTGAAAAAGTTTTTTATCCCTACATATATTTCAGTGGCAGTTACATGTTTCCCTCTGTTTACATGAAATAAATGTCACTAGTTTAAAAGGGTGGGTTGTTTTCTGGGCATCTGTTGAATTGTATTGGTCCCAAAAGGATTCTTAAGAAGATGGTGTTCTGGTCTTTTGGCTCTTTAATAATTGAGGAGTACTGCTTCAAAAGAGTGGATATTTGAGCTCACCATTTTAAATAGAGCCCATGTTGTCGTGTGTGGTTATGAGAGGTTATTTGGGTCTTCACTGGCTTGTTTTCAAAAATATGAGTAGCCCCCTGCCTAGTTGCCAGAATATCACTTGTAGCTCAGATGATAAAGAATCCGCCTGCAATATGGGAGACTTGGGTTCGATCCCTGGGTTGGGAAGATCCCCTGGAGGAAGGCATGGCAACCCACTCCAGTATTCTTGCCTGGAGAATCCCCATGGACAGAGGAGCCTGGTGAGCTCCAGCCCATGGGGTCGCAAAGAGTTGGACACAACTGAGCAACTAAGCACAGCACACACAACTGGACCAGGGTAAGAGTGGATTCTTTTTGTTGCGCGTATAGCCTCTACTCTTGGAATTTTGTCTCTCTTCTCTGAATGTGCCTGTTGGCTATCTGGAGTTGGACAGTTTATAATCGAGATGACAGCAGTTAAAATCTGTTTCTTCTCTTTATTGTTAAGTTGTATGCTTAAAGGGTGGGTTTGCATTTTCATTCAGCTTTCTGGTCCTTGTCCATTTTGTTGCCTATTACTCTGCATAAATCTAAGTAGAGGGAACCACAACTTTTCTGAAGAATCTGTTTGTAGATGGAGAGAAGACCATTAATATTCCTATATATTATTGATAAACTAATAAGCAATATACAGATTAGCTAGGTTTGGAATGCTGATAGCTATTTTTTGAGTGTAGTTTAACTCCAAATTTTTCTAGAATTGGTTTTGAACATCCCAAGTACCTAGGCCTAATAGGAAAATCATGTCATTTATACATGGGCGAACTCTTGATTTCTATGGTAAGTTGACTTTCAAACTAAGTTGCTGTCTTCCTAGAAAAGAAACCTCTTATCCAGCTTGAGGGCAGAGGATTGGTATAAAAAGGGTGGGGTTTGGAGAATGTTCTTGCCTTTTTAGGGCAGGGTCCAGAAGCAAAGCATATTGGAATAAACAGTGTGAATTTGCACATTTCAAAATGACATTGGTAGTTGAATTTTGCATAATATTTTAGTTGCCTTTAACAAAAGTAAGGTTTTGTTCTTTGCTACCTATCTCATGATTAGTGGTCTTTTTCTGTTGGAGTACATAAGAAATTGGAGCTCATAATTTAAGCCTTATTGAAAAACCTTTTGAGAACCTATTGTAAACCTGCTCATCTTCATAGGTAGGAGTTGGTTATTTCAGTGTTTTGTCCAGGAAAATGCAGTTATAATTTTATTCTTGGACTTGTAGGAGGCATGGTCAGAGTGTGCAGGCTCTGTTGAGATAATCACGTGATGTTTTAAGGGGGGCAGAAGTCATTATAAGGTTATAATTAGGAAATTTTAAGTTTCCTTGAGGTATGAATTTCCTGAGTAGGAATCTTTTTTAAAAAATAGAACATTTGCCCTATGATTGCCCATGAGAACTTCAGTTTGGGACAGTGTAGGGAGAAAGGGGGACTGGGGGAAACAAAATTACTTCTTTCCTCTTCACTAAAAGTTAACTGAGAGCAAGTGGCAGGACATAAATGAGTGTGCAGGCATTTACCTTCTTTTATTAATATCCCAAAGGTAGGCCTTGGAACTAGTCAAAGAAACAAAAGTCAAACATTTTCCCAACACCGGAGCTGGTCTTTCTGATCTTTACATAGCAGTTATAAATATTGAACTACCCCTGGCACTTAGATAAAATGATCTTGCGTGGCTTTCAATTAATTTCTAGTGATTTGAATGCCTGGACTTTCTCTGTCAATAACCAAAACTTAAGTATTTGTTTTCTGATAGTTTGTTTTTTCTTTCTTAGGTGTTAGGGACCATCTCTCCATTTACCATGGTGAACCTAAATGTTGCCTCACAAAGCTAAATTTAAAATTCTTAATTTCAGTAGTAAAATAATATCTGCCTTGTGACTTTTGGTGGAGGATAGAGAGTCAGAAGATAACATTACAAATTACTCATAGAAATTTATAATCCTGTTAATAATTTAATATATCTGAGTTAGTAGAATGAAGTGGATGTTTTCTTTATAGAAGTGACTGTAGAGCAAGTCAAAACATTAAAACAATTCTTGAAATTATTTTTATCCTCTTTAGTAGACTGTATTATGTCTTCAGTTTTAATCTTTTCTGGTTACCACCAGAAAATGCCTTCACTGAACTTTTCAGGTCTGTATCCTCCTACTTTTCTGTATATTCATTCTTTTAATTTTTGAGAGTTTGATATTGAAACTCAAACTAAAAATCTTCTACTTAAAAATAATTGTAATAGTGGAACTATGTGTAACTTTGTTCTGTATTTTCCAAGTTTCCTGTAAATGTGTTATCATACTTGCATAATTTAAAAAATCAAAAGGAAAAAAAGAAAATGTCTTCACCAAGACATCATGTATGATTTATGCATGATTTATGCTTCCCCTCTTGCTATCTTTCCTATAGGGAGTAAGTTTAAAAGGGAAACACTTGTAAGAAATAAATGATTTTAAAAGGTACAAATCAAATTTGCTAAGGTTGATTTGATCACAGTTGATCTTTCTGAGAAGGTGGTCAGGGCTTCCTTTTGCCTTCTTGAGATGTGGAAAGCAAAAAGGTACACTTGAAATGCAGTCAGATCTTAATATCTAAAAACACTAGAGCACAGTTTCTTTGCTTTTGACTTCTCATATTTGGGGGTCCCTTTTGGAAAAAGCAGCTGTCAATGTTAGTCACGTAAGTGAAGACAAATGATCCTAAGTATTGATCAGTAACTGAAATTCTGTGTGTTACAGCAGCACCTCCTTTGAGGAATGTATTTGGAACTTTTCCACATTTGAGGAAAAAAAAACAAAACTGATAGAATGAACCACACTTTTGTACTACTAATGTATTCACAGAATTATACACGATCGATACTTGGTTATTATCTATTGAAACAGAACTTGTTAGAGTGAACATT
Organism: Budorcas taxicolor; assembly: GCF_023091745.1. Taxonomy (NCBI): domain Eukaryota; kingdom Metazoa; phylum Chordata; class Mammalia; order Artiodactyla; family Bovidae; genus Budorcas; species Budorcas taxicolor. The sequence goes on from NC_068926.1 coordinate 69,044,433, forward strand.
GCCATAAATATTGCTGGTTCGAGAGACTTATTGCTCTTTGATACAGAAATTAGATTATAACAGTTCATCTGACCATTTCTGAACAACTTACTGGATTTTTGTTTTTCGAGAAGATGGTTGTTTTTTTGCTTAGGAAATGATAATATTTTAACTGCTTATCTGTAGTCTACAGCTGGCAGAGGAATGCATAGTCTCATCGTGAACTTGTGTCTGGGTCCCTGAAAACACACAGACCTTAATGTTTTTGAAAGAGGTGGGAAAGACATACAGCATCTTTTTTTTTTTTTTAAGTAAATTAATCTCATTTGGAAGTGTCACTGCACCAGGACACTGACTCAATTTCACATTTAGTTTTTTTTTTTTTCTCACTTTTTTAAAAAACATGATCCTTATAAGTAGGGGGAAAAAGTCTAATTGAGAGCATTCACCCATGCCTTTTGAACTGTTTCTTGGTTTTTTTCATTTATAGTTGACTTCAGCAGCAAAAGTTTTAGAAAGCTTGAGGTTTGGGATATTGTCCGGGGAGTAAGACCAAACCACAGTAGTTTTACTCAGCTGATAAGTTTTGGGATTTACTAGTGATTAAATCATCTCTCCACCATGGAATAATCTCCCCAACATGCCATGGAATCCTAGTTTGGGAAGGTCATGTCATACATCAGATATCCAGAGTCACTAGGCACACATGAGGAAACACTGGGAACCTGAAGAGCCCACCCAGAGTGGTAGCAGTCGTAAAGCCACTTACTGAAAATTACCATCTCTTAATTATTTTGCCTCCACAGTCAAGTCTTGCTGTCAGTGTTTCTTAGTGTGCAGTACATGTGCAGGAAAAGCCATTTCTTTCACATACAGTGAAAATAAAAGATTCTTTTAAAATGGCTCGGTGTTGTCGTCTTAAAGATTTGAACTCTCAATTATTCTTACATTTGAAAGTGAGACAGGTCTGTAGGGAAAAAAAAGTTTCTTTTTTCTTCTGAAGTGAAAGCATACTGTAGCCCAAAAAGTGCTGCTTTAGCCCTTTCTTCCCCTGAATCCCACCCCCCCCACCCATATTATAGGAAGACCGACTTGAGTCTCTAAGTTTTCCTTGTGTATTTGGTTTAATCTAATTGGTTTTTGTAGTTTAGCTTCCCTTATTTTATTACAGAAATGGTCCACATTGGTGTGGCTCTTGGCCCTTGCTGAAGTGGATATAGTAGTGGCCTAAGATGACGGCAGATTGTTGCCGGTGTCCATTCCTCATTAGCCTTCTCGGGGCCTCCATGCCCTTCCTCGTAATAATTTTCTCATTATCTTCCTGAAGGACCTTGTGTACAGTAATATCTTGTATTTTAGTATTTAATAATTAAGTATGTCTATTTTTTTAGTTTCCTCTTAAAATAGATAAAATTCAATTCATAGTATATTACATGATTGTAAACAATTTACCCTCTTACATCAGGTAACTTCAGAAAGTCCCCCCGCCCCCCCTTTTAACACTACTCCCCAGATGGAATGTAAAAGTGACCATCATTAACTCTTACTCCACATTGCTGCCCAGGTTGTTCATCAGTGCTTAATGTGCTTAAGAATCCATGGTCTTAGAGGCGTGAGGTTATTGCTTAGATTTAACGTAACCACTTTACATTCTACCTCTTCAAACGCATGGCTGGTATCACGGGATCCTGTCAGGCTTCATGAGACAATAGCTTGTGGCACCAGCGAGCTTCCTTCAGACCTACTCTGCATGCCTTTATCGGGCAGATAGTCCGAAGAGCCATGGGCAGTCTTTAAAGTTTGGTTGGCAGTGTTGGACAGTGGCATACTTGTTTCCAGCTAAGGGGGTGTTTGGTTGTGGTACGAGGAGTCATTGCTGGCCTTGAAGCAGACCTGCCTGAGCCTTTCGTTGAGTCATCCTGTTGTTTGGTCCATGCCTTAGAGCTTTACACCTCTGGAACCTTCACACACTTTGCTATTAATGGACTTATCCTATCTTTGACAGAATAAATTACCAAGTAATTTCTGAAACTATGTCAGATGATTCTTGTAGTAGATAGTAATTTCTTTGAAATGGAACACCATTAATTCATTCTTACCCCTAGCTTTGACCTGTCTCTTGAATCTAATCCCATTTTACCCATAATTACTGGCTGGACATATATTTATTTGTGAGGCCACCTTTAAAGCCAGTATATCCTATCTGGTGTTGCTTCCTTGGAAGCTGCTCTTCGGTTCTTAACAAAACCATTCTTTTTCTGCTCACCACAGGGCTTAGCATTTTGCAGTTATCTTCGCCAACTTGCTCTGCCTCCTTTTCTCATTCCTAATTAATTACCAAGCTTAAGCAATTAACGTTTTCCACTCTGGTGGTGCCTCTGTGTTTTTACTATCATTAAGATATTGGGCTCTTAGCAGTTCGTATCTGAACTCCTAGTCTGGAAACATCGTAAGTGACTCTTCCACTCCAGACCATCCTGCTTGCTGCTTTCTCATGCGACCACTCTTGTGTTGTTATTCTCCTGCTCAGGAAGCTTCTGGTTTTATGCCATCGAGTGAAATCTGAACTCACTGGCCTGGCATTGAAGGCCCACAGTGTGTGCTGTCTTTTTAGTCTAATTTCCCTGAATATGATTGCTAGTCTAACCTACTCTCTGTTGCTCAAAATGTGTCCTCTTCCCACTGTGGCATTAGTATCCATCCTCACTTGGCTTACCTCCCCTCTTTTTATTTAAATTCCACCTAATCTGTAAGACTAAGTCGTGCTCCGCCTCCTGTGAAGCCTCCCTGGTTGTCTCTTTCTCTGAACTCTGAGCACTTGCATGTCATTGGAGTGACCCAAGAAGTATCAGAGTGCTACAGCATTTACAGTGAAATGTCTCATCGTTTCTCGCATTTAGTGCTTCCGTGGAATGTGCCATCATATACTAATATATTGTCTTATCTGGTTGTTTTTCAATAGCTAAGACAAAAAGACCCAGCATCTGTTCTTTTTGACAAATGTTTTCTTATTATCCTAAATAAAGTTCATAGATGATACAGTGTACCTACAGACATAATTTTAAAAAGTCAATAATAATCTTACTGTAGTATAAAGGAAAAATGAAAATAATTGTAATTTGTATTTCAGTTTTCAAATACTAAGCAAAAACTATGCTTTAGCAACAAAAGTTCCTGCAGATTTAAAACCTTTAAACTTTCCTGCTCTACTGTGTTATACCTCATTAAACAACAGAACCAATATTGATAGTAGTATATTTTGTATCTCAAGTTGCAAATTATGAATAGCCTTAGTTCCCATATAGCATGTTGTTAATGTGGCCCAGCCTGAGTTGTAAAACTTAAAAGTTACTGGGAGACAAAAATACTACTTGGAAAGTGGTTCAGTTCAGTTCAGTCGCTCAGTTGTGTCTGACTCTTTGCGACCCCATGAATCGCAGCACGCCAGGCCTCCCTGTCCATCACCATCTCCTGGAATTCACTCAGACTCACGTCCATCGAGTCCGTGATGCCGTCCACCCATCTCATCCTCGGTCGTCCCCTTCTCCTCCTGCCCCCAATCCCTCCCAGCATCAGGGTCTTTTCCAATGAGTCAACTCTTCGCATGAGGTGGCCAAAGTACTGGAGCTTCAGCTTTAGCATCATTCCTTCCAAAGAAATCCCAGGGCTGATCTCCTTCAGAATGGACTGGTTGGATCTCCTTGCAGTCCAAGGGACTCTGAAGAGTCTTGTCCAATACCACAGTTCAAAAGCATCAATTCTTCGGCGCTCAGCCTTCTTCACAGTCCAACTCTCACATCCATACATGACTACTGGAAAAACCATAGCCTTGACTAGACGGACCTTAGTCGGCGAAGTAATGTCTCTGCTTTTGCATATGCTATCTAGGTTGGTCATAACTTTTCTTCCAAGGAGTAAGTGTCTTTTAATTTCATGGCTGCAGTCACCATCTGCAGTGATTTTGGAACCCAGAGAAATAAAGTCTGCCACTGTTTGCACTGTTTCCCCATCTATTTCCCATGAAGTGATGGGACCAGATGCCATGATCTTCGTTTTCTGAATGTTGAGCTTTAAGCCAACTTTTTCGCTCTTCTCTTTCACTTTCATCAAGAGGCTTTTGAGTTCCTCTTCACTTTCTGCCATAAGGGTGGTGTCATCTGCATATCTGAGGTTATTGATATTTCTCCTGGCAATCTTGATTCCAGCTTGTGTTTCTTCCAGTCCAGCGTTTCTCATGATGTACTCTGCATATAAGTTAAATAAGCAGGGTGACAATATACAGCCTTGACGTACTCCTTTTCCTATTTGGAACCAATCTGTTGTTCCATGTCCAGTTCTAACTGTGGCTTCCTGACCTGCATCCAGATTTCTCAAGAGGCAGGTTAGGTGGTCTGGGTATTCCCATCTCTTTCAGAATTTTCCACAGCTTATTGTGATCCACACAGTCAAAGGCTTTGGCGTAGTCAATAAAGCAGAAATAGATGTTTTTCTGGAACTCTTGCTTTTTCGATGATCCAGCACATGTTGGCAATTTGATCTCTGGTTCCTCTGCCTTTTCTAAAACCAGCTTGAACATCAGGAAGTTCACGGTTCACGTATTGCTGAAGCCTGGCTTGGAGAATTTTGAGCATTACTCTACTAGCATGTAAGATGAGTGCAATTGTGCGGTAGTGAGCATTCTTTGGCATTGCCTTTCTTTGGAATTGGAATGAAAACTGACCTTTTCCAGTCCTGTGGCCACTGCTGAGTTTTCCAAATTTGCTGGCATATTGAGTGCAGCACTTTCACAGCATCATCTTTCAGGATTTGAAATAGCTCCACTGGAATGCCATCACCTCCACTAGCTTTGTTCATAATGATGCTTTCTAAGGCCCACTTGACTTCACATTCCAAGATGTCTGGCTCTAGATTAGTGATCACATCATCATGATTATCTGGGTCGTGAAGATCTTTTTTGTACAGTTCTTCCGTGTATTCTTGCCACCTCTTCTTAATATCTTGTGCTTCTGTTAGGTCCATACTATTTCTTTCCTTTATTGAGCCCATCTTTGCATGAAATGTTCCCTTGGTATCTCTAATTTTCCTGAAGAGATCTCTAGTCTTTCCCATTCTGTTGTTTTCCTCTCTTTGCATTGATCGCTGAGGAAGGCTTTCTTATCTCTCCTTGCTATTCTTTGGAACTCTGCATTCAGATGCTTATATCTTTCCTGTGGTTAGAACATTTTATATTTACATACTTAGCCTCCTCTTATATGGTTCTTGTGTAAAAAGTGTTTTCAGAGATTGTGAGAATAATGCAAAATGTTGACCGACTCCTTGATTTTAGGACTTTGATATTTTGTGCAGGGTTGTTCATATATGTGACTTTATGTCGCATCAACAGCTCAAAAGGATAAGTTGTCTGCAAATACTGAGAGAAGTCTTTACAAAGGAAATCGCCTGCAGCGCGGAAGACCTGGGTTTGATTCCTAGATCGGAAGATTCCCCTGGAGGCGGAAATGACCACCCACTCCAGTATTGTTGGCTTGGGGGGCTACAGTCCATGGGGTAGCTAGACTCAGACAGGACTTAGTGATTAAACAGTAGATTGACGAGGTCTTTTAGCTCTGTAAGGGTCAGATGTTGCCTCTTTGTGACAGGAGTTTTTTGTGTTTAGACTACACTTTGCCCTTCTGATCTTTTTTTCTTACGCCAAAAAGATCCCTTGGTAGAGAAGCCAATAACGTGCACAAATCAACTTCAACCACCGAGTCCAAGTCTAGATCTCCTGCGATTTTCTTAGTTTTTCAAAGTACTTGTTCTTTTAGTGGCAGAGATTTACCTGAGAAGCCATCAGAAATGATATTTGATTGACAGAGCAAAATTCTTAGAGGAGTATTTGTAGGTTCTGGGAACGTTCTGTCTGTATGGTTCGGCAGTTTCTAAAGGCATGGTAAGGCCCGAATTGGCCCATTTTGCACAATTAAGTATTCTAAAATGTGGTTCACTAAGAAGTTCACATTGTAGCAATTTAAAAATTAATGTATTGTCATGGCATTCCAGCTTGTAGAGAAAAGTCTAGTGGGAAAATCTAAGTGGCTTAACTGGATACTTAGGATATTTGTCATTGTTAAACTACTGGTTTTTCTTCTGCAGATTTTCTTGTGAAACCTTCAAATAGAAAAAGCTCTTCAGACAAACTTTATTTGGTAAGTTTGTTCTCCCTACCCTTCACCCTCTACTACACTCTGCTGTTTTGAGGCAGCAAAAGACAATTGACAGATTAATTTGGGGGCCCTGTTTGTCTGTGGGCATTTAAGTGAACTCTTGTATGTTCACTTTAATGTTAAATCTTAAAATTTGGTCTCTCCCCACCATCAGGACTCGAGCCATTGCCATAGTATAATACACTATGCCTAGAAACTGGTATTAAAGTTGAGATTAAATGAGTTGTAGCCTTAATCATTTGTTTAAAATAGTTTTAAACATGATCTTTTAAATTGCAACTTGATTCTTTCTTTGAGTTTTCTTAAATTGTTAAATCTGTTTGAAAATCAAGGCCTTGTTACTAGACTTCAGTTCAGTCTCTCAGTCGTGTCCGACTCTTTGCTACCCCATGAACTGCAGCACAGCAGGCCTCCCTGTCCATCACCAACTCCTGGAGTTTACCCAAACTCATGTCCATTGAGTCGGTGGTGCCATCTAACCATCTCATCCTCTGTCATCCCTTTCTCCTCCTACCTTCAGTCTTTCCCAGCGTCAGGGTCTTTTCCAGTGAGTCACCTCTTCATATCAGGTGGCCAGAGTATTGGAGTTTCAGCTTCACCATCAGTCCTTCCAATGAACACTCAGGACTGATCTCCTTTAGGATGGAATGGTTGGATCTCAAGCGTCTTCTCCAACACCACAGTTCAAAAGCATCAATTCTTCGGTGCTTAGCTTTCTTTATAGTCCAACTCGCACATCCATATGACCGCTGGAAAAACCACAGCCTTGACTAGACGGACCTTTGTTGGCAAAGTAATGTCTCTGCTTTTGAATATTCTGTCTAGGTTGGTCATAACTTTCCTTCCAAGGAGTAAGCGTCTTTTAATTCCATGGCTGCAGTCACCATCTGCAGTGATTTTGGAGCCCAAAAAAATAAAGTCTGTCACTGTTTCCCGATCTATTTCCCATGAAGTGATGGGACCGGATGCCATGATCTTCGTTTTCTGAATGTTGAGCTTTAAGCCAACTTTTTCGCTCTCCTCTTTCACTTTCATCAAGAGGCTCTTTAGCTCCTCTTCACTTTCTGCCTTAAGGGTGGTGTCATCTGCATATCTGAGGTTATTGATATTTCTCCTGGCAATCTTGATTCCAGCTTGTGTTTCTTCCAGTCCAGCGTTTCTCATGATGTACTCTGCATATAAGTTAAATAAGCAGGGTGACAATATACAGCCTTGACGTACTCCTTTTCCTATTTGGAACCAGTCTGTTGTTCCATGTCTAGTTCTAACTGTTGCTTCCTGACCTGCATACAGATTTCTCAAGAGGCAGGTCAGGTGGTCTGGGTATTCCCATCTCTTTCAGAATTTTCCACAGTTTATTGTGATCCACACAGTCAAAGGCTTTGGCATAGTCAATAAAGCAGAAGTAGATGTTTTTCTGGAACTCTCTTGCATTTTCGATGATCCAGCGGATGTTGGCAATTTGATCTCTGGTTCCTCTGCCTTTTCTAAAACCAGCTTGACCATCAGGAAGTTCACGGTTCACGTATTGCTGAAGCCTGGCTTGGAGAATTTTGAGCATTACTCTACTAGCGTGTGAGATGAGTGCAATTTCAGTCTAGTCTGTTCCCACCCTGCAGCCAGAGCCTCCTTCACGCCACCTCAGGCCACGCTTCCAGGCACAGCTGTGTGAGGCTCTGTGCCCTGCTGCTGCCATGGCCTCTCTTCCCTCGCTTTCATTGATCATAAAGCATCTGCTTTGAATATTGAATCCCAGACTTGCAAAAATATGCAGTATTTGTGGAAGTTTAGTGAACTAGAAATGCTGGCTTTGCATGTAATGTATCTGTTTTATATATATATATATATATATATACACACACACACACACACACATATATACATTTAGAAGGCTACTTATTAAAGTAATAGTGTTCTTAGTAGCCTGAGTTTCTTGTTCGGTGTTCCTCCCCCAGTATTATAGTTGTTTCTGAAAACCAGGTAAAGGCATTAGCATGGCCTGAGTTTTCACTGAGCGTAGGATATTGGGGTAAAAGACTTTTTTCTTTCATATTTTGTGTACTAAGTCAGTTTGGTTCCCACAGATGGGGAGATCCATTTTGAATTTACAGAATTTACAAAAACATGCTATTTAATATTGTAAGAATTACATTGTTATATGCTGTATTTTCATTCGCAAGTTGGTTTTAATTATTGCTTTATTATTTTCATCTAAGGTTTATGATAGTTTTCATGTTGCTGTCAACTTTAGGAGCATGAGCTTTCGCAGTTGTTTTTGCTCAGATAGGTTACGGCCAGGATGATTTTCGCAGCCCTTTAAAGGAGTTTGGATTTGACTAGTGGGTTGGCTGGGTGACTCTCAGCTTTTTCTTGGCTGACTCTGGTCAAGTCCTTTGGTCCTTGTATATGCAGTTCCTTTAATTAGGGTATGGCCAAATGGGAAATTGGGCTTCTGAGGTGGTGCTAGTGGCAAAGACCACCCCCACCAATGGAGGAGATGCAGGAGATGCTGACCCCATCTCTGGGTCGGGAAGATCCCGTGGAGGAGGGCACACAACATGCTCCAGTGTTCCTGCCTGGAGAATTGCATGGACAGAGGAGCCTGGAGGGCTGCAGTCCACAGGGTCGCACAGTCAGACACGACTGAGCAACTTAGCACACACATGGAAAATTACCAATTTTGTCCTTTTCCTCCCCTCAAGTTCCAGGCGTAAAGGAAAGAAAAGGCTTGCCAAGACACTGAAGAAGGGACGGAGATCTCTCCTCCTCACCTCGGCCTCCTGTCATGGTAAGTACGGAGAAACAGCAAGACAGCTGGACTCGAACTCTGTCCTGACAGTGAAGTGAATACTAGTGAGTTTATAGTTCCCGCCCTCAGAACTGTCTGTTGTCTTTTATTGTTTACTTAGTATCACTAGTAATAATTTGAGTATTTTAGTGTCTTAGAGCAGTTTTGCTTCTGTTCACTTTAATCGTGTGAGTTAGATATTGTCTGTTTTCAGTCAGGTAGTGTAAATAGATTCAAGAACAAATGTTTGTTGGACTTCAGGTTTCTTATTTCTTTTCTGGGAAGGAAGATAACAGTAAGAAGCTTTTCTCTGTATGTGTTGCGTTGTGGAGAATTAATATGGTCATATACATATTCTTTATGAATTTACCTTTCTGGATGAAAGCAGTTCCCTGTCTTCCCTGTTTTTCCTCTTTAACATTGTTATTATCCCAAAGAAGATGAAGTAGCTCTGCACAAGGCCTGCCTGCATCTGTGACTAAAACGAGTGTATTTCAGTGACTTGCGAGCCATTTAGGACCCACTTTAGGCAGAGAAGTGGGAGCACTGAGCCAGCTACATTTCTATCAGTCCCAAAAATATGTAAACAGAGCTTCAAGGCTTAAGGAAGAAATGGCCCTCTGCTTCTACCTTGGTGATGTTCGCTAGATCCAAACTGTCATGCTGGCACACAAAGAAGGAATTGAAAAGGCCATGCTAATTTCAAGCATCATTGGGAACATGGATGGAAAATGCCTTTCAACATTAAAAACAAACTAAAACCAAAAAAACTAGGTGTATAGAAGTGTCATTAAAATGGGAAAGGTAACTGCTGTCATTTTTAATCTTTGCCAGTTTTTTCTCAGTTTATGGTCACAACAGCTTTCTGATGTATCCTATACCCAAGTACTGATGAGCTTTTCTTTATGCTGTATTATTTTATTGGTTTTCATGAGTTTTTAATGAATTGAGAGCATTTGCCTAATGTTTATCTGATCTGTATGCCAGCGCTAGTGAGCCACCCGTGGCGGGCTCGTGAAAGCAGCTCTGCTGGGCACAGAAGGGTTGCGCTTCTCTGTGTTCCGCACAGCAGCCTGGTCCTTGCTCTGGTGCCCTGCAGACAGTCGTGTGTGCGCGCACAGTGTTCAGGGAGCCGGTGTGAACATGTGTTTAAAAAAAAAACTTTCATTAAGCAGCTTCATAATAAGTCTTTAGAAGTACTCATTTATAATTCTTCCACCAAAGCCCATAGTTGTATTCCTTTCTAACTAGTTTATGTGCCTATGTATAGTTTATGTAGCTGGAATTAAAACATTAAATTTCTGTTTTGCTTATTTCACTAAATGAATTAAACACTTTTCTTTGTTGATTCGTTGGACTCCTAATGATTTTTTACTAGCTACCTAACACTTTGCAAATTGTTGAACCATTGGTTTAAGTAGTATTAATTAATATTTTCTGTTTTAGCTATTTGGTTACGTGTTCTTAATCCTTATTTTTCTGTGTAGAGAATTCAGAAGCACTGGTTTTTCTTGAATATCATCCTTTCATACTTTAAAAAAATTCTTGAATAAAATTGAGATCTTTCGGGGAGGTTAAGCATTAGGAAAATGTTTTTGTGTTTCATTATGGAAAAATCTCAAGCCTATGTAAATTGAAAATAGTATGATGAACCCTCATAAGCCCCACAGAGGCATCAGCCAGATGCAGTAATCAGTTCATGACCACATTTGTTCCTTCTGACTCCCCACCCCCCACCTCTTTGGATTATGTTGAAAGAAATCACAAACATTATATCAACAGAAATTTTTATTTTTGATGACTTTTAATGCCACTTTTAAGAATGGTAACTAAAATTGACAATGAGACTGATGATCACTTTAAACTTTTACATTTGTCAAATGTTTCTACACATATGTGACTCTAAAGAGTAGTTTTTTTTTAATCCTGCAACATTTGTACATAAATTTAGTTTATAGACATTTTCACTGGTTAGCCTCTACTCCCCATGTTCTTTAAATATTTATCTTTAATGTTAACTTCCCCCTGACTTATAGACTGACTTCTGTTACCTACATAGTTTACCAAGTAGCAGAAGTTAGCTTGGGACGGTGGTGACTGATCTGTTTTCAAGATTTTATAGCGACCCCACATGGAGCTGGTAGGGATTAATAAACATGAGATTCCACCCTGCCCGGTGTTCCTCAGTGACACCAGGAAATTGGCCAAGTGGATTCTATTCTAGCTCTCTCATCCTGGTAAACTACTGCCTGTAGCTAGCCCAGGGTAAATTTGTTGTCAAGCCTCTTAACAGGTTAACACACCTGCCAGACTTTTTCTCGTCCTTGCCTTCGTCTCCTTCCAGCTCTTCCCCCATCAGCCATCTCAAGTTTGGCCTCCCTTTTACCTATGAAACTAAGTAAATATAATAAATTCGGCAGTTGATTCAGCTTATGTTTAGCTAAGTAATATTTTTACCATTCTTTATGGAAAGTCAATAGTCTATCCTCAGTTCAGTTCATTTGCTCAGTCGTGTCCGACTCTTTGTGACCCCACAGACCACAGCACGCCAGGCCTCCCTGTCCATCACCAAGTCCTGGAGTCTACTCAAACTCATGTCCATTGAGTCGGTGATGCCATCCAACCATCTCATCTTTTGTCGTCCCCTTCTCCTCCCCACTTCCATCTTTCCCGACATCACGGTCTTTTCCAGTGAGTCAGCTCTTCACATCAGGTGGCCAAAGTATTGGAGTTTCAGCTTCAGCATTAGTCCTTCCAATGAATATTCAGGACTGATTTCCTTTAGGATGGACTGGTTGGATCTCCTTGCAGTCCAAGGGACTCTCAAGAGTCTTCTCTAGCACCCGAGTTCAAAAGCATCAATTCTTCGGCATTCAGCATTCTTTATAGTCCAACTCTCAGGATTAGGGTTAGTCTATCTTAATCCTTTGGAATTAAAGGCATTTTTATATACAGGGGGAAAATCAGTTCAGGAGCTGTACGTGTACTGTGTACTAGGACAGTCCTATAAAAAGAGCATATATTTTATTTGACTGTGAAAAATTATTTATGTTCTTGTCTTGCCAAATTCTCATATGTTGAAAAATCATTCATTCCAGTTTCAGTTTTCAGTAACTACTTAGATTATATACATTGCCTGGAGTAGCATGCAAGTGAATGTGCCAGCAAAAATGAATTGGTAAACGGCTTCTCTAGGGTTTTTTTTTTAAAGCATGCTATATTATTTTAATTCTACACTATTTAGAGGTCAGAAAAATCTAGTTAGGGAATCACTTAAATGATCTGTGAAATGATCTTTAAGAGAATAAAAGTGTTTTGTTGTAGTTGTTTAGTTACTAAATATTGTCCAACTCTTTGTGACTCCATCAGTTGAAGCCTGCCAGGCTCCTCTGTCCATGGGATTTCCCCAGGGAGAACACTGGAGTGGGTTGCCATTTCCTACTCCTGGGGATCTTCCGACCTAGGGATCGAACCTGTGTCTCCTTCATTGGCAAGAGTGTGCTTTACCTCTGAGCAACCAGGGAAGCCCCCTTCTGTGTTTCAGTTCAGTTCAGTCGCTCAGTCGTGTCCGACTCTTTGTGACCCCATGGACTGCAGCACACCAGGCCTCCCTGTCCATCACCAACTCCTGGAGTTCGCCCGAACTCATGTGCGTTGAGTCGGTGATGCCATCCAGCTATCTCATCCTCTGTCATCCCCTTCTCCTGCCCCCAATCCCTCCTAGCATCAAAGTCTTTTCCAATGGGTCAACTCTTCTCATGAGGTGGCCAAAGTCTTGGACTTTCACCTTTAGCATCAGTCCTTCCAAAGAACACCCAGGACTGATCTCCTTTAGGATGGACTAGTTGGATCTGCTTGCAGTCCAAGGGACTCTCAAGAGTCTTCTCCCACACCACAGTTCAAAAGCATCAATTCTTTGGCGCTCAGCTTTCTTGACAGTCCAACTCTCACATCCATACATGACCACAGGAAAAACCATAGCCTTGACTAGACGGACCTTTGTTGGCAAAGTAACGTCTCTGCTTTTGAATATTCTGTCTAGGTTGGTCATAACTTTCCTTCCAAGGAGTAAGCATCTTTTAATTTCATGGCTGCAGTCACCATCTGCAGTGATTTTGGAGCCCCCCAAAATAAAGTCTGTCACTGTTTCCCCATCTCTTTGCCAGGAAGTGATGGGACCAGATGCCATGATCTTCGTTTTCTGAATGTTGAGCTTTAAGCCAACTTTTTCACTCTCCACTTTCACTTTCATCAAGAGGCTCTTTAGTTCTTTTTCACTTTCTGCCATAAGAGTGGTGTCATCTGCCTGTCTGAGGTTACTGATATTTCTCCTGGCAGTCGTGATTCCAGCTTGTGCTTCCTCCAGCCCAGCGTTTCTCATGATGTACTCTGCATATAAGTTAAATAAGCAGGGTGACAATATACAGCCTTGACTTACTCCTTTTCCTATTTGGGACCAGTCTGTTGTTCCATGTACAGTTCTAACTGTTGCTTCTTGACATGTATACAGATTTTTCAGGAGGCAGGTCAGGTGGTCCCATCTCTCAGAATTTTCCAGTTTATTGTCATCCACACAGTCAAAGGCTTTGGTATAGTCAATCAAGCAGAAGTAGATGTTTTTCTCAAACTCTGTTGCTTTTTTGATGTTGGCAGTTTGGTGTCTGGTTCCTCTGCCTTTTCTAAAACTAGCTTGAACATCTGGGAGTTCACAGTTCACATACTGATGGAGCCTGACTTGGAGAATTTTGAGCATTACTTTACTAGCGTGTGAGATGAGTGCAATTGTGCGGTAGTTTGAGCATTCTTTGGCATTGCCTTTCTTTGGGATTGGAATGAAAACTGACCTTTTCCAGTCCTGTGACCACTGCTGCTGAGTTTTCCAAATTTGCTGGCATATTGAGTGCAGCACTTTCACAACATCATCTTTTAGGATTTGAAATAGTTCAGATGGAATTCTATCACCTCCACTAGCTTTGTTTGTAGTGATGCTTCCTGAGGCCCACTTGACTTCACATTCCAGGATGTTTGGCTCTAGGGTTGTGATCACATAATCGTGATTGTTTGGGTTGTGAAGATCTTTTTTGTGCAGTACTTCTGTGTATTCCTGTCACTTCTTAATGTCTTCTGCTTCTGTTAGGGCCATACTGTTTCTGTCCTTTATTGTCCATTTCTGTCCTTTATTGCCCATCTGTGCATGAAAAATTCTCTTGGTAGCTCTCATTTCCTTGAATAGATCTCTAGTCTTTCCCATTCTATTGTTTTCCTCTATTTCTTTGCATTGATCACTGAGGAAGGCTTTCTTATATTTCCTTGCTGTTCTTTGGAACTCTGCATTCAAATGGGTATATCTTGCCTTTTCTCCTTTGCCTTTCACTTCTTTTCTTTTCATAGCTATTTGTAAGGCTTCCTCAGACAACAGTTTTGCCCTTTTGCATTTCTTTTTTTGGGGGATGGTCTTGATCACTGTCTCCTGTACAGTGTCATGAACATCCATCCTTAGTTCTTCCGGCACTCTATCAGATCTGATCCCTTGAATCTATTTGTTACTTCCGCTGTATAATTGTAAGAGATTTGATTTAGAAGTCAAAGCTGAGAAACCCTTAAAATGTTCATAAATTCATTTTAAAAGTAACAATACCAATTTCCCATAACATTTTAAATGAAAAGTAACATTTTTCTCATCCAGCAATAATTAATGTAAAAGAGTGATGTTGTTTTACATTTTTACAGTTTAAAAAAAAATATTTGGCTTAATAGATGATAGCTGGATTCTCATATCTACTTCTTCATCTGATTTGTTACAGTGTATTTTTTGAAATGAAGTAAATCGAGGCTTACTCAGTAGTTAGAAAATGAAAGGGTACTTTAATAATTTTTCCAGGTAGTTGTATTCGTCTGTTACACATCAAAACTTGACAAGTGTCAGTTCTTTGAAGGTTAGTTGCAATGTGGAATTTGAAGTCATGTCAGTGAACTTTTTGTTCAAACCATCAGTTAAAACCATCAGTTGTCTTGTACTTTAAATGGATCTTCTATCCATGCATGATTTTGTAACATCATGACCAGGTCATTTTGAAAATAATGAATAATGAGAAAATGAGTAATGCAGGTTTTCCAAAGGTAGACCTAATTTGCAATAAAATTTATTTTAAAAATCACACTGGTAGTATTGCCACTGGGCATATCAGGAAAGTATTTGGTACTGGAAAGCTGTGAAGTTCCTTCTGGCAGATGATAGCCTTTCAAAATTCTAATTTTCTCATTAAAACTTCATCACTGGCAACTGATGGCATTTGAAGAAAAGATCTAGTGAAGTCCGAATTACCATAGTTTTTCAGTTCTTTTCAGTTGCAAACGGTGCTCATTGATTTGCAAAAGGAGTTGCTAGTTCAGCTTGTAACTGAAACAGTTGCACAAGTGCTTTACCTTGAGACAGCCATAATACTTCAGTGTGTAGCAGAAGGCTTTCATGTGTATTTCCTGTTTATTTATTTTTTAATATTTTATTTTATATATTTATTGGACATGCAGCATGTGGGATCTTAGTTCCCCAACCAGGGATTGAACCCATGCTCCCTCCATTAGGAGCTTAGAGTCTCAACCACTGGACCACCAGGGAAGTCCCTGTTTTCCTCTTTAAAAAAGAAAAAGACTTAAGGGTCAGAATGTAATAAAATTGATCATTTTTCTCCTACTTGTTACCAAGGACATTCAAAGTGCCACTGCTAGATTATAATAAGGGGCCAGCAGGTTTACCCACTGAGGCTCTCTGTGCTGTTTGTACAAATGTCAATGCAGAGAAAAAAGGCTTAGTATTATTACAGGCTTAGTATTTTTAAAAGTCTTTGTATTATTGTGACTGTGATTTTAACCTTATAGAGGCCCTGAAAGGGTCTCAGAATCCGCAGATCACATTTTGAGAACCGTTCTATTAGGGTGTATGCTTAAAATTGCTATTGTTCTTATAAAACTTGCTGTGTAAATAATTTCATCATAATTTACCTCTGGACTTTCCAGTAGATTCCTTTTCCCCCTGATCTTTGTATACCATACAAATTTATAATGTAAAAGACTGTTTTTATGTAAATTATGATTAGTTCAAGTACCATTTAGATTATAATTTTTTTTTTTTTTGAGATTGCCTTGTGAAAGTGAAAGTGAAGTTGCTCAGTCGTGTCCGACTCTTTGTGACTCCATGGACTGTAGCCTATCAGGCTCCTCTGTCCATGGGATTTTCCAGGCAAGAGTGCTGGAGTGGATTGTCATTTCCTTCTCCAGGGGATCTTCCCGACCCAGGAATTGAACCCGGGTCTCCTGCATTGCAGGCAGTTGCTTTACCGTCTGAGCCACCAGGGAAGAAATAAATATGTAATACAAAGATTAAACTAGGGGTAGTGGTTCACACACGTTTTCAGTTTGAGGATTCAGTTCTTCAGTTTACATCGAAAAGAAAGCAGTTTTTGTTATGGAAAGTTCCCATATAACCAGAGTAGACACTGAGGTATAGTGAACTCTCACTTAAAGTTCCACTTATTAATCCCCTCATAGACAGCTGTTTCATTTATGCTCCATTCACTTCCTTGTTACCCTTCCCCTTCCAAATGTTTTGAGTCATATTCCAGATATTGGTCATATCATTTCATTCTTAAATAATAATTCAGAATGCATCTTTTAAAAATAAAGATTATAACTTAAGAGAAAAAAGCCACTATATCTTAGTTTCTCCTAAAAGTAATATACTAACAACTTATTAGTGCTTAATAGAAATGTTCTTAACCTCTTTGACTTTCTTTGGTATTGATGTGTTTTCCATTTAGAGGCACCTGGATTTTCATTGTGATTATGCTACTAGACATGGCAGAAAAACCAAACATGGAGTAGGAGCTTTGAAATTATTTGAACATTTGGGTTTTTTCCAGGATGAAGAGACTCGGCACAGCCTTGAGTGCATCCAGGCCAATCAGATCTTTCCCAGGAAGCAGCTGATCCGGGAGGATGAGAATCTTCAGGTAATTCCAGGCCACTTTTGATTGTGAAACAAGTATGAAGCATCATAGTGACAATGCAGCAGAGCCAGGGGATTGAAGTGATGCCCTGCATGTAGGAATACATATTAGAGAAATGTAGTTTTTTCCCTAAACCACACACATGACAGAAATGTATGCTGGAAAACATCTCTTTTAGAAGGACTTTCCCACTGAGGTGTGGTCATCTCTGTGTCATTCCTTCTTGAGTCTTAAATGTGAATAACTAGGTTTTTCAATCTTGCAGGTGTAAACCCATCCTCTTTAGGTCCCGTACCCATTTATGTGCTGTCTTGGGTGACAGTGTTGATAGTCCATTCACCTGACCTGTGTTTAAAGGCTTTGCTTTACTACTTCAGGACTCTGAAGCGTTTCTTCTTCCCCTTTGAAGGTCCCTTTTCTTGAACTTCATGGAGAAAGCACAGAGTACGTGGGCCGTGCTGAGGATGCCATCATTGCCCTTTCTAATTACAGACTTCACATCAAGTTCAAGGAGTCGCTTGTTAATGTAAGTGCTGTCAGCTGTTCTTCCACTAAAGTAGATGGAGAAAGGAAGTAAAAAACCTTAAGTTTCTCACAAGAGGAGTGTTAATAGGGTTCAGCATGAAAACATTGTGTACTCTGCTTTTTTCTCAATTTAAGCACTGGGGACACTACATTAGCAAGCAGCTCTTACGCTTGATTAAAATGATATATGTAGTTGGCAGCTGAGGTGTCCATTGTTAGCAACACTGCATGATTTGCAGCTGGTAATACTGTATCGTCGAGATTTGTAATGGTGCAGAAGCTGGGTGGGCTTTTATTTCTCAATTTTTAGTCGTTACCGACTGCCTCAGGTGAGAGAATTTCCTAGACCTTAATGTCAAATGCTAACAGTTCTGTCAAGAAAGTACAGTGGTGATAGCAAACATCCTTTTCCAACAACACCGGGAGATGACTGTGCACGTGGACATCACCAAAGGGTCAGTACCAAAATTGAGTTGATCATATTGTTTGTAGCCGAAGATGAAGAAGCTCTGTACAGTCAACAAAAACAAGACTTGGAGCTGACTGTGGCCCAAATCATGAGCTCCTTATTGCAAAATTCAGTCTTAAACTGAAGAAAGTGGGGAAAACCACTAGGCCATTCAGGTATGCATTAAGTCACTTCAGTCACGTCTGACTCTGAGCGACCCTATGGTCTATAGCCCACCAGACTCCTCTGTCGAGGGGATTCTCCAGGCATGACTACTAGAGTGGGTTGCCATTTCTTTCTCCAGGGCATCTTCCCAACCCAGGGATCGAACCTGCATCTTTTACTTCTCCCGCATTGGCAGGCAGGTTCTTAACCACTAGCACCACCTCCTAAATCAAATCCCTTATGATTATTCAGTGCAGGGGATGAATACTATAGACAGAAGTTCATAACATTGTACAGGAGCCAGTGACCAAAACCACCCCAGAGAAAAAGAAATGTCAGGAGGAAAAGTGGTTGTCTGAAGAAGCTTTACAAATAGCTGAGGAAGGAAGAGAAGCAAAAAGCAAAGGAGAAAGGGAAAGATTTACCTAACTGAATGAAGAGTTCCAGAGAACAGCAAGGAGACAGAGGACCTTCTTAAATGAACAATACAAAGAAGTAGAGGAAAACAACAGAATGGGAAAGATGCGTGATCTCTTCAGGAAGATTGGAGATATCAAGGGAACATTTCATGCGAAGATGGGCATGATAAAGGACAGAAATGGAAAGAACCTAACAGAAGCAGAAGAGATTAAGAAGATGTGGCAAGAATACACAAAAGAACTATACAAAAAAGTTCTTAATCACCGAAATGACCACAGTGGTGTGGTCACATCACCTCGAGCCAGACAACCTGGAGTGTGGAGTCAAGTGGGCCTTAGGAAGCATCGCTATGAACAAAGCTAGTGGAGGTGATGGAATTCCAGCTGAGTTGTTTAAAATCCTAAAAGATGATGCAGTTAAAGTCCTACACGCAGTATGTCAGCAAATTTGGAAAACTCAGCAATGGCCACAGGACTGGAAACGCTTAATTTTCATTCCAGTCCCAAAGAAGGGCTATGCCAAAGAATGTTCAAACTGTCATACAGTTGTGCTCATTTCGCATGCTAGTAAGGTTATGCTCAAAATTCTTCAAGCTAGGCTTCAGTACATGAACCGAGAACTATCAGATATACAAGTTGGGTTTAGAAAAGGCAGAGAACCAGAGGTCAGATTGTCAACATTTGTTGAATCATAGAGAAAGCAGGGCTTCCCTGGTGGCTCAGTTGGTAAAGAATCCGCCTGCAATGTGGGAGAGCTGGGTTCAGTCCCTGGGTTAGGAAGATCGCCTGGAAGAGGGCATGGCAACCCACTCCAGTATTGTTGCCTGGGGAATCCCCATGGACAGAGGAACCTGGCAGGCTACAGTCCGTGGAGTCACAAAGAGCTGGACGTGACTGAGCAACTAAGCACACAGATAAAACAAGGGAATTCTAGAAAAACATTTGCTTCATTGACTATGCTATAAAGCCTTTGACTGTGTGGATCACAACAAACTGGAAGATTCTTAGAGATGTGAATACCAGACTACCATAACCTGTCTCCTGAGAAACCTGTTTATGGGTTAAGAAGCAACAGTTAGAACCCTATATGGAACAGCTTACAGGTTCAAACTAGGGATAGGAATATGATAAGTCTGTATATTATCACCCTGTTCATTCAGTTTGTATGCGGAGTAATCATGCGAAATGCCAAGGTGGGTGAATCACAAGCTGGAGTCAAGATCGCCAGGAGAAATGTTAACAGTCTCAGAAATGCAGATGATACACTCTAATGGCAGAAAGCGAAGAGGAACCGAAGAGCCTCTTGATGAGGGTGGAAAAGCTGGTTTAAAACTCAACATTCAGTAAGATCATGGCATCAGGTCCCATCATTTCATGGCAAACAGAAGGGGGAAAAGTGAAAACAGTGATGGGTTTTATTTTTGTGGGTTCTAAAATCACTGTGGATGGTGATTGCAGCCATGAAATTAAAAGACGCTTGTTCCTCGCAAGGGAATGTATGACAAACCTAAGTAGCGTATTAAAAAGTGGAAACATCGCTTTTCCAACAAAGGTCTGTCTAGTGAAAGCTGTGGCTTTTCCAGTAGTCACGTATGGATGTGAGAGTAGGACCTTAAAGAAGGCTGAGCACTGAAGAGTTGATGCTTTCAAACTGTGGTGTCGGAGAAGACTCTTGAGAGTCCTGTGGACTGCAAGGAGATCAAAACAGTCCATCCTAAAGGAGGCCAGCCCTGACTGTTCATTGGAAGGGCTGATGCTGAAGTACTTTCGCCACCTGATGGCAAAGAGCTGACTCATTGAAAAAGACACTGACGCTGGGAAAGATTGAAAGCAAAAGGACAAGAGGGTGGTAGAGCGCAAGATGGTTAGATAGTATCACCTACTCCATGAACATGAATTTGAGCAATCTCCAGGAGATAGTGTACACTACTATAGTGGCTCAGATGGTAAAGCGTCTGTAATGCAGGAGACCCGGGTTCGATCCCTGGGTTGGGAAGATCCCCTGGAGAAGGAAATGGCAGCCCACCCCATTATTCTTGCCTGGAAAATCCCATGGACCGCGGAGGCTGGTAGGCTACCATCCATGGGGTCGCAAAGAGTAGGACACGACTGAGCGACTTCCCAGGAGATAGTGTAGAACAGGAAAGCCTGGCTTGCTGTAGTCCATGGGGTCGCAAAGAGTTGGACCCAACTTAGCGACTGAACAGCAACTTCAAATGATGAGATGTACTTTGAGTTCAGTGCAGGCTTCTGTTACAGAATGAAGTGACTCTCACGTCTTCTTAGTGGTATAAGGACAGATGTTAAATAAAATGTTTATTTGCGTAATATACTGTGTATTGCTGAAGAGAGGGAAAGCTCAACTTTTGAGTGCATTCCTTTTCAATTAAGAGGGTATCTCAGTGAACTGGGTCTTCCAGCACTATTGCCATCCTTAGTCTTTTTCAGTAAACTTGTCTTCCAGCACAGAAAGTTCAGTAAACTTGTCTTCCAGCACAGAAATGCCAAAGGTCATGTATTCTAACCAAATGAATGCTGCCTTCTTTCCTCATTGAACAGTGTTGTGGCTCTTTGCACTTCGGTTCTACCACAAAGAAGTGTACTATGACATCTTATAAAAGCTCAGGACTGTCCCTTCATTCAGATAGTGTGTTCGGGAGCTCATTTTGGGATTCTTAGAAAGTTGTTTTACTCAGCCATCCAAGTTACCCAGTTCCTTCATCATATTTTTTCCTTGTCAAGATTCGAATGGCTGACATTTTCTTTGTGGTTGGCGTTTATTGCTTTAGTGTTGATGACTGTCCTGTGCCGTTAAGCGTTTACGTCTAGGAGTCACTGTGGCCTGAATCCCTTCGGGCCTGTAGATCTGGGCTGTGATCGTAGCTCTTGTCTTAGTTTTCTGTCAGCTAAAAATACACACTGGATTCACCAAGGCAAGAGGCATATTGTGCTTTCATACCATGTACCACTGTTCAGAAGGGTCTGTTTGGAATTGAGTGGCCCTGATAAGAGGGGACAGGATGGAATCTCCTATGATATTCCAGCAACCAGACCCTACCAGCTCCTGTGGAAATCATGACAGCAATATTTAGTAGAATTACCCAATTGAATTTTGTGTTTAAATGTCTAGAATTGGTGAAATTTAATTAAATTGCATGTGGAGATAATGTAGTTTTCTATCATTGCATTTTTTCATGCAGTCCCGTCTCTCAGCTTTTTGGTTTATGGCCAGGTATTTCAGACACTATTTTTAGATCTGTTGGGGTAGAGGATCTGTTGGAGAGAAAGCATGCATTGGATCATGTCATTCACCAACCTAAAGGCCTTCAGTCTTTCTTGATTAACACGGTGTCACCCTAAGTGGTGTGATCCTTGGTCCTTTACAGCTTTTCTGCCTCCCTCTCTCTCCCCTTCTCCGCTTTGTATTAGTAAAACCACCCTCTTTGGGCTCTCAGACACACCTTATACCTCTGAGTTTTCTCTTCTCCTACCCAAGGAACTTTTCTTCACCTGTCAAAACCCAGTTCAGGTGATAATATTCTTCTGTGAAGCCTTTCTCGGTCCCAGTTCCCTCCCTGACAGTTTATTACCCTCTCTCCTGGCCTTTTCTGTGTCTTGAACACAGTTTGACAACTTTTACCAGACATGTTGTAATTTTTTGTTTGTTCATCTTTGTATCTTTAGAATCCAATGTGTTTACTTGTGCCATAGTATTCAGTAAATATTAAGTGAATTGAAGTTAATAATGGGTTTGAAATAGATATTAGACCATTTTAAAAATTTTTCTGGGTTTAAAGCTCATTTTAAGTCATCTTTTTCTCTAAGCCTGCATCATCTTTTTCTCCAGCAGTAGCTGTATGAGTAGGTTGTTTTCTGGAATTGTTGGTCCCCAAACTGTGATTGAGATACAGTGCTTAAGAAAACTTACCCTTGTTTTTAACTTGTGACCCGTTTCTTCACCGAAAAGTGTTTCCCATTTAGCATGATAACCCTCTAAGGCACAGAGGCTGCCTGTCGCTGTTTTAAAAGCCCAAGGTAATGGCTCTGCACTGAAAAATGGTTGTGCAAAAGTATTTTGTAGTTGCAGTGATTTTAAATAATTCAGATTGGAAGAGACTAGGACTTCTTTGTACAAATAAGTTAATCCCATCACAGTTAGCGCTAAGCTCCTAAAACCTGTGGTCACTCCAGGAAACCATGGCTCCTCCTATTCTGGTCCTCCCTCAGCAGATGAGTGTTTCAGTAAAATCTGTGATACTAAGAGACCCCTCCCCTAAAAGTTACTATATCTAAATCAAACATATCTCAACCATCAAAACTCAGATGTGTCAGTACGTATTGTGGCATGCTCCCGTTTGCATCATTTTGTATGTTTTCAAATGAACACATGTAACTCTTAAATGACTTACACCGTCAAGCTTTACATAGCTGTCTGATATCATATATTCTCTTAATCTCACAGCACATTGAAATACATCATATTGTAATGCACATACATTATAGCAACTTTCCAATTTCTAGGGTAAAGAACCTCCAGTATAGTTGTAGCATTTAAGGTATGAATTGCTCCTATTCCATGCTTTTCCCAAACTGTATTTTTACATATGTATAGGTATATTTCTTTGCTGAGCCAATTTACAAACAAGTAAGTGTTCAAGTGAAGATAATGAAATTTTAAAATGATTTTTGTTGTGTAATTCAATAGACCGCCTCTCAGTCTGCTGCTTCTGAAATCCCAGTAAGTAGCATGAGAATTGTAGGCGGTTGTTGCACCTGTGCTTGGAACAAACTGGTTTTGAGTGTCAGATGCTCACCTTGCCAATCAGCAAAATGTGTCCTCTCTGCATGAGTCCCTTTCCTCATATTAGAGAAAGTTCTAGTGGTTTTGTACATGAGGACAGTTTGTGGAGTGGGGGTAAAGCCCCATAGTCCCATGAGCAGATGGAATTGTGACTTTCAAAAAATGTAAACTGAAGTTCAACCAGAAGTAAGGACCACGTTAGTACTTAAAAGGACATTAAAACTCCATTTCTAGACTGGTCTGTTAATGCTTCTTAGGAACAAGCTGGAATTATTCCTGGAAACACCTTCCTTAGCATTTCCCACATTTTTTACATTGCTAACTGTTGTACATTGAAAATCTTTGTTACTCTCCAAGCATCAGAAGTAGGTTATTGTTAATGATGCCCTTTGGCCTTAGCATTCATAAATCAGAGGAGGCTTCTGAAAACCCATGTTGGAAGATTGTAAATACCAAAAGTGAGCAGTAAAGAATTTGAGTCTTTAACCTGTGACCATTTTCTTCTGACTGGTTTTTAAATCGTTAGAACCCAGATCATTCATGGTGTGTTATATAGATTTTAGGCTAAGACTCATTACATTATTTTTACTCTGTTATTGCCATTTTTACTTGCCATGTGTATGCAAGGTTAATACTTCCTCATTCAGTCTCTAAAAAGGGCATTTGTTATTAAAAAGTATACATTATCCCCCTTTTAAATTCTGGTGCTTAGTAATTCACACATATACAGACCCAGAATGAACTATGGTAAATACAGTAGGAAATAACATAAAATTCCCTCTGGAATGAGTACTGCGACTCTTATACTTAAGCATGTCTATTATGTTCTTAAACTGCCGCTGTCCTGCTCTTTTGGATTGATGCTCTCATGAGTTTTGGTGTATGTAAGGTAACTTTTGACCTTTAGAGGAATTGATTAACAGCACTGGAGTGTGTTTGATGTATTTTAAGCATGAGTTTGGTGGGTTTTATAAGGAGAAAAGCACTGTAATGGGAGAGAGAATTGCCTGGCAAGAAGGCGGCAGAGAAGAAAGGAGCAAAATGAGGATGCGTTGGTGCAAAGCACTGAGCCATTGGGTTAGGGAGGACATGACTGTGACTTCAGATTTCTTAGAATTGCCTCTAGAGAATCTTGGTTGGTTTACATTCTGTTTTCCGCTTAAGATCCCTGGTGAAGAGGCTGCTTATAGTGAAAGAAAAACTGAAGTAGTGCTCACACAGAAGGGAAGGGCGTCCGAGAGGAAGAACGGAGCACCATGTATGTTGTTGACAGGGCCCTGAGCTGGAAGGCAGCCATGGATTCTGGTCCTGACTCTGGCACCAGCTTTAGTGGAGTGTCTTAACCTCACCGAGCTGTAAAATGGCCTGCCTCATGAACCTGTATCTCTTTGCTGTTGGGTCTGTCTAGTGACAGAAATGGTAGGGATCCTCCTCATATGTGATGAAAGCTGAGAAACCTGAATCAGTGGTCTTGCCTTTAAAGAAGTAGAGAAGCTTATTTTATATTTTGGTTGGCTATATGAAGAGGAAAAGCTAGCTAGCTCCACCTTTTTCAAAGGGAAGGCAATCTCGAGGGTGGGGTGGGTGCATTGAAGAGTAACATTGAAATGAAAGGGGAAGAAAAAAGGGAGCTGTTCATTTGATACAAAAGCAAGTGTTTCTCTTTTACGTCCTTGTTCTTGCTGCATATTAAACTTCCTTGCATGTGATAATCTGCATGATTATTAAAATCTGTTTTCTCTATCTGTGACTTGAATACACATGGTTGTTGTGATTTGGTAGGATCGGTATACTAGCAACCAGTATTTTTATCCTTCTTTCTTAAGTTTGCAGTTTTAAAGTACATGAAACATTGCACATTGGGAGCATGTGGGCAGCGAGTGCTCTGCATGCTCTGGGGTGTTGCGTCTTTGTATCTTAGAAGTCTGAACCTAGGCTCTTGGGCTCTAGTCCAAATAGGAGGGATGTAAAACTTTTATTTTTTGTAGCAAAATAGCACAGGCTGGTCCATTCCCTCCAGCATCTGGTAGTAATGTTAGTAGGTTTTCAGGTTTTCTAGCTATAAGGTAGGGTGTTGGAGGGGACATGGAGCAAGTGATTGCTGTGAGAGCCTGTGGATTTGTAAAGCTCACTCTCACTCCACCCCAGGCTCTTCCCATTCCCTCTGCCCGGGCCTTCCTAAGCTGGGACCACCAGAAAGCAAAGGCTGGTGGCATGTGGGAAGGTTAGAGGATTGTCCAAGGAAGTTGGTAAGCAGGCAGAATTTTGGTTGATAAAATTTTAAAAAATTGAAATTAGAACTCAGGCCTCTGAACTGCCAGTCTGGCACCTCTTTTCCTTTTTGTTTTTGGGGGAGTATTGGGGGAGAACGGGGACTGTAGGTTTAAAAAACAAAAAACCTAACATGAGTGTCCCAGGATACACAGAGGACTGGCCTGAGGGAAGGTCAGTGTCCCCTTCTGATCTCTCAGTCTCCTGTTTCGCCCTCACAGTTCATCCCTACTGAGATGTTGTTGTTGTTCCTTCTTAGATGTACAGGTCTTGAAGGAATTTTTAACTGCATCAGCTCTGGTTTCTCATAGTACCTTGGGGTAGAGGACCTAAAAACAGAGGGCCAGAGGTCCTTTTTATTTCTCTGAACACTGGCAGGAATTCTTAATCTTTCTCTTACTTCTGGTCCTATTATAAAGGAATTTTGTAGATAAATCTAGAAGGCTCTACTCTGAAGTAGAACTCTCAGCCATAACCTGAGTAACAGTATTTTGTTTTCTTCTCTTTTTGAATCCCTGCTCCAGTTTCTTTTTGTTTGTCCGACGTGTCCATCATACAGGCTTCTTTCCACATCCTTGTTCTGAGAGTTCCCAGCTGACTTTGGTGACCACACAGTGTGGCAGGGTTTGCCTGAAGCCTGTTTCTGAAATGGGCTCAGCTAGCAGCGCTCTCTTGTTTCTTTCTGTGCTGGAGGAGACTGCCTCCTCCTCATGTAAAACACGAAATGCTGGAATGCTCCTTGCAGCCCCCAGAGCCACGTTGTGATGGGGCTTGCTACAGCGTAAAAAGATCCTTTTTCAACGAGTGAGAGCGCCCACTACAGTTTTTACCAGGCTCTCTTTAAAAGTTTTGGGAATTGGAAGTTTTTGAGGTCAGGGGGTTGAGTCAGGAAAAGTTGAGGGACAGAAGGAGGGCTCTAACACCAGCTTGAAGATTTCTCACCCTCTTCAGATGCGGCCCCTCCTGTCTGCCTCCCTTCTCTGATCCCCTCCACTGTCATGCTGATCTTGTTTCAGTATCAGATGACCAGATTGGCAGAGAGAGAACCATCCCAGCTTACTCATACCTTGAGCCCTACTTGGCAAACAGGGCTCCTCAGCTTGTCTTTTGAAACACCTTAAACCTAGCCGATTAGGCCACTGTTGAGAGGGTAGCAGGCAGGAAGGCCAAGGGTCTCTAAATGGAGGAAAGAGCCTGCAAGTGTCAGACATTTTTATCTCCCTTAAGCGGCATGAAGAAACAAACTAGCGATATTTTTTTTCCTTCTCTATACAAATTTAAAAAGAGGTTTCTCTTAAAATTCTGTGTTGCCATAATGACACCTGGTTTCACTTAAAGTTAACCATTTCCTTTTTCTTATAAAAATGTTTATCTTAAGCTATGTAAATGTACTATACATTTACCCCAAACTCTGTCTTCAAGTCGGTTCCGCCTTTTGGGCTCAGAACCTACTTGATAAACCAGTATGGTATACTTTGATACCGTTCCTCTAATCTGTATAAACGACACTATTTATATAATGCTCTGCCCTTCTTCAAAATTCAAATTAATCCTTTTATGGCCCAAGATAAACCATTTAGAACCAAGATTATCCCAAAATACATCTTATGGGTGACGGGCCTGGTGCCATTCTAAGTTTTGAGACATTCCTTCCTTTCATTAACAGACTGCTGGTGACTGTATAACATCCAGCTAAAGACTAGCAGGGAGATACTTTCTGCCCCCTTCTGATGCCTATGTCAAAAGCTTTCTTTATCTCCTTTATACTTTAATAAAACTTTATTACACCAAAGCTCTGAGTGATCAAGCCTCGTCTCTGGCCCCAGATTAAATTCTCCTCCGGGGGCCAAAAATCCCGGCGTCATAATTCAGCAACAACCTTTCACTGTGAGAGCTGTCCCTCCTCTTCTGCTGAGCAGAGTGCCTGCCCAGCAGCTCCGTCTGCTGTCTTGGGCTTTCTGTGCTACCGCAGGCAGTTCAGACCTCCAGTCTTTTTCACGTTGCTGCTTTGCTGACACAAAGGCCCAGGCCCACCTTGTCGTTGGGATAGGCGACAAGTATAGTCCCACTAGTATCTTGATCTGCAGCTCTTTTTTGTCAACAGGACAGGATTAACTGTTGTGGTTCCCTTCAGCTTCTGTGTCACTGCAAATCACAGCTAGCTCCAGCATCATAAAGTGGTGCTTTGAGAGAGGAGATAGTAAGTTTGTTGCCGGAGAGATGACACGTTTCTGTGTTTCCTTGTCCTTCTAGATGTGCTGCCTCTTCATTTGTTGTCCTTGTGCTGTGACGTGACTTGAGGGCATTGACTAGAGGCTGAGGAAGGGAAGCCCGAGTCACCCAGTAAATCACTTGAGTGCTGTTGAGTCACAGGAGTATGCAGTTCTGTGCTGTTTTCTCCTGTAGAGCTTTCTAATCACTCTTGCTGGACACTTTGCAGAACTGCAGGGGCAATGCCTTTTTGACTAAGGGAACTTCATCTTTTTTTAATTGCAGATTCCATTGCAGCTTATAGAAAGTGTTGAATGCCGAGATATATTTCAGCTTCATTTGACTTGCAAAGACTGCAAAGTTATCAGGTATGTGACATGTTTATGCTGTTGTTTAGTGTGGAAAATACTTTTTAAAGGGTGGATTCATGATTTGAGAACAAAAACTGCTTTTGAGGGTCAGCCTAGTAAGGAACATTTTTCTGAGTAGTTAGTCCCTGAAATATTTTGTCTTCAGGCTACTTTGTTACTGGAAAGATATGTTTTCTTTTTTATTTGGCTATAACTGTAAATTTGCAAAATAAGTACAAAGATAAAAATCATAAAGAGCACTAGTACTGTTAACACTTTGCCCCATTTGTGTTATTTTGTATGTGTGTGAGAAATTCTTGTTCTGAACAATTTGAAAGTAAGGTATGTAATCATGGCTCTTTGCCCCAAAATACTGTAGTGTGCTTTCTTAAGAATAGGGGTATTTTGTTACATAACCACAATATCATTATCAGCTTCAGTTTTACACTTGTAATGATTTTATCCAGTCTGCTACACATGTTCTAATTCTGTCAGTTGACCAAATAATGCCCTTTATAGCATTGCCCCTACCTCATTCAGAGCAAGATTCAGTCAAGGGCACATACTGTATTCAGTTGCCATGATTCTGTAGCTTTCTTCAATCTGGAATGTTTTCCATCACCTTTCTTTATCTTTTTGACATTAGCACTTTGAAGAAAACAATCTTTTATTATAATAGAATGCTTCTTTTCTGTCCAGTGTTTCCTCAGGAATAAATTGAGGTACATTTTCAGCTGGAATACTGTACACGTGAGGTTGTGTCCTCTTCAGGCTATTGTATTACAGCTGGAGGCAAACAGTGCCCACCTGTTCCTTACTAGTGATGTAGTTTTGATCGTTCTTTCAAGGAATCACCCGTTTTCTGTGCAATTTCTGTATTTTCTCCGTTGCAACTGATAGCAGTCTGGGAGGCACTTTAAGACTCTACAGATGTCCTGCTGCTCGTCAAATTTCTTCAGTGTTGGCTTCATCGTTATAATGGTTGAAAAGGGATGACTGAAATGCATTTTAAATTTAGTAGCTCTCCCAGTTTTTAGCTCTCCCAGTTTGTTTTATTTTTATGACCTATTCTAGAGTGCCAGTAAACATTGTGTGGGCATGTTGATAAGTCACACTAGTTGGGATGAGAGAGAGGTTTAAATGACCTCCTTGTTTGTTTGTTTTTTCCAATTTTTATTGGGGTATAGTTGATTCCTCCTTGGTTTTAAGGTAAATATTTAAGTTGCTTTTTAGCCATTGAGATTTGGCTTGCTTTTGATAGATACTGGTTATAACTTACAGTTTAAAAAGCTTGTGTATTAATTACTCAATTTTAAATACTGCATTTGAAAAGATTAAGTATTTTTTACAGTTTTAATTATTTTAAATTATTTTAATCTCCTAGTTATATATATGCACTGAAATTGCACTTAATAATAGAATTGTTTTGGTCTCCACATGGTCACAGCTGAGAGCTTCAGTGTAATGTATCTGATTTTCAATCAGAAGTTGCTGATTTATTTTAATTGCTAAGTAGCTTACTTTTGAAATTATTCCCTAATTGGCTAAAAGTAATACTGTGAACTGTTCCTGAGTTTGGCGTGATATGTTGTAACAAAACAAAAACGGAACATATTTCTTGAGAGGGACAACCATAAAGCTTTGGTGGGAGAAGTGCAATGAAACCCCATTCCTGGAAGAGGGACTGCTATTTTACTTTAATAATTTTCACGAATCAGTCTCAGAAGAGATTTTATTCGTCTTAAAAAAAAAGTTTTTCCACATGTCTAGCTTTCTTCTTGACATTTTGCATCATTGACTAAAATTTGTTGAATGTGTTTTTTCAAATTATAAATCATAAACATTACACCACCTCTATACTAATGATTTTTAACTGTAATTATCGTTTCACTGTGAGTAGGCACTCTTGAGATGGTGGCTTCCCTTAGGTTTCATTGTCCACTGTCTTCTGATCACATTTGTGCTTGTTTGGCTTTACAAAGGTGTCAGTTCTCAACCTTTGAGCAGTGTCAGGAGTGGCTTAAGAGACTGAACAGTGCAATCCGACCACCTGCTAAAATAGAAGACCTCTTCTCGTTTGCATACCATGCTTGGTGCATGGAGGTCTACGCCAGTGAAAAAGAGCAACACGGAGACCTGTGCAGGCCAGGTAGGCCTTTCTAAATGTGCAAATGGTGGCTTTACTGAATTACTGCTTGAGACACCCTTACAGGAAATGAGACTCCTAAAATTGATGTATTTATTAATCAGTGTACTTTTCACGGTGCACCCAGCATGTGCTCATCGTTTTTCTAAGCTCATTATAAGGTGTTTTCTACTTTTCACGGGTAAGAATTGACATCCCAGTTTACTGAGACTAAAAATACTGAGGGTATGGGTGTTAAGGAAACCCGCTGGAAGGGAGCCATGAGTGTTGATTGTGAAGACTTCATGTTAGAAGTGGCATTTGAGTAGGCTTTGAAGATTGGAAAACTGTTACTGATAATAGAATGGGGAAAAGGATTTTAGAGCAAGTAGCATTAACAAAGGTAGAGGTGTGAGGTAAGGCCACAGAATAATGGATTACAAAGTGACCTTTTGCTGTCTTTGAATTTTCAAGTCCTAGATAACCTTTTATAGGTAATCTAGGAGTCTGGATTCCAGACTTCCTGACTCCTTATGAAATCTTTGTCATACTCACCATGTTTCTCTCTCAAAAATGGCTCTGACCAAGTTCATGTCATTTCTCTGTGTAATTTTCTATAAATTGTGTGTTGCCATAAATAGAAGTTTGCTGATCTACCACTGAGTCTTAAAAGATATGTTCAGCTTGAAAACAATGACTTGAATTGCTAAGCTATGAAATGATGTGAGCTTCCTTCTAATACAGTTTATTTTAGATATTTTTTTTCCTTTAAACCTCAATTTTCAATCCTGAACCTTCAATCTTAACACTCCTGCTCTGGGTTGTGTTAAACATGGGAGGCTAACAAGGCTTGTATCCTTTTGTTTCCTGGCTCATTTACTGGTCAAAGCTTTTGGTTCATATGTTTAATTAAATCACAGCAAACAGATATGTTTAAAGGTTCTTTATACTTTTGTTTGACCCTCATGACCTTGTCAAACGGTCAGAGTAGCCTGGTGTTTCTGTTTTGGGAGCCAGAGAAATGAAGACTCAGAGGCAAAGCCTGGTGCACAGTCCCACTCAGTGAAACTATGAGCCGTGCCTTGTAGGGCCACCCAAGACGAATGGGTCATGGTGGAGAGTTCTGACAAAACGTGGTCTGCGGAGAAGGGAATGGCAAACCACTTTGGTATTCTTGCCTTGAGAACCCCATGAACAGTATGAAAAAGGAAAAAGATGTGATACTGAAAGATGAACTCCCTGGGTTGGTAGGTGCCTGATATGCTCCTGGAGAAGAGTGGAGAAATAGTTCCAGAAAGAATGAAGAGGCTGAGCCAAAGTGAAAACAACGCCTAATTGTGGATGTGGCTGGTGATGGAAGTAAAGTCTGATGCTATGAAGAACTGTATTACATAGGAACCTGGAATGTCAGGTCCATGAATCAAGATAAATTGGAAGTGGTCAGACAGGAGATGGCAGTAGTGAACATCGACATTTCAGGATTCAGTGAACTAAAATGGACTGGAATGGGTGAATTTAATTCAGATGACCATTATATGTACTACTGTGGACAAGAATCCCTTGGAAGAAATGGAGCAATCCTCATAGTCAACAAAGAGAGTCTGAAATGCAGTACTTGGGTGCAATCTCAAAACGACAGAATCTCTGTTTCCAAGGCAAACCATTGAATATCACAGTAATCCAAGTCTGTGCCCCAGCCACTAATGCCAAAGAAGCTAAAGGTGAATGGTTCTATGAAGACCTAAAAGACCTTCTACAACTAACACCAAAAAGAGATGTCCTTTTCATCATAGGGGACTGAAATGCAAAAGTAGGAAGTCAGGAGCTACCTGGAGTAACAGGCAAATTTGGCCTTGAGGTACAAAATGAAGCAGGTAAAAGGCTAACAGTTTTGCCAAGAGAACGCACTGGTCATAGCAAACACCCTCTTCCAACAACACAAGAGACTGTGCATGGCCATCGCCAGATGGGTAACACCGAAAGCAGATGGATTCTATTCTTTGCAGCCAAAGATGGAGAAGCCCTATACAGTCAGCAAAAACAAGACCAGAGCTGACTGCGGCTCAGACCATGAATCCTCAGTGCCAAATTCAGACTGAAATTGGAGAAAGTAGGGAAAACCACTAGACAATTCAGGTATGACCTAAATCAAATCGCCTATGATTACACAGTGGAAGTGAGAAATAGATCCAGGGATTAGATGTGATAGACAGAATGCCTGAAGAACTGTGGACAGAGGTTCCTAACATTGTATAGGAGGCCAGGATCAAAACCATCCCCAAGAAACAGAAATGCAAACAGGCAAAATGGCTGTCTGGGGAGGTCTTACAAATCGCTGAGAAAAGAAGAGAAGCAAGAGGCAAAGAAGAAAAGGAAAGATAGATCCATCTGAATGTAGAGTTTGAAGGAGTAGCAAGGAGAAAGATAAGAAAGCCTTCTTGAGTGATCAGTGCAAAGAAATAGGGGAAAACAATAGAATGGGAAAGACCAGAGATCTCTTCAAGAAAATTAGAGATACCAAGGAAACATTTCATGCAAAGATGGGCTCAGTAAAGGACAGAAACGGTATGGACCTAACAGAACCAAAGGATATTAAGAAGAGGTGACAAGAATACACAGAAGAACTATACAAAAAAGATCTTCATGACCCAGATAATCACGATGGTGAGACCAAGCACTTAGAGCCGGACATCCTGGCATGCAAGGTCAGGGGGCCCTTAGGAAGCATCACTACAAACAAAGCCTAGTGGAGGTGATGGAATTCCAGTTGAGCTATTTCAAATCCTGAAAGATGATGCTGTGAAGGTGCTGCACTTATTTGAACAAATTTGGAAAACTCAGCAGTGGCCACAGGACTGGAAAAGGTCAGTTTTCATTCCAATCCCAAAGAACGGCAATGCCAAAGAATGCCCAAACTACTGCTCAACAGTACTCATCTCACACGCTAGCAAAGTAATGCTCAAAATTCTCCAGGCTAGGCTTCAACAGTACATGAACCGAGAACTTGCAGATGTTTAAGCTAGATTTAGAAAAGGCAGCGGAACCAGAGATCAAATTGCCAACCAACATCTGTTTGATCATAGAAAAAGCAAGAGAATTCCAGAAAAAACCTTCATTGACTATGATAAAGCCTTTGACTGTGTGGATCACAGCAAACAGTGGAAAATTCTTCAAGAGAATACCAGACCACCATGCCTGCCTGAGAAATCTGTATGCAGGTCAAGAAGCAACAGTTAGAACCAGACATAGAGAAACGGACTGGTTCAAAATTGAGAAAGGAGTACGTCAAGGCTGTATATTGTCACCCTGCTTATTTAACTTATGTGCAGAGTACATCATGTGAAACGTGGGGCTGGATGAAGCACAAGCTGGAATCAAGATTACCGGGAGAAACATCATAACCTTAGATATGCAGATGACACCACCCTTATGGCAGAAAGCAAAGAAGAACTAGAGAGCCTCTTGATGAAAGTAAAAGAGGAGAGTGAAAAAGCTGGCTCAACATTCAAAAAACAAAGATCATGTCATCCAGTCTCATTACTTCGTGGCAAATAGATGGGAAAACAATGACAGACTTGATTTTCTTGGGCTCCAAAATCACTGCAGATGGTGACTGCAGCCATGAAATTAAAAGATGCTTGCTCCTTGGAAGAAAAGCTATGACCAACCTCGACAGCATATTAAAAAGCAGAGACATCACTTTACTGACAGAAGTCCGTATAGCCAAAGCTATGGTCTTTCCAGTAGTCAAGTATGGATGTGAGAGTTGGACCATGAAGAAAGCTGAGCACTGCAGAATTGATGCTTTTGAACTGTGGTGTTGGAGAAGACTCTTGAGATTCCTTTGGACTGCAAGGAGACAAACCAGTCAGTCCAAAAGGAAATCAGTTCTGCATATTCATTGGAAGGACTCAAGCTGAAGCTCCAATACTTCGGCCACCTGACGCAAAGAACTGACTTACTGGAGATGACCTTGATGCTGGAAAGATTGAAAAGGCTGGAGGAGAAGAGGACGACAGAGAAAGAGATGGCTGGATGGCATCACTGACTTGATGGACGTGAGTTTGAGTAAGCTCTGGGAGTTGGTGATGGATAGGGAGGCCTGGCCTGCTGCAGTCCATGGGGTCACAAAGAGTTGGACACGACTGAGCAGCTGAACTGAACCGCAGGGCATTGACAGAGCCAGAACTTGAAAGCACTTCTTAGTTATTGGGAATTGATTGTATGATGTGCCGTGGATATGAGGTGAAAAACAGGCAGCTGCCCTTGGGGAGCCTCAGGGAAAGTCTTAGGAATCTCGGCTTCCCACACGCCTGGTCAGCCAGGGGAACGAACCCACAGTGGTTCCCACAAGTCACTGACAACAAGCCTTGGAAGGTGATGAGAATGTGCCTAAGCTCTCTCATTTCACTCCCTTATCCGTTCCATCTTTCTTTTTCCTTCTTCATATGCCATTGGTGTTTTTTTGTTTGTTTGTGGGTCTTTTCCTTCTTTTTTTTTTTTTTTTTTGAGTTTTTAAATTTTACATCCAATCAAATTTGTGAATTTTACATGTATATTTGCTAAGTTTTTAGCCATTACGTCTTTTTTTTTTTTTGAGTTGTTTTTATTTGGCCACACCACATGACATATGGGATCTTAATTCCCTGTGAAAGTTGCTCAGTCATGTCTGACTCTTTGTGACCCCATGGACTATACAGTCCATGGACTGAATTCTCCAGGCCAGAGTACTGGAATGGGTAGCCTTTCCCTTCTCCAGGGGATCTTCCCAACCCAGGGATCGAACTCAGGTCTCCCTCATTGCCCTGACCAGGGATCAGATCTGTGCTTCCAGCAGTAGATGCACGGAATCTTAACCACTGGACAGCCAGAGACGTCCCCGTTACATCTTTTCCTTTTTTTTAATGCAGATGTCTCAGACTGTATTCTTTGGCTGTGGTGGGTTTTCATGGTTGTGCATGGGCTTTCTCTAGTTGTGGTGAGCAGGGGCTGCTCTTCATTTCAGTGCACGGGCTGCTCACTGCGGTGGCCTCTTTCGCTGTGGAGCACGGGCGCTAGGCAGGTGGGCTTCGGGAGGGGTGGCCCGCGGGCTGTAGA
This sequence comes from Budorcas taxicolor, assembly GCF_023091745.1. Lineage (NCBI taxonomy): Eukaryota > Metazoa > Chordata > Mammalia > Artiodactyla > Bovidae > Budorcas > Budorcas taxicolor. Next base: position 69,079,824 of record NC_068926.1, read on the forward strand.
GCAGAGCCTTGGGGCGAGTTGCTCCGTGGCATGTGAGGTCTTCCCAGACCAGGGAAGACCAGGGAGTCTCTGGGCAAGGCGGGGTCTTTTTTTTTCTTTTAATACTTACTTATTTTTGGTTGTACAGGGTGTTTGCTGCTGTGTAGGCTTTCCTCTAGTGGTGGCCAGCGGGGGCCGCTCTCTGTCGCAGCGTGCAGGCCTCTCATTGCCATGGCTTCCCTTGTGGAGCATGGGCTTCAAGAATTCCAGCACCTGGACACAATAGTCGCGGCTCCCGGGGCCTGGCGCACAGGCTCATTAACTGTGGTGCTGCGGGTTCAGTTGCTGCATGGCATGTGGCATCTTCCCGAATCAGGGATCGAACTTGTGTCTGCTGCATTGGCAGGTGGATTCTTTAAGCACTGAGTCACCAGGGAAGCCCCCCAGTATGTCTTAGGTATTAGATTGTTTAATCTCTGCCGTTCCCTTGGATAATGAAGTTATCGGGTGTACCTTGTTGTATTGTGTTAAGAAGTGATTGTGTGTACCTTGTATTATGTTATATAAGAACTTTGATTTGTTTAAGGCTCCTAATTCCAAAAGGCATTCCCTAGTTTTGGGCTTTAGTGTTTAGTTAACAGTGTTTTTAGTTTTAGTTAACAGTGTTTCGTTATCAAGGATTGAACTTGGCCTAACCTGTTTCTCGCACAGCCACAGACTGCAAATTCCTCATCGTTAGGTGATTCCTTCTTTCCTTGATGACTTAATTTCTTTAGGATTCGAGTCAGCTCTTAGAATATTCCTAAGATGTGCCAGGTCCGAACTCACTCCTGTTTGCTGACTACAGCTGGCTTTGTCCTGAGCTACGGTGGCCTTGGCTCCCAGCCCTTTCTTTCCTGAAGATTTCTGGTGTCCGTTGGCCGCCAGGACGTCCACAGTTTCCTGCTTTTTTCATGGGTTTGTGGATGGAGGCATTTGGGGGGCAACATACTGATTTAGGGACTAGAAAACCTGAATTCAAACCTGTACTCTGCCATTTAATTTTTGAAATGGCACCGGGCAAGCCACGTGTCCTCTTTCTACTTCCGTTTCCCATGTTCCTCAGAGTGGGGGACATTTTTCTTCTTCCTGCCCAAGCTGATCTGTATATTTTGAAAATCAGCTCTGTTTCAGTTCAGTGAATGCTTGGGTGCCTCCTGAGTGTCATGCTTATGAAAACATCTTGGAAAGTATGAATATAGAAGATGATGCCATGTAACTGACTGGACTGACTCCAAGACCAAAGGTTGTATTTTGTTTTTACTATGCGTGTTCCACACTGAAGTCAACCTGCTGCAAGTCATATGCAATCTTGACTTGAACTTCAGTGACTTGGTTTGAATACATGTGTATATGTATGCCTTTTTCCTTTCATATATTTTCACTGTGAAGTACAGAGGAAAACTCACCCATGAAAAATACTGTGGCGGCATTTTTAAAGCCAGTCAACCTAGTTCTTCTGTCTCCACCCAATATTGTTGAGTATTGGTAGTGGCTACAGCATTACTCACCAGTTAGGAGCAGGCCAGACAACCACATTCTTTTAAGTCATCTTTAGGTGAGACAGCACCTGAGATGTTTCAGAGTCATGCCATTTTTAAACCTGCCCCAGGACATGAGATCACAGGCATAGACTCTGAAGGGTAAAAGTTAGTTTAGTCTTTCAGAAGTTATTAAAACCTTTTATGGACTCTTCTCTGCCTAGCCTGTTAAGAGTAGAATGTGTCAGAGAGGAGGGAAATGGGAAAATTATATCATTACCTTGTTTTCGTGTAAATCTTAGTTTCTGACTGTTGAACCTGTCATAGTTAGCCAGCCATGCTGTGGCCATGTTGCTCGAAGTCTTAATCCGTTTTGGAGGAAGTCTCCATAATGCTGTTGGAGTTCATTGCAAAACTCTTGACTGTGCTGTTGGCCCCATTTCAAAGTCTAAATAAGAATGGACGCAAGCTGTATGCTCCACATCCGTCTCGTTTTAGCTGTGTTCTTGGTGGTAGTTCTGGATGCGAGCATTAATCTGGAGTCTGACAGATGGCTGGGCAATTGAGTTGCTAGTGTAGTGGCATCAGACCCGCCTCTCTGACCTCTTCTCTGTGAATTGCCTGATAAGCACCTTTTGATTAACCCCGAACAGCATGACTCCAGGCTGTACACTGTTGTGCAGCTGCCTGCCTAGATGAAGTAAAAGCCCTTGTCAGCAGAGTCTGCTTTCCGGGTTTGACCGCAGTCCCGTAATTGTGCATCTAGACGACTGGACTGGGCCCTGTGCTCACAGAAAAGAAGGGTTCTGCTCTCCATATTTGAAAATCTGGAGGCTGTTTCTCACCTTCTCTGACTCTGGTACTGATCTTCCTCACATCCTGGGTACGGGCCTGGCCCTTCTGCCCCAGGCCTTTAGGTTACATATAATTGTAGGTGTGAGTGAGTACTCAGAATCACCCCGGGAGCTAGACTTTTTGGGGGAAATTTTTGTAGACTGCTGGTTGATAACTGCATTTATGGTAGAGGGACTTACTGCTTTAAAGAAAAGTTTTTATTCTCATTAAAATAATTGCTGGACTGTATGTAGTATAAGAAATACAAAACGTTAAAGAGGTACAGACCGTTATTCGGGGATGGGGAAGGCCCATAGGAAGGGTCAAAATGGAAATAAAAAGCAACAAATAAATTGGGGTATCACAGCATTTGTGATGTTGAATTGGTGGAGATATGAGAATTCTAAGAGGGGAGTTCTTGAGGAAAACCCAGCAATATCTGTGCTTGGCTTGCACTTTTCTGGCAGGGTGAGCAAAAGCCAGTTGAATTACTCTGTTTATGTAAGGTCTGCTGCCCAGTTTTTTTTCAAGCAATGGTTTTCAAACTGCAGGTTGTGATCCACCAGCGGGTCATGAAATCGAAGTTTTAAGAAATGAAGTATGAAATGAAACACTTAGGATAGAAAACATCAATGAGTCACACACACAGTAAGGGTCAGTATTGTTTTATGAAACTCTTAAAAAATACATTGTATTGAATTGTGGTGTAAAACATTCTTACTGTAGGTTGTGATGGTCGAATTCAAAGTTGAAGAAGTCACTGCTTTAGAGAATACAAAGAGAATTTAAACTCATTCTTTGTTCTCAAGGAACTTGCAATAACAGATTTTTTAAAATGATGGCTACTCAGTATATGTTTGCAGCTCAGTTTCACGCTGGGAATGGGAATTCTAAACCCGTTCTTGGGCACTGGTTCTATGTAGAAAACTGTCTGAGGAGGAGGGGAGGGAGGTGGAGATGGTTACTCTTAAATTTATAGGATTCTATTTAGGGTGTCTGGGTATCCATTAAGATAGAGGTACTAATGTAAATGACCACTAAGTAAATACCTTTTTACATTTTTCAGAGACTTGGAACTATATTCCAAGTTGGGAGAAAACGTCATTAATTAATGAACTTGAAAGTTGCCATAGTTTTACAGCTTTTGTATTGTGATTCTGAGTGAGAAGACTCCCTGTCTAGAATTCTTGATGGTCACCATTCCTTACAGTTTGTAGACAGATGGCACTCCCAATTCAGATAGCTTTTTCCTGTTTGAAAGATTGTATCACTTTTAAAACTTGCCAGAATGGAGTAGAGTCAGTTGACTATTTCCTCTTGCATCTCTGAACCTCATCTTTTTATAGCTATCCTTCAGGAAACATACAGTACCTAGTTTAAGCTCAAGAAGAGCAGTTTAAATGGGAAATAGTTTTATAGACTTGTCCTTCATTCAAGTAATTGCCGTTTCCTATTCTGAAGCTCTTCTCCCAGGGAGAGCAAAACTTGGATCACCAGTGCTGGCTGTTTTGTGCTTTCGTTATTGTAGTTTCTCCCAGAGCCCACCAGTGTTTTATAGCCTATGATGCTATGTATATGTTAGAGGTACTGCTGAGTGGTTTGTTTTGTTGTTTATTCTTTATATAATTACTGTTCTAGGACTCTGTTCTCATGGAAGGAAATACTTGAGATTTAATGACTTTTATATTTGGTTCATTTCTGCCTGTGTAGCTCACTGTCTTAAAGAAGAAGGAGCCAAATCCACGAGGGCAAATGTAGGCAGGTTATACTTGTTTTGGGTGGATGTTCTTACAAATGCTCGGCGTTCTAGTTAGAAGTATGGTGTTTCTTGAGATTCCTGGATACAGGCAGTTAAAGTCCTATGATCTTTTATTTATTGGCTGTGCTGGGTTTTTGTTATTGCTTGGCTTTTCGTGGGGGCTATTCTCTAGCTATGGTGCACGGGCTTGTCATTGTGGTGGCCTCTCTTGTTGCAGAGCATGGGCTGTAGAAGTGCAGGCTTTCAGTAGCTGGCAGCTTGTGGGTTCAGTAGTTGCGACTCTGGGCTCTGGAGCACAGGCTTCATAGCTGTGGCACAGAGGCCTGGCTGTTCCGAGGCATGTGGGATCTTCATGGACCACGGGTTGAATTCATATCTCCTGCATGGGCAAGCAGATTCCTTACCACTGAGCCACCAGGGAACCCCATGGTCTTTTAACTGCAATTCGGTAATCTTTAAGGTTCTGAAAATCAAAGATTTTAATTTTATTTGGTGATTTGACTTGATCTGAGCTAGCTATTTGCTGCTTTATTTAACCCACTTAGTTTGAGTTAACCATGTATTTCACTGTAAAGATGTTAATGTTTGTTTAATGCTTTTGAGATCATTAACCCAGTGTTGCCAACAAAGATCTGTCTAGTCAAAGCTATGGTTTTTCCAGTAGTCACGTATGGGTCTGAGAGTTGGACTATAAAGAAAGCTGAGCGCCGAAGAATTGATGCTTTTGAACTGTGGTGTTGGAGAAAACTCTTGAGAGTCCCTTGGACAGCAAGGAGATCCAACTAGTCCATCCTAAAGGAAATCAGTCCTGAATATTCGTTGGAAGGACTGATGCTGAAGCTGAAACTCCCAATACTTTGGCCACTTGATGCCAAGAACTGACTCATTTGAAAAGATGCTGATTCTGGGAAAGATTGAAGGCAGGAGGAGAGGGGGACGACAGAGGATGAGATGGTTGGATGGCTTCACCAACTCGATGGACATTGAGTTTGAGCAAACTCCAGGAGTTGGTGAAGGACAGGGAAGCCTGGTGTGCTGCAGTCCATGGGGTTTCAAAGAATCGGACATGACTGAGCAACTGAACTGATAATACATATACCACCTTAAAATCCAGAAAGCTCGATTTCTGAAATCTGGCCCAGAGGGTTTCTCATGAGGAGTTACAGATCCATATTACTCGTCTTGGTGAACTTACTGATTTTATTTCTTATGTATACCATCAGTCTGAGTGTGGAAATAGGAAGCTAGCCAGTATAGTGACAAGAACATGGGTTTTGGGATCAGACAGAGCTGCCATAATAATCTCCCCAGTCTGTTTTATTCTCTGTAACATGTGCTCGGTGATACTGCCCTTAAATTTGATAGTAGTGATTAGATGAGATTATTAATTCCTTTTTAATTTTTTAAATTTATGTTTAATTGAAGAGATAATATTCTTGATCAGAATTTCCTCATTTTTTAATAGTCTTATCCCAGCGGAGATTTGTTTTAAAACTAAATATGGTATTTATTACAATACTTTAAAAAACTAAGGGTACCAGTGCCTTTATTCCACCTGTTTTGCAAAATCATACTCATTTCTTCCTTTCTCCTTTCTTTGGTCCCTAGGGGAACATGTAACGTCAAGGTTTAAAAACGAAGTGGAGCGGATGGGTTTTGATATGAACAACGCCTGGAGGATTTCTAACATCAATGAGAAGTACAAGTGAGTTGTATTTGGTCCCTGTGGACCGCTGCCTTTTCAAGAAACCCCAATTCTCATGTGGCAGAACATTTGAATTTAAAATTTTTCTTCAAAACAGTTTTATTTATTAAATATAAGTGCATGATTTTCAGAGTACTTGTTGAGCCTTCTGTTTCCATTGCTATCACTGGAGTGGAAAGAGATTCTTACTTAGTAGGATCCTGGAGTCTTCCTTCCGGTCCCCTCCAGGCCTCTCCTGGCACATGTACGTCTAGATACCTATAGGCAGGCAGTTTCTGTTGTCCTCATCACTACTCGATAAAACACTTAGGAGCTGGTTTTTACATACTTTTACCCCAGATCGTATGAAAAGGCTTAAGTCTTATTCTGGTCTTTAATTCATTGATCTAAAACTAATGTCAAAGCTATGATTGTATAACCTTTAAATATTAATGGAAACATTATTAAATATTTCCTTGGAACGTATAAGAACTTTGATAGGGAAGGGCAGTTAATTAACTATGATTTTGGTGATTCAAATTTCTATAAAATGAAAGAAAATTGTCCAGAATTTTTAAATTAACGTATCCTTCTCTTAAGTTTCCCTGCAGCAGTTGGAGACATTAATCACTTTGTTATCTTTCCAGCTGCCTCAAATTATGATAGCTATTTTCTTGGACTGTTTGTGGGTAGCCATCAGAGCATTTCATTTTTTGCTGGAAAAACTGCAGCTAATTACTATATACAGCTCTTAACATGGACCTTGGCCAAGGAGGTGTTGCCAAGAATCAGGAGCTACGGATGTGTCATGCCTCGGCCTGTTCTCAGCTGACAAGTCAAAGGAGAGAAGCACGGTGGGAGGGGGTCCTCAGGGAGCCTGCGGCTGTGACAGGCTTTGCTCACATGTAACCCACCTTTCCTATACTGGAGACTGCTTATCTGCCAAGTGAGCAGCTCACACTTGGTTAAGAGCTGACTACTGGGTAATGTAATACTTAGAGGACAGGAGTATAGTGATCCAAATATTGAGTGACGTAAGACAGACAAAACACCTACTAATATTTTCCCTAATGAAAACAGCTTTTTAAAACACAACACTGTAAGTCAACTGTAAGATAAGATAAAAATTAAAAAACACTGGCTTCCCCCCCGCCTTGAGTGTAGTTCTGAAGTGTGTTTTATAGAAATGATGATTAATAGCATACTCACATCACTGACCTGGCTTAATGGGGCTGTGATGGTGTATGCAGGTGGGGCTGACCCACCGTGCTGCATCTGTATACCCACAGCTGCACCTGTCACCTACAATTAGGATACCTTGTTTGGTTCACATCAACACGTTAGTAATCCTATGAGGTCTCTGGGAAGTCGAAACTGTGGGCTCTTCCACTGCTTATGTTTCCCTGAAAGACTGAGGGCCTGGTAGAGTGACACAGACTTCCACCTCTGCAGTTAAACTGGGTACCTGTGTAGTTAGAAATGATCCATATATTGGTTACAACAGTTGGGAGTCGCTTTTTTTCATTGATTGTTAAGATGGCCAGATTTCTGAAAGGCAGCATCAAGTGGAACAGTCCAAGATAGTATCACTTGACGTGTGTAACACTTAGGGCAGCCCACTCCATTAAGCAGGGCGGAACTTCGAGTCTTGCTCCTTGCTGCCTTTGTAACTGGCTCTGGGGTAGCTTGATGCACACCCTTACCCTGGCTCACTCGAGTCTCTCCTCCTCCTTCCCTTCTCCCTTTTCCTCACCGTCCCTGTTAGGCTGTGTGGAAGCTATCCACAGGAGCTCATAGTGCCTGCCTGGATCACTGACAAAGAACTGGAAAGTGTCGCAGGCTTCCGGTCCTGGAAGCGCATCCCTGCTGTCGTCTACAGGTGAGGAAGCCTGGCCGGGCCCAGCTTGGTCTGCGCTGCTGCCCAGTGCCTTTGGTCTGTGCCTCTGGCGCGGCTAGCCTGGGGGTGGGGTGGGGCTGCTTCAGGGAGCTCTCCAGGCTATTGCGCACCTCCTCACTGGTAAAGTTGCCCATCCGGGCATGTACCGGGCAGCGCTTCACTGGGGCACTGCCTGATGATGCAGCTGGCACTGAGAAGAAAATTTTGGTTAAAAAATGGCTGGATTTGCTATTTCAAGATCCTTCTGACATTGTTTTTTAAAAATGTTTATTCATTATGTCTGCGCTGGGTCTTTGTTGCTGCATGGACTTTCTCTAGTTGAGGCAAGTGGGGTCTCCTCTCTAGTTGCGGTCCACAGACTTCACATTTGCAGTGGTTTCTCTTGTTGCGGAGCCTGGGCTCTAGGGCAGTGGGCTTCAGTAGTTGTGGCGCACAGGCTCAGTAGCTGTGGCGCAGGGGCTGCTCCACAGCCTGTGGGATCTTCCAGGACCAGGGATCGAACCTGTGTCTCCTGCATTGGCAGGCACATTTTTTACCACTGAGCCACCAGGGAAGCCCTCTTCTGACATCCTATGGGAAGATAATGTAGTCACTGCTTTTAGCTTCAGTTGATGACCTTTGGATTGAGAGAGGAGTCCTGGAAAGTGAGAATGGGGAATGTAGATTTGTGATTGTCTTTGTGGTTGAAATATTGCCACACGGAAGAAGTTTGTTTTGAGAGGGAGCATTTAGAGAAGGCTAGTGCTTGGCTGGTTAGAAGATACTAGAGATTAGAGGCAGGAGAGTCAAGGGAGCCAAATTCTAGAAGGGGTGGTGGTGTGGTAACAAGCACAGGTGTTAGAACTCAAGTCTTCTCTCTGACACGCCTTGCTGTGCCACCTTGAGCAAGTTCCCTAACTGACCTCAGTCTGTTCCCATGATGTTCTCAGTTCACAGGTATGCTGTGACATCTGAAGGACTCTGTAAGCCAAGGCTTCCTAATCAGTGTCTAGAGTAGATTGTATTCCTGAGGGCTGCTTTTATAATTCAGTGACTAGCTGAGTTCTCACAAATCATGTGAAGTTTTTAAGAAGTCATTCCCTCATGTTTTGGAACAATTTCAGATGTCCTTGTAATATCCGCAGTCCCCATTTCATTTTCCCCATTTGCAGACTTTATGGACTCTCCTTGAATTTGGGCCAAACCAGTGAGGCTTAGTTAGAAGCTCATGCCAGGAGGAAGTCCATTGAAATACTGAGGTGGTAAGAAGGGGTTTAAAACTTCTTGTATAATTCCTAGTGAGGTAACCAGCTTGTTTTCTTAGTCCATGGAAGGCAGATTTTAGTGGCCATCCCAAAGAGGGAGAGATGTGAAAGTACAAAGTTGCTTCTGGCCCAGTGAAAGTCGCTCAGTCGTGTCCGACTCTCTGTGACCTCCTGGACTGTAACCTGCCAGACCCTTCTGTCCATGGACTCCGCCAGGCAGGAATACTGGAGTGGGTAGCCATCCCTTCCCCTGGGGTTCTTCTCGACCCAGGGATCAAACCCAGGTCTCCTGCATTGCAGGCAGGTTCTTCATTATCTGAGCCACCAGGGAAACCCATTAAATTTTCAATCTCAGTTTTCATCACTGTTGTTTTCAGACACCTGTAGAAAAGTAGGTCACCAAATTTACCTATCATTCAAGTGGTAAGGCTGACACAGGAATTAGAGAGCAGCACAAGCTGAAAGGATTTAGGAGTCTTACCAGGGATCGGCCCAGCTCAAATAGGGAAAGCTGCCAGCTGCTGCTGTGCGGCCAGCAGCTGTGTTAGATCAGCAGCCCTGTCATTTGCGGAGTTTGCTGACTTTGACCATAAGGGGAAAGGACTCTCATCTCAAAGCAAGGGTCGTTCAGTGAAATTCTCCCTGTTGGTAGAGAGGCCTAAAAGTGTAGGCCGAAGAAAGACTTAGAATAAACACGGGAAGCTTCTTTTCCCTTCCAGAGTTTATGCCAGAGAGAATGAGCTTTATTAGCTCAGGTGGCAGGATGCTTCTGAATCCAACATGTGTTTACTGAATGTAGTTGTCTGTCGATCGCTAATGACTGTTGAGGTTAAGTGCTGGCCGCACTTACTTGAAAGCACCACATTGAACCAGCATCTGATCAGTGCTTTCTCCCATGGTGACGAGAGTGCTTAATTGGCTTTATTATTGAAGATGGAGATTGCATTAACACAGCAAGACAGTGCAAAGGCTGCCCATCTGTAGTGCAAGTCACAGCTCTCTCTCACTGAGTGATTATTAGAAACTTCTAGTCATGGGGCTGTCTGGTGGCTCTGATGGTAGACAATCTGCTGCAACGCAGGAGACCCGGGCTCCATCCCTGGGTCGGAAAGATCTCACGGAGAAGGGAATGGCAACTCACTCCAGTATTCCTGGCTGGGAAATCCCACAGACAGAGGAGCCTGGAGGGCTACAGTCCGTGGAGTCACAGAGTTGGTTGGACACAACTTAGCAACTAGCACTTTTACTTTTCTAGTCATTTAGGGAGTTTGAAACTTCGGGGTAGTTTAAACATTTGTATCTTTCTATATGTAAAATTGAAGAATTCACTGTTTAGTAGGGGACTCATCCATTGAACATCTTAAGTTTTATTTTTCCAGCTCTGTTTTAAAATGATGGAAACACTTTAGTGATTTTTAGTACAGTGTTTTTGTTCTCTTTCATGCTACCTAAGCATTTAGAAGACTGCGGAAGCTGGTTTTTGCAGCAGTTCAGTTGCGATCTAGCTATCATACTATGACCCTTAAAACCCAAGACCCAGGCTGACGAGTGCCATCTACTGTTCTCGAGCGTTGCTGGGAAAAATTTCGGAAGAAAAGGATGTGCAGCAAAGGCCCCACCAGCCTATTTTGTAAAGAGCTGCCGCCCCTCAGCTCATTGGTTACCCAGCATCTATTATTGTATGCTAGTAGGCATTTTAAGAATCAATGAGGTTTTATTTATAGTTTGGCTCCATTCAACAGTTGACCTAATTGTTGTGTTGGCAATACACAAGTACTTTCTATTATTTGTCTCTCCTAATGAGGGAGGATTTAAAAACGACAAACAAACTGATGATTCCAGTGGAATTTATTGTTGCCAAATTTAATTTTATTGTTTATGAGTTTTAGGATTAAAAACAAAAAATGTTCTCACATTGTCCTTTGAACAAAACATATAGATGTAATAGTCTGTTTAAAAACCCGTCTGTGCATAAGGCATCCACATATGTTCTATGTGGATGAATGTGCATTTGGAAACAATTTTAATGGGAGTAAAGAACAGTGACTGTTCTCTGTAGGATATAGAATTTGGGAGATACTAAAATTTTTTGCTTACTAGCTTTTTACTCATTGACTTTTATAGTGAACTGACTACTTCTGTAGCATGTAAGCGGCTTTCTTGAGCTGCCACATACAGTCCACCTTTTCAGTGTGTGCAGCTCAGTGGTTGAAGTATGTTCACTGCTGTGCGACCGTCACCACACTTCCGTTAGTATGCTCTCCCCACCCTGAAAAGCAGTCCCCGGCCCGTTAGCAGACACTCCCCGTTCCCTCCTCACACCCCCTCGCTCTGGGTTATCAGTAAATCTACTACTGTCCCTATAGAGCTTCCTGTTCTGGACACTGTATAAACGGAATCATAATGTAGTCTTTTGTGACTGACTTTTCACTTTGGAGCAATAATATACTCAAGGTTCATCCATGTTGTGTTATATATTAGAGCTTAATTTCTTTTTGTCACCAAATTACATTACCCTTACAACTTCTTAGTTGCTAAAATTACCTTACTAAAATTCCTAATTAGGAAAAGCTTGGATAGACAATATGATTTCTGGTCTTTTTTTCGTGAAAAAAGATCTTATCACAGTATGGCTTATTGATGTTTTATGCTATTCATTTCCATCTGCCTATAGTAAGAGCAGTTGTGACTCATGAAATCTCAGGAGGTTTTGTAAAGCAGTCCACTGTGGGCCAGGTAAATATTTCAGTCCCAAATGTGGGATCTTGTTTTGAAAAGAATCCTCAAGCCAGCCATAATTGCACAGTTGCTATGCTGGGTCCTCAGAAGTCAGGAGGAAACAGATGTTTGTCTTAGCATCCATTAAGCTTGGATATGCAGGTGTAGTATTAAAAAGGAGAGATTACTGCTTCATTATTAAGTAGCAGAATTAGTGTGGTGTTGGTATTTTATTTTTTTACCCAATTTTCCAAAAGCAGTTATTCATATATTCTTCATGAATATTTTGTTTTCTGTAAGAATACACGTTTATCATTTCGTTGGTTATTCTACAAAGGTGTCTAAAATGGTATGATAATCCAGAAAGATTCAGATAGATTTCATTATTCTTGATGGTTTATAAGACTTCTGCCCTGGGAGGCCTTGAAGTTAACCCATCACGTACCATTCACTAAGGCATTTAAAATCTACTGTGTCACTTTTTGTATGAGCTCAGAGTATCCGAATGGGGCCATGGCGTTGGGTACAGTTGTCGTCTTGTTCCCCGCACAGGCACCAGAGCAACGGAGCCGTCATTGCCCGCTGCGGACAGCCAGAGGTCAGCTGGTGGGGCTGGAGGAACGCTGACGATGAGCACCTGGTGCAGTCTGTAGCCAGAGCTTGTGCCTCTGACTCCCGATCCAGTGGCAGCAAGCCGTCGGCTAGGAACAGTCCCCGAGACTTCCCCTGTGCAGGAGACCTCTCTGATGTGGAGTTCGGTAAGGAGTCCCTGGGCCTCTGGCAGCAAGTTTTTATAGCATCTGAGAAACTTTTCTTGAAATGGCCTTTTTCTTTTAAGACAGAATTTGGTTTCGTAGAAGAGCGAGAGTGAAGCTTCAGTTAGTGAGATTGTTTGGGGAGTCATGGGTCTTGGCAAAAACCAGAAGACCTTCTCTTTCAAACTTGGTTAAGAGGGCTAGAGTGTTGTCTTTCTTGCGATCGTGACAAGATGGACTGTACATGTGATAGGGGACCTACAATGTTTCCAGACCATGAGGGAAACATTGGGCTTACGTTGCAGTCATTCTAGGTAGAACTGAAATATAAGAGATTGTAGGCAAAATAGAAAACAAACTCGGGAGAGAAGTCCCATTGTATTTAGGTAGTTTGGGTTAGGTGGACTTCACTTAATCGAACTTTTTGGGTACTGTAATAAGTGTCTGTCGTTTTTATTTTGCAACAATCCTGAGATAGGTTCATTTCGTTTTTTCTTCCTGCTCCTGTTGTCCCCAGATTCTTCTCTGTCAAATGCTTCAGGAGCAGAGAGTTTAGCCATCCAGCCACAGAAGCTTTTGATCTTGGATGCACGCTCCTATGCAGCCGCGGTGGCAAACCGAGCCAAAGGAGGAGGTTGTGAGTGCCCAGGTGAGGCGCACAGTGCTTCTGTCCTTGGGAGTCCTGCCCACGCCCGCCTGGGTCGTAGTGCTCAACTCAAAATGAATGGAAAGCCATGTTCCTCAGCCTGTCCTGAGAGAGCCGCAGCTCCTTGGATTCACAGTACTGCGTGCTCTTCTCATGGGAGAAATGGAGATTGGAGTGCAGTGAAACCACAGATTCTTCCCAGTGCCAGCCTTTTGGTGATACGGAAAGTCCCTTAAGAAGGCCTGTTAGGTTTGGAAGCTGCTTCTTTGGTGACTTGATTTCTCAGCCTTCTAAAAGCTTTTTATTGTGTTTGACATTGGGTATGCTCATCACTGGCCCCACGGAAAAGTCCTCACATGGCTTTTACTTGAAAAACATGGGGTAGAAATTGAAGTAAATACAACTCTAGTGAAGCACCTCAGTCCTGACTTACAGCAGCCCCACTGTTTGCATACTGGCTTTCTCCAAGGAGGGACCTCTTGGGTGCCAGTTGTGTGCCGATGGAGCAGGTAGAGGCACTAAGCTCCTTATTCAGATGTGAACTAATTGCCGGAAAAAGCAGTTTGAGCACAGAATTTGAATGCATAAGTATGTGGTCCTGCCAGGTTGTTCTTATAGATTCCAGAGATGCAAGTTAGCAGAGACCCAAGAGGTAAACCTGGGGTAAGGTAGAAGAGTGTGTGTGGGCCCTCCGTCATTCAGTCATGTCAGACTCTTCATGACAGCATCAACTGCAGCCCACCAGGCTCCTCTGTCCATTGCATTTTCCAGGCAGGAATTCCCGAGTGGGTTGCTATTTCTTATTCCAGGGGCTCTTGCTGACATAGGGATCGAACCCACATCTCCTGCCTTGGCAGGTGGATTCTTCACCACTGAGCCACCTGAGAGACCCTAAAGTGGAAGTCAGAGCTTTTTTTTTTTTTTTTTAATAAAAGCTTCTATTTTATGTTATTATCTTCTTCACATGGAGAAGGGAATGGCAGTCCACTCCAGTATTCTTGCCTGGAGAATTCCATGGACAGAGAAACGTGGCAGGCTGCAGTCCGTGGGGTCGCAAAGAGTCAGACACAACTGAGGGACTGACAACATCCGCACGTCTTTTTCAGAAATCCTTTCTTTTCGAAAAGATGGCTAGAAATCAAGCACTGTTTTCATCTCATAGTAAAGGAATGGGCTAATAGTCATCAAACACCAGCATCTCATCAGTCAGCAGCTACAGTGGATTGTTTTATAGCCAGTTTGCTCCTTTTGAACTTGGTGTTGTGGATGTTAAATTCACCATATTTGTGTCCTCTCTGTTGTTCTCTCCAGAGTATTACCCAAACTGTGAAGTTGTCTTTATGGGGATGGCAAATATTCATTCAATTCGGAGGAGTTTTCAGTCTCTGCGTTTGCTGTGCACTCAGATGCCAGATCCGGGAAAGTAAGACCTTGGCCTTGGCTTTAAGTTTGCAGTGCCCTTTTTTTTCTTTTTTAATGAGTTGGAGGGGGTCTTTCTACTTTTTTGGTAAACTTCAGTTTTACCATGAGTCCGTGGGTGTTCTCCTTCCTGTGTGAGGATCATTCAGCAAAAAGGAGGAGCTGGGAGAAAAATCTAGCCCTTTGAAAGGTGTGGAAATGTGCAGCAGAGAATAGGTCTCAAACCCTCAGAATGGAAGCACCGCTGCCTTACTTTTCCTGGGCCCTCTTCTTTCTCTTCTCCATGTTTTTGACTCAGAGTAACTTAATTCTTTGTTTTCTGACATCCTATAGTGACACATAACCTCCTCTGAACTGGAGTGTTTTACCGTGAACAGTAAAAGTGTATTCATCATGTTCTAGAAAGGGTTAAACTTTTAAACATGCCAGGAGATCAGCTCCTTTTACATTTGCTTCTGATTTTAAACTACTTTCTTATTTACTAAAAACATTACCATGATTTTTATTGCTTATTAAAAATGAATGGCTGGCATTTGCTGTGAGGAAGGTGAAATAACACCCCTCCCCACAAGGGAACTGTTTGAATACAAGATAAATTAGGAGGAACACTCTGTAAAAACAAATATGGACAGATAAATATTTGAAGGCCCCCGCTTCACTATTTCGGAAGCTGGAAATGGTGCCGGAGGATAGAGTTTTCTCCTTTCTGGTGTTTGTGCTAGAGCCCGTAGCAGTTTCCCTGAGTTCTGTTGAGTAGATCTCATGACTGCATTAATTTTGCAGCATTCTTTGATTGATTAAATCAAATGGTGGCTGCCTGAATCACTTGTATGAACTCCTGGTAGCAAATGATTAATTTCATCATAGTTGCAATTAGCCGAGAGGGTGAAGCAGTTGTCCTTGGGGAAAAGCCTGACCAGAGAAATGATGGCTGTCTTGCCTGAGGGTCAGCAGTCTGCATCTGCTACGCGAACATAGAGCCCAGCTAGTAGCGCTCCCTTCCCTGCTGATGGCACACACAGTCTGCTCGGGTCCAGGGCGCCTGCCACTGACTGCATGACTCGAGCCAAGTGGCTTCATTCCTGTGGTTATCAGATTGTCCTGCCTATAAAAAGGAGAGCGTCAGTACTCCCTGATCTCTGATATCTTCCATAGGTTAAAAGTCTTTCTTAAAAAGCTGTTTTTAAGCTCCTGAGTCAAGAAGACATAGTTAACTAGCCCTTGTTTGGCCCACATGGATGTCAGGGAGGAGGGAGGTTGTAGAGGAAGGAGGAGATGGCTTGTCTGTATTCGGCACAGATCACGATGCATCACTGACGCGTCCCTGTGGATGAAGAGGCGCTGTGGCCGTGGCGGGAGCAGCCGTAAGCCGGCCTCCTGACACTTGTGTGCATCTGGGCAGGGCCTGGGCCTGGGTGTGTTTCTCCCTCAGATTTTGAGAACAGGACGAGGGAGGCTGCAGCGTCAGCACCTCCTCCGTCGGCAGATTTGGGTGCAGCTCCTGTGTAAGGCTGGAGACACTGACCGGGTTGTAAGGATGAGTCAGTCAGGTTCAAGAGAACCGGGTTCTCAGTTATTGTTTCTCCAGGGGCCAGGAGGTAACTTGGCATTTGTTCTCCTAAGCCCCACCTTTCAGTTTTCTTTTTCAAGACTGTATGAGGAATAAGAATGAAGAATCCACCTGCAAAAAATGTTTCTCAGGTATTTAATAGGCCATAGAAAGTCTTGAGATTCAATTTTTACCCACGACTTAAAAGGTAGGAACCTTCAGTGTATGCTAGGCACTGCACAACGCATATGAAACTGTGCCTGAGGCAGTGTCTGCCCTCTTAGGAGTCAGTCTGGTTGGTAGAACAAGCCAGTCCTTGTGAAGCCAGTGCTTATGCAGTACGTTCTGTTGTCTGTTTGCCTGGAAAGACCCTCTCTTTGGGCTATTCCAGAAATTCATACTTATCCCCCAAGGTTTAATAGGCCTTTATAGACTTGTCACGGCAAAAGCCTTCTCATAGTCCCCTGACAGAAGTATTGATTCTCTCCTCAGACTCAGTGTTTGAAGGGCTGGACTATGGCCTTAACCACAGATCTGATGATAATTTGGAGAAATTTGAGCTTTTTGTTGGGGGTGGGGAGTAGAATTCTTGGCAGGGCAGAAGAAACAAAATGTCAGCACAATTTAAAAAAACCTATTGTCATTATTCCCAAGGGGTAATTCTTGGGATCTGATACTTTTTGAAAGCCTTTTGAAAAAAGAGTTTTTTTTGATCCCTGCTGAATCCAGTCTTTTTTTTTTTTTTTTTTACTTTATTTTACTTTATAATACTGTATTGGTTTTGCCATACATTGACATGAATCCGCCATGGATTGAATCCAGTCTTCACTAAGCCCAGTAACAATGTGCAGCCATTGGCTACTCATTTGTGTAAGTCTAAATCATTAGTTTGGGCCTACCCAGTTCTAATCCATAAACATTCAAGACTGGATCAGTAGTGGTACGTGATGTTATCTGCACTGTTTTTGGAGTGGCGTCCAACTTGTATCTTGTTGTAACAGTGTTGGTCCCTTGGTCATGTCTGTCTCTTTGCGACCCCATGGACTATGGCCCACCAGGCTCCTCTGTCCGTGGGATTCTCTGGTCAAGAACACTGGAGTGGGTTGCCATTCCCTTCTCCAAGGGATCTTCCTGACCCAGGGGTTGAACCAAGGTCTCCTGCATTGTAGGCAGATTCTTCACCATCTGAGCCACTAGGGAAGCCACTGTATCTTGTTATAGAAACATATTGCTTTAAAGGTATTTAATTATTTTATTTGTGTATGCCAAGTCTTGGGTGCAGCATGTGGGGTCTTGAGTTGCGTATGTGAACTTGTAGTTGCAGCATGTGGGATCTAGCCCCCAGACCAGGATCGAACCCTGGCCCCCTGCATCGGGAGTGCAGAGTCTTAGCTGGACCACCAGGGAAGTCCCCACAGACATAGATATTTGAGTTTTCCTTTTTTTTTTTTTTTTTTTTTGAGAACTTGTTAGGCAGAGTTGCTGATTATTAAATACAAATATTTTCTCTTTTCCATCTCAGAAGTGGTTGCATTTTTTTCTTTAGGAGAAAATTCCAGAAAGAACTAGCTTTACTGGGTAGATACAACTCTTTACAGACTGAAAATTATTAATTCTCCCTGGGTAATTAGCAGTAAGATTTTTGGAACAAAAGGTGGCCCTGTTAATTACTGTCCTGTTTCTGAGGCTTTCCTGTGTTGCATGGTAGGGCCTGGGCCTAATCCTTGTATGTACTTTATAAAGACAGAGATTTTCTGTTTGTTGTATTTGGAGGGAAATGTCTTTGGGAATTGCTTTTCAGTTTGATGGGTATTTGGCATGATCCAGTGTCTCATAAAAAGCAGCATTTCCTGTCCGCTTGTGTTTGGTTTTTCAGTTGGCTCTCCGCTCTCGAGAGCACCAAGTGGCTGCATCACCTGTCTGTGCTGCTGAAGTCGGCGCTCCTGGTGGTGCACGCCGTGGACCGCGACCAGCGGCCTGTGCTGGTGCACTGTTCCGACGGCTGGGACCGGACCCCCCAGATTGTGGCGCTGGCGAAGCTCCTGCTGGACCCTTACTACCGGACCATCGAGGTAGGGCGGAACGCTTCAGGGTCACCAGGGGACGCCGGGCAGGGTTTTAGCATAAGTCTTGGTTGAGGTGGTCCTCCAGTCAAAGTGGAATTTCTGTGGTTTAGAATCACTGCTCCTTTACCTTGAGCTGAATTGTGTTAGTACCTACCACAGTGCCAGTCCCTCTTAAAAGGGGGTGGATTGTAGATAACAAGGTACTAAGCATACAGACATATTTTCCTTTGCAGAATATCTACTTGGAAAAGTTTTGGCTACCCCGGAAAATGGGGTTTCTGTAGGAAGGATCTTGACGTGCTTATTAGGATAATGGGTCTAAATATCACCACAGTGTTCTGTGGAGAAAGAACCCTGTTGTGAAATATCACCTGTTGGGCTAGAGAGACAAGAAAAACCTTGAAGGTACCCTAAAATAAATGTAAATCTGGGATAGGGAAAGATTTTACAAACATGACTTCATAAGTGTAACATGAAAGAAATTTAAAAATAAGATATGAAGGGGACAAAAGTGTGACTTTTTAATAGTGAATGAAGCACTAAAAATAGTCTTAACAAACACTTAGATAAACGCTTAGTTACCACCCCTCTGCTGATTGGGGAGTGGAGGCAGGGGAATTGGGAAACCGTCCTAAGTATGTGTCCCGTCGTTTGGCCACGGGGCTGGTTTGGGGCTCCTGATGGGCTGAGTGGAGGCCGTTGAAAGGGATTCCTGTCGGTGGCCTTGGGTTCAGGACAGTCGTAGTTTGGATAGACAGGCACAAACGGGTCTCTCATGGGTGCTTCCCCGCAGGGTTTCCAGGTCCTCGTGGAGATGGAGTGGCTGGATTTTGGCCACAAGTTTGCTGACCGGTGTGGTCACGGGGAGAACGCGGATGATCTGAACGAGCGCTGCCCAGTGTTTTTGCAGTGGCTTGACTGTGTTCATCAGCTTCAGAGGCAATTTCCATGCTCTTTTGAGTTCAATGAAGCATTCCTTGTGAGTCTGTGCTTGTGGTTCTTCATTTTGGGGACCTTCTAAATTCATAGGGGTATCAGTGTAAGTGTTAGTGGGCCAGTTTTCACATTAAACAGCATCCTTTCTAGATTTAATTAAGGGGCTATTCTTTTTTTATTTTAGAAAAAAGGTAACACAGGTGTTTGTTCATTTAATGAATCCATGTGCACTGAGTTTATGTAAAGTCTTTGAGTTGTTCCAGATGTAGCTTTAAAAATGGATAATAGAAGCACTAAATAGTAGTTAAAAATAGAAACAGTAGGTTCTCCTCTGCTCCCTCCAGTCAGTCACACCAACCCGCCTGGGTCTATTCCCCACTGTCTGCTCCCGACCTTTGAAGGAGGACACACTGGCCTTGCCCTCTTCCAGCCTCCCTCCACCTGGGCACCAGCGTCCACGCCCTGCTCTGCTCAGCTTCACGGCTTCAGCATTCCTGCTTCCCGCCCTCTGTCAGCCTGTTCCCGCTTTTCCGGATCACTGCCGTCGGCATACGAGCGGGGTGCAGTGCCTCCTATCTCAGCACACCTGTTCCTGGGTCCTGCGTCCCCTCAAGCTGCAACCTCATGTCTTGTTTCTTCACAGCAGAGCTCCTCAGGTCTGCTACATTTGCTCTCCCAAGTTTTTCTCGCCTTCTCTCTTAAACCTGGTTCAGCCAGGTGTTCACCCCACTTTACCAGAGCTGCTCTTGTTAAGGTCATCAGTGATCTTCACGACGCTAACCCAGTGATCAGTTTTCAGTCACCTTTTAAAAAATTTGCAGTATAATTGATAGATAACATTTTGTTAGTTTCAGGTATACAACAGTGATTTGATACTTACACATATTGCTAGTTAGTTAGTTTAGTCGCTCAGTCGTGTCCGACTCTTTGCGACCCCATGAACTGCAGTGCGCCAGGCCTCCCTGTCCATTACCAACTGCTGGAGTCTACCCAAACCCATGTGCATCGAGTCGGTGATGCCATCCAGCCATCTCATCCTCTGTCGTCCCCTTCTTCTGCCCTCAGTCTTTCCCAGCATCAGGGTCTTTTCAAATGAGTCAGCTCTTCGCATCAGGTGGCCAAAGTACTGGAGTTTCAGCTTTAATATCAGTCCTTCCAGTGAACACCCAAGACTGGTCTCCTTTAGAATGGACTGGTTGGATCTCCCTGCAGTCCAAGGGACTCTCAAGAGTCTTCTCCAACACCACAGTTCAAAAGCATCAATTCTTTGGTGCTCAGCTTTCTTTATAGTCCCAACTCTCACATCTGCTAGAAGATACTGCAAAACCTAGTTAACATTTGTCACCATGCATAGTGATAAAGTTTTTTCTTGTGATGAGAGCTCTTAAGATGTGCTCTCCTGGCAGCTTTCAGATATATAGCACAGTATTACTGTCTTACGTCTGACCCCCTAACTTAGATCCCCCTAACTCACGTCCCATCCCGCTGACTTGTTTTATAATAGGAAGTTTGTACCTTTTGACTCGTCTTCATCTTTGGTTCATCGCTAACATTTGGCATAATTGAGTCACCCCTCTCTGAAACACTCTTCAGTTGACTTCTAGCACACACTGTTAGTTCTCTGCTTCACCAGCTGGTCCTTTCTGTCTGCTTAGCCGGTTCTTCCTTGCCCCCCACTTCTGAACGCTGGAATGCCCCAGAGTTCAGGCTCCTTCTCTAGGGATTCATCCAGTCCTCTGGCTTTAATTGCTCTCTGTGATTCCCACATGTATAGTCTTCAGCCTAGACCTCTGTCTGTACATAACTCCAGGCTCTGATCCACTTGTGACTGCTTAGGATCTCCACTTGAATGTCTTAATGATATTTCATTTTCAGAACTTAGTTCTTAATATCTATATCTCCCCACCTCAACTGTCTTCCTTCTCACCAAATGGCAACTCAGTCCTTCAGTTCATTTAGGGCAGAGCTTTTATGTTGTCCTCAACTTTCCTTTCATATTCCGCATTCAGTCTATTGGCAGACTCTGTCGTCGTGCTTTAAACATGTGTCTAGACCTGGTAACTCACTGCTGTCTGTGCTCTTCCCAGCACTGATCTAGGCCACTGTCAGCTGTTGCCCCAGGTCCAGCAGCCTCAGAGGTCCTTCTGAAACATGACACAGACTGTGTCTTTCCTGTCAGGAAACCTCTAGTGACTCTGCTTTTCCACACAGTAAAAGTCACAGTCCCTCTAAGGCCTGCAGGGCTCTGCAGAGGTTACCGTCCAGGCTTCTTTCCCCCCGCCCTTCACCTTGTGCAGTGTCCGCCCATCACACTGACCTCCTCCAGTTCCTCAGCAGTTGCAAGCCTGTGCTCCCCTCAGGACCATCGCGCTCGCGGTTGCTACTGCCTGGAGTGGCCTCCCAGCTCCGTCCCCCAGTGCGCATACGCCCTGCTCTCCCCTTTTCAGCAGGCCTCTGCCGCTGAGGCCTCTCTCACTGCCCTGCGTGCGCCTCACCTCCTTCCCTGCCCTCCTGCCTTACTGTGCATCGCACTGCTCGTGCCTCCCCAGGGCAGGAGAGCAGGCTTCTCACTGCTGCTCCTCTGCACTCATAGACACGTCTGGGCTGCTCCACAGCAGCGTGTTGAAGAAGCTGTTCTGAAGTATGCCCTCAGTTCAGACTTGGTGGCGCACTGACCCGCTCTTGTGCCCAGTTAACTTAGGACCTTGGAAGTTGTTTACAGGGCGGCTGAGAGGATGGGGGTGCCAACGCCCTTTTGAGTCAGGAGTGATGGTGGTCGAGGTTGTGAGGAGGCTGCAACTTGGTTCCCCCATCCTTCCCGAGTGTGAGCTGAAGTGCACATCAGGGGTGCTGGGGAAGGTGGCTCTGCTGGGCTGACTTCCCCCCCCAGAAAACATGTATCCCTTGCTTGATTTTGCTTCATGTTGGATCTCAGGTGAAACTGGTGCAGCATACCTATTCCTGCCTCTTTGGAACATTCCTGTGCAACAACGCCAAGGAGAGAGGAGAGAAGCACACTCAGGAACGGACTTGTTCTGTGTGGTCACTGCTTCGGGCAGGCAACAAGGCTTTCAAAAACCTGCTGTATTCCTCTCAGTCAGAGGCCGTATGTATCCTTCAGCCTTTTTGCTCTCAGCAGCAGAATAAATTCGGGGATGGGGACACATGGGGTCCTTTCAAGAAGCGGCTGTTTTCTCGAAGGCCTCTCGGTGGCCTCTGGATAGCTTAGTTGCCTTTTTTTCCAACCACTCTGTCCCGAGAAAGGCCTGTTTTCTGGTTATGCTTTGCCCTGCCTCCAACCCCTCTTTGTTCGGGGTGGTTTGACCTAACACACGTCTCTACTTGGCCACTCTAGATAATAGTCTTTTCTAAGCGTCTCTGCCAGAGCTTAACCTACTCCCAGCATCTCCTGACAAGTGGAGAGGCACTTAGGTCATTCCCCTGGATGCCTGACAGCTCAGAAGGCGCTGCAGGCCCCCCGCACCTTCCCAGTGTCAACAGGCGGTGATACCCACTGCAGCTTCTGCCTCAGCAGAAAGCTGCGTGTGATGCTGGCATGTCTGTCTGATCCTCCGCTCACATGGAGAACTGGCAGCTCCTTTAAGACTTTGCTCCTCAAAGGAACACCTTCTGTTAAGCAGAGAGAAGGAAGCGCGCACATCTCTGCATTGGTCCATGGTCTTGTTCCTCGTGGCAGAGTGCATCTTAAATGCTAAGTCACAAGGAGGCTAATCTGAGGTTACATTGATTTGCTGGACTATTAATGAATAGCTTCTTACTTCAGTTAAGTAGTCCAAGGAAAGATTGGAGCTAGCTGCTTCTCTCTCTCCTGTGCCTGCTGGACAAGTAGCAGTATGGAAGAAAGCTTCCTTCCTTCCTTCCCACATGATTAACTTAGATGATCCTATCAAACAGGTCTGACAGTGTGTTCTGAAGCCAAGCTTTGTACCAGGGAACAGACAATCACCATCTAGCAGAATGACTCACTTTCTTGTGCAGTAAAAGCAACAAATTAAGCTGAGAAAAGCCAGTCATTCAGTAAAGGTGACCTAAGAAATAACTAATGAGAAGTGGATTTTTGAAAAACGTTTAGATTTCACAGAGGCTCTCTGGTGAAAAATGTCTACCGCCTGCTCTTGGCCCCAGATAAGAGGTGCATTCACTCATGTAATGGCTTTTGGAGATCTTGGAGGACTGCTGGGCATTCCCACTTGGTGCTTGCTCTTCCCCTCGTTTCTAGACATTTCTGACAGACCTGTGGGAGCTTGTTTGAACCAGTGTCCCCCGCTCTCTCCTCAGGTGCTGTACCCTGTGTGCCACGTGCGCAACCTGATGCTGTGGAGCGCCGTGTACCTGCCCTGCCCATCCCCGTCCACCCCCGTGGACGACAGCTGTGCGCCGTACCCAGCCCCAGGCTCCAGCCCCGACGACCCGCCCCTGAGTCGGTGAGCCTGGGGCTGATGCCGAGTCCTCAGGTCCTTCGTGGGTGTATTCCTGTGTTGGGGTGTACGCAGGGATGGTCAGAGGTTTTGACGTTGTCTGGCTCCACACGTCTTTCTTAGCTCTCTTGAGGTTTTCTCAGGGAAGGTGTAAGGGTTTGGAGCTGTGAGGCTCTGCATCGCTTGAGCCTCGTCCCTGAAGAGTACTGGGCACCGTTTCCGCTCTGTTCTTGGGCAGTTTCTCAGTGACGGAGCAGATCCTCTGGGTCCCTGTGACCCTCTGGCTTGAGTTGCAGCCACAGCTCTGTGCTCCTGCCTCTCTGCTGTGACCTGTGACGTTGCCCTTGAAAGGCAGAGTTTATCAGAGGATAGTCTGCTTTGCAACCTACGACTTAGCTTCATTGAATTCAGACTGATGAGCAATAATTTAAAATACTGTACTGTCAGAAAACCAGCAACACTACTTTTCTTTGCCACTAATTGAGAAATGCAGAAGCATCATGAAGATTGTCTTTCTGAAACCGTGTTTGGTGTTAGTTCATCTGTATGTGTTGGGCATGGGGTAGGGGAGGTGCCCGAGAGTAGAAGGTCTCAGCCTGGACCTCTGCCTGCCGCAGCCTGAGCCTTATTCCAGATATGCCACAGCTCCCTGAGTAGCTGTGATGGAGCCAGTGAGGAAATGACTGCCTGTTAAAACCTGTTGTCTCTGACTTCCCCCAGAACAACCTCAGATCCTTATTTCCCCCAAACTCCTTTCTTTAGGCTACCAAAGACCCGATCATTTGACAATCTGACCACCGCCTGCGACAACACAGTGCCTCTGGCCAGCCGGCGCAGCAGTGACCCAAGCCTCAACGAGAAGTGGCAGGAGCACCGTCGCTCGCTGGAACTGAGCACCCTGGCCGGTCCTGGGGAGGAGCCTGTGGAGCCTGACAGCCTGGGGAAACCGACCAAAGTGCTGGGTGGTGCCGAGCTGTCTGTTGCAGCTGGAGTAGCTGAGGGGCAGATGGAGAACATTTTGCAAGAGGCCACCAAAGAGGAGAGTGGGGTAGAGGAGCCTGCCCACAGAGGGGTGCAGGATGTCAAAGAGGAGGCTCTGTTGGAGCAGGGGAGCAGGGGTAAGAGCCCCGAGGGCTCAGCCTGTGAACTTGATCAGCAGCCAGAGGTGGGTGAGGCTGCCCTAAGGAGCCACCCAGGCACCAGCCTTCCTGGGCTCTCACAGGTTGTTTCTGAGCAGGGCGGGCACACTGTTCTCCCCAGTTCTCTCCAGGAGCCCCCCAGGGGAGAGCTTTCCCAGGAGGTCCCTGTGGAACTGTCTCAGATAGGAGCTACGGCAGAGGTCAGGGAGGAGGCAGCCCTTCCCGTCTCAGCAGGTGTGGAGGTTGACTCGGGTACCTCACAGTCAAGTTCTCTGCCCTCCCAAGTTTCATTTGAGACCAGAGGACCAAACATGGATGGGTCTGTGGACATGTTAATGGAAGATAAAGTGAAGTCAGACAGCGGGCCCCAGGGCCATCACAGACCTGGCCCAGTCCACAGTGGCCGGCTCGGTGGCAAGGACATGCTTCCTCCAGCCATGGAGCCCAGGCCTGCAGAGAGAAGCCTGGCGGAGAGGCCCCAGCTGGGGCCTGCGGTGCACAGGACTTCCCCCGGCAGCGCCCGGAGCCCAGCGCATTCTCCTAGTGCCTTGCCTTTAGCCGAATGTAAGGAGGGGCTTGTGTGCAACGGTGCCCCAGAGACTGAAAATAAAGCCTTGGAGCAGCCCCCAGGGCTTAGTACCCTCCAGAAGTACCCCACCCCCAATGGACACTGCGCCAACGGGGAGACCGGGAGGAGCAAGGACTCCCTGAGCCGCCAGCTGTCGGCCACAAGCTGCAGCTCTGCCCACGTCCACGCGAGGAGCTTGCACCCCAAGTGGCTGCACGGCCACTCGGGGAGACCGTCGGCCGCTGGCAGCCCTGAGCAGCCTTCCCGCAGCCACCTGGACGACGACGGCATGCCCGTGTACACGGACACGATCCAGCAGCGCCTGCGTCAGATTGAGTCAGGTCACCAGCAGGAAGTGGAGACCTTGAAGAAACAAGTCCAGGAGCTGAGGAGTCGCCTGGAGAGCCAGTACCTGACCAGCTCCCTGCGCTTCAACGGGGACTTTGGGGATGAAGTGGTGAGTACACCGTGGTGCCTCCATAGCTGCACAGATGGGCACGCTGTGCCGGGCGCCCTCTGTCCAGATTTCAGAAGCAGTCGGAAAGGTTTAGAGTGGCCCCGGTGAGAGGCTGGAGACCGCCCCCGCCAGGTGACCGGCAGCGCGCCGCTGCTGCTCTCCCGCCGGCGCACCCTCCGCAGGCGTCCTGTCTGCAGGAGAGGCGGGAAGCCAGTGCACACACGCTGTGTGCCGGGTCAGCTCTCTGTGCAGAGAGGGTCAGGCCTTGAAGAGCGTGAACTCGCAGAGTGACATTCATCCAGCAACACCAGATATGCCTGTGCAGTCGCAGTGCCTGTACTAACCCCAATAGCTAGTGAGCAGTTAGTCCCCACCCCCCAAGTACCGTGAGCTGTGGCTTGGAAGGTCTAGTTCTTTTTAAACATATTTGTGCCCATCTTGTGGCAGGTGGTGGCAGTAGAGAAGGGAAGGAGGATTGGTTTCTAGCACGGTTGGGAGTTAGTGCAGATGGGCCTGGTGACTGGAGGGGGGAGTACCTGAGGGGAGGGTCTCAGGGAGACACTCTGCTTCCTGGTGGGTCTGACTCGGCGTGATTAAGAACAGGTATGAGTCTGGCTCTGAATCAGTCAGCGTACATTAAAGGCGGGCTCATCCAGTGACTTCACTTCAAACTGACTTGGTTTTTTCATTTTTTTCCCGAAGAGTCCTTCAGAGAAAGGAGGACACGCCCAAAGCACTGTTTCAGCACACAGGTGTCAGTGGCAGGGTTAGATTGGCAGGTCCCCTGGAGCAGCCGACGCGGCATTCCCCCTCCACCCTGGTCACTTCTGCCTACTCACTCCCTGGAGCCCGAGGCCTGCCCCTCCACTCCAGAGTCACTGCACCCGGCCTTAGATCTGTGTATCTCTCTTCCAGCTGAGCTCAACCCTGTCTCTGCACCTGCTCAACCCAGCTCTCGATGGCTGAGGCACCTAGAGATTCAGCAGCCCTAACACCCAGGCCCGCCCACATTCCCCGTGCTCCCTTCTTTGCCAAGCTCTTTCTTCTTCTGGGAGGAGACCAGGTTCATTCTGTTCAGCTGTGTTTGTTTGCCAACAGACTTCAATTCCCGACTCGGAAAGCAATCTGGATCAGAACTGTTTGTCTCGCTGCAGCACAGAGATTTTCTCTGAAGCCAGCTGGGAGCAGGTGGATAAACAGGACACGGAGGTACAGGCTCAGCCCCTGTTCTGAGTGCCACCCATGCAACTGTTAGCGGTTCTTCTCCACCCCCATCGTCTGTCCCCCCTGCCCCAGCCAAGGGAAGACCTCACCACACACTCGGCCCTCGCTGAGTCTCAGCACCTATGAATCCTGCCACATCTGGAGTTTGTAAGCCAGGGAGGCTTGAGCCAGCCCTCTCCTCAGTGCCTCTGCACTAGAGCCTTGCCCACTCACAGCCGCCAGGCTGCTCTGGCTGCCTCTTGATCTCAAGGGAGCTTGGAGTCCCCTTGAGGGGAACGATTTGGACGCCTTTCTTGTACTGCTGACATCAGGCCTGACTGGCTGGCACCACTGGAGCCGGTGTGGTCCTTGTGACCCTTGCTGCCCCAGCATGGCTCCACTGGCTCCAGCTGGGTGGCCCATCTCCTGTCGCTGACCTGGCCCCAATGTTTTACAGATGACCCGTTGGCTCCCTGACCACCTGGCCGCCCACTGCTACGCCTGCGACAGTGCCTTCTGGCTTGCCAGCCGGAAGCACCACTGCAGGTACCCATGGGGGGAGTGGCGGGGCGGGCGGGGTGTGGGGGCCGAGGCTGGGGCAGAGCCTGCGGACGGAGATGCGGGCATCTGGCTGGCAGACCCAAGGGTCTTCAGGACCCTGGCCCACCTTTTGTGCTTCTGAAATCGGTGTTTACAGAACTTCATTTGATGTCTGTCTTCCATTTTAGAGTGATTGTAAGTTTTGAAATGTACAAACGATGTCCCTTTTTGTTTTTTCTTCCTTGATTGGTGAACAATAGCTATTCCCACCCAAACCACCACTTTTTATTCCTAGAGTGAAGGTGCTTCCCATGCAGCATGGCTGCTGTGAGCAAAAGAGCTTTCCTGCTGTGGGCAGGGAGCTTCATTTGCCTGCCCCTTGCCCTGCTCCCTGACCTCATACTCCTTGGGGGTGGGGGGCTGGTGGGACTGGCTGAGAACACAGTTTTCGGTCCACAAGGCTCTTTCTTCTTTTTGGGCTGCAGAGTGAGTGGCTATGGATGCTTTGCTCCAGGTGGGGTGGTGACTGGAGAATGGTGTTCCTGGGATAGGAATTTGATCTGAATTGTGACAGAGCTCACCCGCATGAGTGGACCTGGTTTAAAATGGAACCACCTCTCTGTCCACCGATGATGCTTCCAGGACTGTGTATCTCCCCGCCCTCACCCCAAGCCCAGATGTCTGTAGTTGGCTTCTCCTCTGAGCTCTCTCTCCCCTCCTTGCAGGGACACTGATCGTGTTGATCAAACGTGGTGAGCATTTGCAACAGCTTGCCTGTGGTGTCTGCACATCTACAGTAACTTCTCCACACTAACGCTCCCATTCCCCCTCTCTGCACTCACTGGGATGAAGCTTGGGTCTGGGAGCACAGGCAGGTGGGCTGGGGGCGTGGAGGCACCACAGCCGCTGGCTGAGGAGACCACTGGAAGCTGGTCAGGCTGCAGCCGAGGGTGTGCCTGCTGACCGCACAGGTCAGGTGAGCCATCTGGCTGATGGCAGGAGGGGTGTTTCAGCAGGGGCTGGTCTTGTGAAGTGGCCAGTAGAGGGGTATTTAGAGCTTTGTCTTTTTGGGTCAGTCATTCCCTGAGATGCCAGAATAGTACTGTCAGTACAAAAAAAAAAAAGAGCCCAGGACCAAACAGAGGTGGTCTTTCCAGAGAACTGCTAGCATTAAAAACTGCAAGGCAAGACCCCACGTGGCATCCATCAGGATTGCCTGAGAGAGGTCAGATAGACAAGCTTAGCTTATCCAATTCATGTCAGGCCTTTGAGTTGAATTCCAGCAGGTATGTGAAATAAATACACACATTCAGAAATAGATTGAGGCAGTTTCTCTCTGTAACCACAGGTTCTTACTGATACATGCTTTTCAGAAACAGTTGTGAATTACTCACTGCATTCCAGAGAATGAAGTCTTGTGTGTTGGTTTTCCTTCCGTCTTTTCATTGCCCCTTTCCTTTTGTGGTATTCTTTCATCCACAAAGGGTATTCAGCATTCTCTTTCGTGCTTAAGTGGCCCTTAATCCAGCAGTGGGTTTCCTTTCTGAGGAGCATAAAGGAGAAGGTCGTGAGTGATGTTGGCTGAGGAGTTCCCCTTTAGCTTTTGACCCCACGTCATTGGAGGGCTGCATCAGACTCCTGGAGTCTCCTGTTGGGCTTATTGGGTTTGATTTTAGGGCCTCCCCAGAGTGGGGCTGTAAGGGGAGCAGAACCTCAGCCTCTGCCAGCTCCCTTTCCTGGAGGCCATACAGAGCATCTGTTTGGGTGTGCAGACACCTGTGCTGCACACACGCGTCAGAGCTGGGCTTTCAAATGGAGGAAGGGTGAGAGGTCAGGGTGCAGTCAGACTTTCAGAGATCAGATCCTCCCTGGAGATGCATGCGGGCAGCAGAGTGGCCCACGAAAGTGACTGACCCTTGTCTGATCGGGGGTGTGGTGCACGCGTGTTCACCTGCATTGTCCTCTCACCCTGAGCGTGTGGCACTGGTTGCTCGTCTCCTGGCTTCGCATGCCGGCAGCACCGCAGTCCTAGAGGGCAGCAGCCTGCTCTGTTACTGCCTGTGAGCCTCTGGGCACGGGCTTCTCACTCCCCAGGTGGCCTGGAGGTTTCTCTCATCTGAGCGGCTCGGAGACCAATTGAATTGGTCTCTGGCCTCTTCATGATGTCAAGCTACACAGAGGCCATTGCTCAGGTGGGTGTGGCCACAGGGTTTTCCTGGGCCAAGACTCAGCCATCGAGCCTAGTAGCTGCCTTCCGCCCTGGGCCTGTTTGCTTTCATGGATCTCTGTTGAGCAGTGCCTTCTGACACCTGGTAACCTTGAGCTGTAGTGATAAGGCAGCCAAGTGTCCTGGACCCTAAAGTGAAAGTGGTGTGCGACTGTGCTCGGGAGGGCTCCCTTCCCTGCCTGGCTTCTTCCTGGGTCAGACCCACCGGACTGTCTGGTGTAGAGGAGTCTCCGTCTCCAGCATATCGGAGTTGCATACCAGGAAGCCCCGTCTTCGGAAGCTGGTTCCCCAGCCTGTCTCTGCTGCTGACACTAACTCTGCTTTTGTTTTTTCTCATCTCAAGGAACTGTGGGAACGTATTCTGCTCCAGCTGTTGTAACCAGAAGGTTCCAGTTCCCAGCCAGCAGCTCTTTGAACCTAGCCGAGTGTGCAAGTCTTGCTATAGCAGCCTGCATCCCACAAGCTCCAGCATTGACCTTGAACTGGATAAGCCCATTGCTGCCACTTCAAACTGAAGCTCCGTGACCTGGGGCGGGCGGAGGCCAAGCTGCTCCCGTGACAGGCCCACGCAGCCTGGGCAGACCTAGAGGCCCGTGTGCTTTGGAATGGGGGCCCTTTGGGGTGTGCCGCTGGGATGTGCTGAGTCCTCCCTTCCCATCCCACCCCCACTTTTTTTTCCCTCCATTTTCTATCCTCCTTCTGCCTCCAAAAAAGAGAAAAGTACCCTGGTTGTCTTGAAAAAAAAAAAAGAAAAATTTTTCTTTTTTTTTTTTTTTATGGAAGACCAGAGGCTGCCAGCTGTCAAGCGATGCTGAGCGGTGCTTTTTTCTTCAGGATGGGAGGAGGCTGGTTGAGTCAGGAGTGGAGGCCTGAGCTAGACAGCAGGGAATAACGCCGGTACTGCCGTTTGTGACCAATCCTCGTTACCACCGCCACATCAGAGCTGAGTGGAAACCTTTGCTTCTGAGGACGCCGAGAGCATCTGCCCTAAGAGCAGTGCCCCCATGCCCTCTCCCCGCCGAGAGGGGCTGGGCCAGTCCCGCCACAGGCAGAGGAGTGGGAGTGGGGTTGGGAGGGGGCACCCTCCAGAGGCCCTGAGAGGGCTGGCTGTGGGTGGCTGGCATCTCCTCCTCCACAGGATTCTCTTGTTATCTTGTTAAAGGACCCAGGTGTCTGGGCTCCCCTCACTGTCAGTGGTCAGCCCCTTCAGCCAGGCCGGCAGCTCTTCCCACCCTTGGGCGTCAGACCGGCCAGAGCACAGCGCCCTGCTGCTGCGGTCAAGGCCAGAGTGCGCGCTGAGCCCGGGGAGTGCCTGAAAGCCCCCTCACAGGCCTGGTCCCCCAAACACTCTCTTCCTCGGCCAGCACAGGGAAGTCCAGACTCAGAGTTCCCAAGCGGCCCCACTCCCAAACCATCCTGGATCTCCCCCTTGAGGGTAGAATCGGTCTTTCAGAGTGCAAGCGTCTAGAAGGGGGAGCGTGTCCCACAGAACCAGCCTTCCTCCACCGCCCTTTGGAGCCTGGCCCTGCTGTTGTGCTGCTTGTCAGCCGCAGGACGTGGTGACTGCAGGGTTCCTTAGAGAAGGGACATAGCCCGTCGGAGATGCAAGGCACCTCTCCTCAGCAAGCTTTGATGTGGCCCTTTGATAAGGCACTCAAAGAGCCTTAAATCAGGATTTGTGGTGGAGGTGGGTATGGAGAAGGGTGGAGCAGAGTTTAGGTGTGTGCTTTGTGATCTTGGTGTCCATGTTTGTGCCTGCCCTCCCTCCCTGGGGAAGGGCCCTGCTTGGCGCTGCAAAAAGCTGCTAACTGGTAACGGGGCGGATTGTGGTGAGCAGTGGGGGTGCAGCCTGGGAACTCTCCTGACCTTTTGGGAGCAGCTCCCTGGCGAAGGGCAAGTTGTGTCTCAGGAAGGTGGCTCCTGTGTGTGCCTGGGTATAGCTAAGACTTGGCCCGAAGCCTTCCCTGGAGCTGTCAGTCCAGGCAAAGCCAAGGGCACCTGAGCACGGCTGACTTTCCAGTGGCAGCAGGCTGCTCAGAATTTGCATTGAGTGAAACAGGGTGTAAGTTCTCCTCCACACTCCGTGTGGTCAGGCCTTGCAGGTTGGGAGAAATCAGTCTAATTGAAGATTGTGCAGTTCCTAGTGACAGGTGCCAAGAGGTAATGATTACGGGTTTCTTGGGTCTGATGTACAGTGTGAATAAATGCTTGCAGCTCTTAGCCCTTTTTTGATCAATGA
The DNA here is from genome assembly GCF_023091745.1 of Budorcas taxicolor. Taxonomy (NCBI): domain Eukaryota; kingdom Metazoa; phylum Chordata; class Mammalia; order Artiodactyla; family Bovidae; genus Budorcas; species Budorcas taxicolor. The sequence goes on from NC_068926.1 coordinate 69,111,642, forward strand.
AGCACTTTTTTATTAATATTTTTCTTTGTATGTAAAGGAGGAACCGTAACTCTCCGTAGCTGTACATATAACCCTTTTCTCCTAAAGAGGAGTCGATCAGCGCTCCTGTATTTTTCATTTTTTGTCAAAGCAAGAAGTAAATACTTTAGAACTGTTAAATATATAAATAAAGTGAATAAAGTTTAGTGTTCCGCATGGTAGCGTTTGCTAGCACGTTCTGATTTTTCTCCCTGTGGTTTTATTTCCCTTCATCCCATTTCCCTCTGACACCAAAGCAATTTGAGGTGCTGCTGAGAAACTGAACTTTGACACAGGAAAGCTAGATTTCTTTTTAGCTCTAGACCTTGGCAAGGAGCCTGCACCTTGATGCCCACACTGAAGCACATTTCCTTGATGGTTTTTGCCCCTATGATCTCCAAAGTTAAAAAGGCAAACCACACAGTCAGCTATTCTTCCTTATCCGAAGAACTGAGTGTCAACAATAATTAAAACTACCTCTGTCCTCCAGGCTTTTTTTTCCCTGCTGTTACTCTGATTTCAGCCAGTGCTCCGGCCCCTTAGCCCCACACACCAAGGGAGCATCGGCAGCGCCTGCAGCCGCAAGTGAGCACCGAGGCCTGCGTGCAGTGGAGACTGAAGGGGGTTTGCGGGAGGGCGGCCAGAAAGCACCCTGCCTCTGCCTGTCCTTGGCAGAGACTCCTTGGGGCAGAGGAGACCGAACTGGGTGTGAGTGGACTGTGTACATAACTAGAGGCCTCCTGCCTCCTCCTACAAGAGGGAGGAACCTCCGCCTCTTAGATCTGCAACCAGTCGGGAAGGCCATAGCTTCCCTTCACTTCCTGACTTGCTCCTGCTCTCTGTAGAGGGATTTTCTTTCCCACGTCACTGTTGGGCACCCTTCCCGTCCCTTGGGCCTCTGGGGGACATAACGTGGTGCAGTTCTTCCCAAGGGAGGGTAGGTACCGAGCAGTGCCCAGCTCTGGGGTCGCGAGCCTTACATCTGAGGTGAGTTGTGGGCTCTTGACAAGTGGCCTGCGATGAGCCACCTGAGCGCCTCCCAGGGTCACTCTCTGGATGTACTCACTGCTTAAAGTACACACACACTTTAACACATTCCAGCTGGTTCCAGGCTGAGATCTGTGTGTGCCATGTGGCAGGTGTGTGAGGGAGGTGCCACTTCAGTGGCCTGCAGTCCATCAGGGAGCTGAGTCTGGGCTTAGACCACTTTGTGAAAACCTGTGTGTGTGTCTGCAGAGCTCCTGTTCCTGAGGGCTAATGGTTCAGCCCTTGGTAAGTTAGAAATGCTGGGAGAATCTAACAAAGCTGTTGGGGCCACAGACGGGGAACTGCGGGCGTTAGGATGGATGACACCTGCAGTATGGGCAGAAGGCAAGCAAGTGCCCCTTGAGGGAGGCTGTACGTGGAAGAATTGGTTATCCGAGGACACGGCCAGTTTTCCTCACTGAGGGCTCTCTCAGCCCTGGAGCACTAAAGGTGACCTTGAGGTGCCAGGTCATCATTGTCATCTCCAGATTTGCCTTTCCTGGGTCTCAGTAGTTCCCTGCTTTCTGTACTTTGGTCTTGATCCCAGTCCAAAAAAGTGATAGAGCTGCAGTGATCCACTAAGACTTCCTAGTAAAGGTGTACAGAAAATTGGTTTTGCGAAAATGCTCATTATTTCGGCATTAGCAAAGAATAAAGAATTAAACACTGGCACATTTAAAAGGAATGAACAAAATGCTCCCAGAGCATCCAGCTATCAAAAAAAAAATGGGAGTAGAGAGTAAACCCTAGAATACAGTTTTCAGGCCACTTGGCTTGATACACCCGGCTTGGCCTGCGAGGCTGGGTGATGCCCTGCCCCTGAAAGCCCCGGGTAGTGGAATGCTGCGTTTGCCGAGGCTGCGGCTGCCGGTGATGATGGGCCCGGGCCGTGCAGCAAAATGACTGAGTCTCCACTTGAGTTTGGAAAACATGGCGGGGCCCAGCTGTTTGAGTTCATCGTCTAAGAGCACTTGTTCTAAGTGGAGCTCACCAATGAGCGAGCGATATGGAGGCAGGTAGAAAGCGAGAGGCAGCGGGTCCGCTCCCAGGCCTCGGACTCCTTGAGGCGGTCTCGCTGGCCCTGGTGCCCCGCGCCCCTGCTGCCTGTGTCCTCTCCCTTGTTTGGGGTCTGCCGCCTGTTGTGCAGATATCAGCTGCTTCCCGGTCAAACGGGGCTCTTCTAGGTTAGGCAGCTGGTCAGAGCCATGAGGGGAAACGGTACCCTCCGAAGGAGGAATTAACAAAGGTTTTAAGTGCTGTTGTATTTTATTTACCACTTACTGTCTTTTCTATCATATCCATGTTCTTGGCTTCTGTTACATTGCTCATGGCAGTTGGCATTTTAGTTGTATTTTCAGTGAAATTTTACATCAGCTTTCAAAATTAACTTTTAACTGCTTCCAGACTGGTTTTAAGATTTTTTTCTAAATGCAGAACTTAACCCCTGAGGCTTGGATCCTGGTGAAATAGCCTGTTGCTGCTGACAGTGGTACCTGCTACTGCCCTGACTCTGCTGTAGACTGACTGTGTAAACCAAGGAGAGACCGTTTCCACCCACAGTTGTTCAGCCCCTTGCACGGTGCTTCGCTAGTCAGTCGTGTGGCCCATGTTTAGGTGCCTGGAGTAAATCCACTCTTCCCCTTAGTCTGTTCAGGAGACAGAGGGGCCTGGCCAGGAGGGGACAGCAGGAGTCCCCATCTGTGTCTCAGAGGCCTGGGATTTGGAATCCTGACGTTTGAGGCGGGTCAGGGACCTCAGGTGGGTAGATGTGTGGCCTTCATGCTCATCTGTGGGGAGCAAGCCTCAGCCCTTTTTCGTATTGGGCTTCCACGTAAGATCTGATTTGAAGAAAGATTTGGATGATGAAAATTACTGAGTTAACCTGCCCTCCTGGTTTTATTTTTTACAGTGGTTCTTATTGGTTATCTGTTTTAAGAACAGCAGTGTGTACATGTGAATTCCAAACTCCCAAACTGTCCTTTCCTGCCTCACCCCACCCTTCCCCTCTGCTAACCATACATTCATTCTGTTTCTGTTTTGTAAATAGTTTTGATTTGCATTTCTCTAACAATTATTGGTGATGAGCATATTTTTATGTGGCTGTTGGCCATCTGTATATCTTCTGTGGGAAAATGTCTAGGTTTTCTGCCCTTTTGATTTTTGTTGTTGTTGTTGTTAGTGAGTTGTATGAGCTGTTGGGTGACCAATCCCTTGTGGGTCACGTTGTTTGTGATTCCCTTTGTTGTGTAAAAGCTTTCACGTTTAATTGGGTCCCCTTTATTTTTGTTTTTATTCCCATAACTCTGGGAGATGGACTGAAAAAGATATTGCTGCTGTTTGTTTATATCAAAGAGTATTCTGCCCATGTTTTCCTCTAAGAGTTTTATAGTATCTGGTCTTACATTTAGGTCTTTAATCCATTTTGAGTTTGTGATGCTTTGTTGAGAAAAATGAGATTCAGGGAGCAGCAAAGATTCAGCCAGGGTTACCAGTGAAAGCAAAATGTGAATAAGAAATATTCTCTCCTGATGCCTTCCCCTCACAGCTCTTGGGCTTCCAGAAAGCAGCCTTGGATAAATAGTTATTCTAACCTGGTTCTCTTTGAATTAGCCAAATCAGAAATCTTGGAGATGAGCCTAGCAGTCACTACACAAAAGCTTAAACTAAGTCCTGCGATCCCTGGTACCAAAATCAAAGAGTTTTGATATCATATATAATCCAGTTTTTTTTTTCCTTTTAACCTTTCAAGTACCTAAAAACAATGTTAATAAGAATGAACTAAATTCACGTCATAATGTCTTAAAATCAGTGCAGTGGTAAGGGTCAGAGTGGGGAAGCATTTCTGACTAGTGCAAGTTGTGAACTCAGTGTCCAATTCATACCTGTTTTTATTTGGAATGCTATAGAGGAAAAAGCCTGATTTTTATCTATGTAAGTGGAAATAGTTACAGCTTGTCTGCAGTCTCTGGTTATAGACAAAACTGAAGTAGATGCTTGAAAAAAAGGGTTAATAGAGGACTATCCAGGACCTGCTTTCAGGCCTTTTCTTCCATACATCAGGTGAGAAACACCCAAAGGTTATAATCACTAAAATTACACATGGTGACAGCCCCTAGCAGCCAGGTGTGGTGACCCCAGCACCAGGCTTGCGCCCTACCTGCAGGCTCCAGCAGCCTGAGCCACGCACGCTGCGTCTCTGAGCGTACCTGTTCCGTGTGATTTTCACTGTTTAATATGACACCTGGAGGGAGGGAGTGCAGGGAACCTCTGAGGTGCTGCCACAAAAGCCAGTTTCAAAACCAGTTATTGGGTGTGAAGACTCTGGGGTGGAATCCAGCCCTGCAGCACCAGCTGCGCGCGTCCTCAGCTGGACTGGAGCGCTGGCCCCGGGGTGGGGTCGATGATGAGGACCTATTAAGTGCTCCCCGCCCCTCTGTCCATGAGACAAGGTGACTTTCACTGCTGGCGGACATTGGGAATGATCAGAGCCAGACGGGCTCCTGTCTCACCAGTCTTAAAACTTGAAGATAGCTGGCCCTGCCCTGGGTCTTCCACCCTACAGAGGTAACATTCTGATCTGAGTTTACTTACAATAACGTGCAACTGTGTCACTACTCGAAGACTTCAGAGTTCATATGTAAACTTTAATATCGATATATTTTAATGGATGCAGGTCTGGAGGTGCACTGCTGCTTTAGAATCCTGTAACAGCAATGGGAAAGAGGGGCCAGAGAAAAACTGCTTGGAGTTGAGGTGGCCTCAGTTTGCCGAACAGCCGGCGAGGTTTAGGTTCCTGACCGAAGACTGCACGAGCCAGGAGCTGCACAAAGCTGCCGGCTCTGCAGGCTGCGCAGCACGGGAGGGAGAGTGAGGGGGCCTTGCCTCTGCGCAGCGCGGATGTCTGAGGCACGGGCCTGGGCCCGGCTGTGTCTGCTCTTAGCAGGTGAGCCTAAGGTCGCAAAAGAGTGATGACCTCGCCTTCAGCTCCCCCCGCTTGCCATCTCCAAGGCCGGAGGAGCCCGGGGGGGGGGGGGGGGGGGTGTGAACATGCGGCTTCGTCACCCAGATTGAGAGACTGAGTCAATTATAAACGGCCCCTACTGTACTTTGCCTGTTGGACAGCCATCCCCTACAACTGGAGTCTTCCGAGTCCCCTTAGGTGCTGGTACCTGCCAACGCTACTGGGGCGGCTCCCGGTTTTGAAGCTCCTGCCAGCCCTGGGGACCCAACCTGGGTGACATTTCTGCTCTTTCATTTGACGTGATGGACCAACCAGCTGCTGCCTCAGACATGTGTGCCCAACACGTGTGCTCTGGGGTCCCCGAGGACCTGCCACGCCTGCTGGCTCTTCTGCCTCTGCAGCCGGCCTTGCGGGCTGTGCCAGACTGTCGCGTCCTTGCTCCTGTGGTGCTGGCGTTCCTGACGCTCAGTCTGCTCTCCTGCCACACATGCCTCCTTGGAGACGTGTATAAATCAAGGTACTCTACTAACAACAGTTTCATCCATGTCTCTGCCAGAAATGCAGAGAAGGCCGCCTTCCCCAGGGGCTCGGAGAAGCTGTTAAGGCATCAGCTATTCCCCTGAGCAGCCCGAGGCATCAGCCCGAGGGACTAGTTCTCAGGGGCCTAGGACTCTGCTCACCCAGTCTTGTCAGCTGGAAGGAGGGCTGAACCAGAAGGCCTGCAGCCTGGGCCTTGTCGCCAGTCCTCTGCGTGCTGGGTCTAAGGCGCTGGGATGGCGCAGTTCCTTCCCAGTCAGCCTGCAGCAGTTGCAAACCTGATGCCACTCTGCCTTCCTCGCCCCCACGTTCAGGTAGGAAGTTAACCTCCTCTTTCCAGACGGTAGCTGAATTCCTCCCCAAAGCCCCGCCCGCCTTAGGAAGTTCGGAGCCACACTAGGCAGGAAGGAACCTTGGCAGCTAAAGCCACTGCCCACGGCTCCTGTGCGCTGCCGAGGCGGGGAGGGCGAGGGGGTGAATCCTTTCCCTCTCCTTACATGGACATGTGGGTCACCCTTGCCTCTCACGTCCTCCGTAGCTCTGCCCTCCAAAGAAAGCCCTCTAAACTTTCGGAGATCACTGCCAAGGCCTGAAAAGCTGAGGACAAGAGCCTGGGTGTCTGAAGTCACCTGTTTGCCCTTCATCTCTGGGGCCCTAACTGAGACCTCAGCTTACACTTTGCTTCTGACAGCTCTGGGTATACCAGCTGACTCACTCTTAACAACTAATGAGACCAGTGGTTCTGCACAGCCTTCTTTGGTGACTTAGATGCATCCCTATCCCAGGAGATAATGTGGCATTTCTGTCTCTGGCACTGCCGTCTGTTAGGGAAGACTGGGCAGATAAAAGATCCTCATTATCCAGAAAGAACTGGGACCTGGAAAGCCCTTTTAGAATTAACCCACTGTAGACAGAGACCAGAGTTTCACATAGGAAATAGTGAAAAAGGCTTGATTGGAACAAGTATCTATTAGTAGAGTGTATTTGCAACTATGAGCTAATTCTTTGAGTATTTTATATATATATTTCCGTGCTAAAGTTATGTGATTGTACACAGGACATGGTTTCATGTTTGATTCCCATAGCACAGTCAGCCACAAGGGTGGCTTTTAGTTAAGGCTTTCTCCAGTTTTCCGGAGAGCTTCCCTTCAGCCCTTTGATAGTCAAACCGCCCGCCATGCAGCTCTTCTCACTTGTTCCTGGACCTCGTTCTGAGTCCTCACTGGCCAGGGGCTGCACTCATTGGTAAGTGGCAGCAGACACCGACTCCATCAGGCTTGAGACAACTCTCAGCCTGAAGAAGCCAGAGTGGGTGTCTGCCTAGGCCCGTGCTACTCTAATCCAGAGATCGTGGGACCTGTGTTCTGGCTCTTTCACTGATTTAGGCTCTGGCCCTGACCACTCCAGGCTGTTCTCCTCTGTGGGGAAGTTTGTCTGGTTAACCCACAAAGCTGTGGAGGAACCAATGAGGAAATAGTCGTGGTTTACAAAGTAAACTGCCATGCAGCCTGGGGGGCAGCATCCTGAAAGCGCGCACTTGAACTTCTGCTCTGCCGGAGTGCCCCCCATACCTGCTTTCCCATGTCGTCCAGAGTTGGAGGGGGCAGGAACCCTTCATGTTTGCTAGGCAGCCAGCCTGCTCCAAGGCAAGGAACTTCTCTCGCCTGTACCTGCCCAACTGGAGGGAGAAGGGGGACGTGTCGGGCTCTCAGTGCTCACAGGATTCCTGGCCACCTCTAGCCAGGGTGGTCCCCAGTGTGAACTAGCGAAGATCCAGCCACTGTGGGGGGCAGTGTGACCGGGGACAGCTTCTCTGGCTGGGTGGCCCTGCCTGGGAGCCTCACTTCCAGGGCAGGTGAGGGCTAAGCCACAGGCCGCCGTGCTGGCGCCTCACCTCCATTCTGGGCAGTGGCGACCCCTGAACTTCCCAAACACAAACCTCTTGATGTCTGCCCATCTTTGGAAAGGAGAGCCACCAGAGGTGCCTCCAGGGAGCACAGTATGGGCTCAGACAGCAGGTACAGCAGGTGGGGGAGGTGAACCCCGTGGTCCGAGTAAGGGTGAACTTCTGGAGGGGCCCTCCGGCACCCTTTCCTCCACAGCACCGCCCGGCCTGCTCGCACAGCCCTCTCTGGGCCGGGAGTCCCTCCTGCCTGCCCACCACTGTGCCCACGGCTGCTTCTCCCCCAAACCCCTGTCACCTCGGCAAGTCCTCCAGGACAGCCTCGCCCGAAGGCAGTGAAAGCACACAAGCCAAAAACAGCGCGGTGTCCGCCAGCGGGGCAAGGGGTCAACAGTCTGAAACGTTCCCCTGCAGAGCATAACCAAGCAGTGAGTGAAGGAGCTGCTTGCGTACACAGACGCGTGGGTGAATCCCCGTACACTGGATGGAGGAAGAGGAAATTCTCTGCCGAATGATTCCATTCTTTAGAAGTTCAGAATCGGGCAAAAGTGTTATTTTCAGGTGCAAAGACATGGTGACTACAAGAGCCAGGGCCCTGGCCCCGTCTAGAGGTCGGAGAGGATGAGTGACCTTCCGGAGAGTGGTGGGTTTCACGACGGCTCATCTCATAACTCATCAACCTCTGCATTTTAATGTACTTTTCTAGTCATGTTATTTTACAAAGGTAAAACCACCACCCAGTCCCTCCATATCTTGGGCTTCTCAGGGCATCGACCTCTTGGCGTGCACACCTCTCCCGTGATCGGTCAGCCTCAGTGGGGAGCTGTCAAGGCCTGAGAAGCAGCGTTGGCTCAACCGCGCGGGTGGCCCTGGGTCGATGAGCGGAGGGCCGCCGTCATTCCCCCCGGGGGATGGGCTTGCCCCAGCCCGACTGCCTTCCCAGGGAAGTGTATGTCAGTCTGGAGCACTGGCTTCCTGGCTGCAGCAGCTTGGCCCTGAGTGGGTCTTACCCGGCCCAGGTCTGCTGCTCATGAACGGGATCTGCTATGATGAGTGGCCCCAGCGCCGAGGTCTAATTTAAATCAGGTGGGGTACTCCTGGTTTCCACTGTTTATACAATGTGATCATCTGTCCACTTACCTGGAGTTGGTGGGGGAACATTACAGGGACCTCCCCACGCCTGGAAACCTTTGATTATGTACAGGGAGAACAGTCAAACAGCAAAAAACGAACCCCTACTTCATGTCAGGCACCTCAGTAGCCAAGGCAGAGAAAGCCAGAATCCCGTGCTCATGGAGAAGACTGTCTGCAGAAGATGGTAAGTGTGAGAACGCTGCGGAGCAGCCGGGGGTCTGTGGGAACCTGCAGCAAGTCAGGAGAGGGTCCCTAGGGAAGCAGTGTGTAAACTAGGGCCTGAGGGATGAAGAGGAGACAAGAAGCCGATCCGTTGAGCATGTACAGTGTGCTAAGCCCCTTTTGTCCAGACCACCACTGTTTAAGATAGGTGTTCTCATCCCCATGTTACAGCTGAAGCAGATGAGGAGCCCTATCAGCTAACCCGCAGCAGAATGAGGACTTAGACTCCAGTCTGATGATCCGAAAGCCAGGCGGTGAGGTGGCTGCTGTCACAGACAAGGCCAGAAGTGGGGGTGGCCTCAGTGGATCCAGAGACGCAGACGTGCAGGCCCAGCGGGGACCTGAAGGGAAGTGACAGGACTCAGCGAGCACTGCTGAGGCAGAGGGGCAGGACGCGCTGCAGGCTCCGCCCTGACCAGCTGGAAGGACAGCATCCGCTGGGTCATTTACCGCAGGGGAGAATGAGGGGAAGGGTAGAGGTTTAGAGGGGAGAAACATCATCTAAACTTGACGTGCTCTACTTCATAAAATAAAACCGGGGTAATCCCATGCCTAGAAACTCCCTCTCGTCAAGCCTCAATCCCAGCGTTCTCTCCACCCATTCCTGCCCCTCCTCCCGGTGTCCTAAGGCCTCCAGTTCTCTTCTGACCCTCCAGCCTTCTACTACCTCACCTCGGGCACGTCAGAGCTGGGAGGCCCCCCACCTGCCCCCTGGCCCCCAGGGCTCTGTTCAGGCCTCTCCTGATGCTCCCTCCGCTGTAGAGGCCCTGCCCGGGGAGGAGCTGCTTGTGTGCTGAGCTCCTCAGGGTGGAGTCTTCCCCCAACCCCTCCCCCGCCACCAGGACCCAGAACATTCTGTGTGCACAGCCTCCACAGTCACACGGCTCAGAAGGGCCTTGTCTTGGTCTAATGCGCTTCTACTGCAGTTCCAAATATATTCCTACTGTTTGTAACAAGGGGCCCATGTTTTCATTTTGGATTAGGTCCTGACACTAGCTGTCCTGTCCCTGGATTGTAATGATGTAGGCCCTGAGTGGCAGGCAGCCTTTCCCAGCTGTGGGAGTGAGCCTCATTTCTAGCTAGGAAGGCCCACTGTTTTAAAGTAGAAGGAAATAAGATAGAGCTCACTCACTTTGTTTCTATGAAATACAGTTTTATGTGCAGTTTTATGCTTCTTCGTGGGTAATAACTTAGGAGGGAACCTAGGGAATAGAATACAGAAATAACAAATTATGGGCCATTAACTGTGGTTAATTGTTTCTTTATAGCCTAGTGTGGAGGCGCATCTGGGTTGCTTTGCACTTGCAGTCACAGGTAGGGAAGGAGGTCTGCTTAAGTATAACCTAGCAGCTGGTGGCCCAGCCTGGCTCCCAAAGCAGACAGTGCTGTCAAGGCCTCACCTCCAGCTGAACAGTGTTTCTCACAAGCCTTATCGAGCAATCGTGGGCCGCTTACCTGAGGTCCCTTCGGCTCTCAGGTGTGGAGGAGGTCCACGTGTTGTCCAGGTGCCCTGCAGCAGCAGCCTTTGGGTGTAACCCACGCTTGTGCCCAATGAGCTGGGTGAGTCTGCCACTCAGGCTCCGACAGCTGCAGGCCATTGCTTACTTTAGTAAACGCCTGTTTAAAGAAAAAATGAACTGGAAAAGTGCTGGACACTTTGCTCAAGAGAGGTCCCCCTGGTGAGCACCGTGGGCCTGCCCGTCCTGATGAGCTACCGGATGGAGCACCAGGACCGCTGAGAGAGAAGGCCCCCAGAGTCACGCCCCCAGAGCAGTAACCCGAGGGACGGGACGAGCACACAGAAGAGAAAATCCAGCCCCAAGTTCCTCTGCTCAGAGACACAGCCTGTATCCATCCAGACTGGCTATGGAAGGCCTTCTGGAATGCACTCGGTCATCCTGTCACCCTCTGTTGCGCTGATCCATGTAATTCAGCTGTCCCGCCCCAGGAGCGTGGCCGACCTCCTTCAGTTCACAAACTACAGCCCAGATTCCTTGCTCTGACAGCAGCTGGCCTCCCAGGCATACTCGGCTGTTCTTCACCCCATGGAACTTCTCCTCTTAACTCTTCTCATCCGTCTCCTCTCCCTTAACTTGCACATTTCTGAGTGCCTGTCCTTGCTAGACCTGGAGGACATGGAGGGAGGGAAATAAGCCTGGTCCTCAGCCTGAGCTTTCCACCTAGTGAGTCCATGGGTTATGCAGACCTTCATGGTAAACCCTGAGGAGGGCTGTGATAGGGCTCTAAGCCCCCATCAGGACGTGGCTCTGGTTTCGGCATCAGGAAGGGTTTCCCTGAGGAGTGTGATTTCTGTGGACAGAAAGAGGTGGTAACCAGGCACCAACCGGGGGCAGGAGAGGCTGCGAAGAGGGCACACTGCGGCCAGGCCAGCAGGGCCGTGGGCCAGAAGCGAGGCCCTTTGCAGGGAGGCACTGTAAGGCCAGTGGGGCTGAAGAGCAGGGGGCACAGAGGGGGGTGAGCTTGGCTCAGACAAGCCAAGTCTGGGCTCGAAGAGGACGGTCTATGTCCCTAGAGCCGTGGGAAGCCTCTGAGGGGTTTTCAGCGAGAACACCGGAGTTGTGTTTTCAAGAACCTTCAGGAGGAGGTACAGGGCCTTCGTGCTCAGGGTGAGAAGGGAGCAGCCATACAGTAAAGTATCTGCCCTGCAGAGAGGGGAGAAGCGCACGGGAAGGACGACCATGCCACCTGCTGGAGGGTTTGCGTGCTCAGAGGGAGGTGGGTGCTGGGGCTGGACGTGGGAGAGTGAGGCAGTGACAAGGCAGGCAGCGGATGGGCACCTTCTGGCTCACCCCCGAGAGAAGAGGTGGCCGAGGACTGAGCCAAAGGCCAGGGAGAAGAAAGGAGCTGGCAAAGCAGGCCAGGAAGGAGAGGAAAAAGGAAAGCGAGGCAATATGCTGCCGATCTCTAGGGAAGAAAGTATTTCAGGAAGCGCCAACCCTGGAGGATAAACAGAAGCAGCCCCACGAAGAGAAGAGAAAAGAAAGGCAAAGAGAACAGGAAGCCCACAGCCCAGAGGGCAGAGCGCCCCGGAGCTCTGGGAGCTGGAGTCGGGGAGGAAGCCTGGAGGCTGGCGGATCAAGAGGGGCCTCAGTAAGGAGTTTGGACACGATCCTGAGGGCCAGCGGAGGGCTGTTAGAAGTTTCTTTTTAGCTAGAAACAAGATTTATGCTCCTTGTAAATAAAACAAGATGAACCCCCCCCCACACACACAAAAAAACACAAAACTCTAGCAACAAAGGTATATGTTAACAAGTGAAAGTTCTGCCAAATGCCCCTCCTTCGGTATTATTCCAGACCTCTTGCTGTCACTCACCAACATCGTTAGTTATGTGCAAACAGGATTCCGCTGCACACAATCTCTGCACCTTTCCCCATTCGGTCAGCAGCCATCTTGAGTGTCCGTCTGGGTGGATACACGCAACATGCCCGCGGGTGTGAACGGCTGGACCCTCCGCCACAGCCTGTGGGTGTGCTTCTGCCTAGGGTGCTCATTTATTTTCTTTAACCTAAACAGGCTGTGGAGGCGCCTAAGGAGAGGAGTGTTCCCCGGGGCTCTGCGTCCCGGGTTGGTTCTGCCATTAAGTACCTGGCTTTGGGGGTGACACGACCCCTCCTGGGCCTCAGTTTCCCGGTTCACTGTGTGCTGGGCACTATTAACTCATAAAACAAGGTGAGTGTTGATATTTCTCATCGGTGAAGGGCTTTAGCTAGAGGACCGTCATGATTAGATTTGTGCTTCAGAAGGATCACTCGGGTTGCAGTCTGAAAAATTCCTTGCTCTTCTCATCCACATTTGTAAAAAAAGAATCTTAGTCTGTCAAGGCCTAGTTCAGTTTCCTCTTCCAAAAGTGCTCTCTCCAGCACACAACCTCTTAACTGGAATTCTCCTCTACTCAGTTCTCCCCTAGAACATAAAACCCCCAGAAGTTGAGAATCATGCTTTTCATCCTTGCATCCTCCACAGGAGTAAGTCTGTACAAGGACTTAGGAAATCTCGGCAGAGCTGTCCATGCACTAAAGAAGTCATTTTGGTTGACAAATAATTGGCCACTCAATACTTGTTTGGGACCCGAGCCTCCTTTTGATACGGAGTTTTATCCACAGGCCTCGAGACGCGTATGATTAAGCACTGCAGGCGGTATTTTCCTAGCTCTGAAAGGCTCTGACCTGCCCTGCCTGGAGTGCTGATGTTGAATGAGACTGTCTGGAAAGACGCCCTAAAAGCCAGCCAGGTGTATTGTCCCTGGGCTTTAAGAAGATCCTGCAATTCGGAAGCCTGAGAGCTTCCTTTTCACCTTGCACAATACACTGATAGCTTTGCCTTCACTGGACTATTGCTGTATAGGAATGAGTGACCTGCTTTTTCTTTCCTTTGAAAGTTTTGCTCATTAAATACAGTTTTCTTAGATCCATGCGTTTAGTGTTATGGAAATAAAAAGCTTGTATTGAACACCTGCAACTTGAAGATCAGTTCTTCTGTTTCATAATTTAAAATAACTTACAAAATGGAAACAAATGGGACCTAATTAAACTTAAAAGCTTTTGTATAGCAAATGAAACCAAAACTGAAATGAAAAGACGACCCACAGAATGGAAGAAAATGTTTGCCAACAGAGCAACCAACCAAGGGATTAATCTCCAAAATTTACAAACAGCTCATGAAACTCACTATCAAAAACACAACCCAATCAAAAAATGGTCAGAAGATCTGAACAGACATTTCTCCAAAGAAGACATACAGATGGCCAATAGCCTCATAAAAAGATGCTCATCACCACTAATTATTAGAGAAAGGCAAATCAAAACTGTAATGAGGTTACCACCTCATACTGGCCAGAATGGACATCATTAAAGACTCAACAAATAAGAAATGCTGGAGAGGGTGTGATGAAAAGGGAAGCCTCCCACACTGCTGGTGGGAGTGCAGACTGACACAGCCACTGTGGAGGGCAGCACGGAGGCTCCCTGAAAACTACAAATAAGAGTTGCCATATGATCCAGCAATCCCGCTCCTGGGCATACACTCAGACAAAATATAATCTGGAAAGATACATGCACATCTACGTCCACAGCGCTATTCACAACAGCCCAGGGATGGAAGCAACCTCAGTGTCCACTGACAGATGAATGGACACAAAAGATGGGATATGCATATTATAATGGGATATTAGTCGTTAAAAAGAATGGGATAATGCCATCTGCAGCAATGAGGATGGACCTAGAGATTACCCTACTGAGTGAAGTCAGTCAGAAAGACATCACACACCAGGTGATGTCACTTATATGTGGAATCTAAACTACAGTACAAATGAACATATCTGCAAAACAGACGGACGCACAGAGGACAGACTGGGGTTGCTGAGGGGCCGGAGGGGCAGGGAGGCGCTGGGAGTCTGGGATTAGCAGATGCGAACTATTATATATACAGGATGGTTAAAAAACAAGGTCTTACTGTATAACATAGGGAACTGTATTCAATATCCTGCAATAAGCTATAATGGAAAACAATATGAGGAAAAATATGTATGAGTCACTTTGCTGTACAGCAGAAATTAACACATTATAACTTAACTATACTTCAATAAAATTTTTTAAAAGAAATCAATAACAGGAGATACTGTGGGAAAATCACATATATGTGGAAACCACACAACACACACCAAAACAACCAAGAGGTCAAAGAAGAAAATTAGGAAATTCAAGGAAAATTGGGAAATTCTTTGAGATAAATAAAAACAAGAACAGAGCGTATCAAGTTATTCAACGCAGCTAAAGCTTAGATGGAAAGTTATGGTTATAAATGTTATCCTTAAAAAACCTCTAATTAATTATTAATCATATACCTGAAGAGGCTTCCTTGGTAGCTCAACTGGTAAAGAATCAGCCTGCAGTGCAGGAGACCGCAGTTCGATTCCTGGGTCAGGAAGATCCCCTGGAGAAGGGACAGGCTACCCACTCCACAGTTTTCTTGGGCTTCCCTGGTGGCTCAGATGCTAAGGAATCTGCCTGCAATGCAGGAGACCTGGGTTTGATCCCTGAATCGGGAAGATACCCTGGAGAAGAGAATGGCTACTCACTCCAGTATTCTTGCCTGGAGAATTCCATGACAGAGGAGCCTGGCGGGCTATAGACCATGGGGTCGCAAAAGGTTGGACACAACTGAACAACTAACACTTTCTATATACTAAGCACATATACCTTAAGAAACTAAAAAAGATGTGCAAAATAAACCCAAAGCAAGCAAGAGGGAACAATACACATTCTAGCAGAAATAAATTAAGTAGAGAACAGAAAAACAATAGAAAAAAAATGGATGAAATAACAAGTTGATTCTTTGGAAAGACCAACCTGACAAACCATCCGTTGGAAAGGCCCAGGGAAAAGAGAAAAGAGTCAAATTATGAAAAGATGGAATGAGAGAGAGACATGATAGCCATTCTTATAGCAATAAAAAAATCAGAGGATTTTATGAACAAATGTAAGCTAACAAATTAGATAACCTAGGTGAAATGAAAATATTTATATAAAGACACAAACCACTGAAATGGAATCAAGAAGAAAAAGAAAGCCTGAACAGGCCTGTAAAGCGAAAGGACTGGATCAGTAATCAAACACTTCCCACAAGGAAGAGCCCAGAGCCAGATAGCTTCACTGCTGAAATCTACCAAACGTATATGAATGAGAACCCACGAACTTGTTACAAACAACAACACAAAAGGAGGGCCTTCCCTGGTGGTCTAGCAGCGACCCGGGTTCCGTCTCAGGTCCGGGAAGAGCCCACGTGCCACGGAGCGACTGAGCCTGCGCACCACGGCGACTGAGGCTGCGCTCTGGAGCCCGGGGACCGACTGCAGCTGTCGAGCCCACGCGCCTTAGGGCCCGTGCTCCGCAGCAAGAGAAGCCCCCGCAGCAGAAGCCTGTGCACCGCGACCAAGAGTAAGCCTGCTCCCCACAGTGAGAGAGCAGCCCGCACAGCTAGGGAGACCCCGCAAGAGAAGCCTCTGCACCGCGACCAAGAGTAAGTCTGCTCCCCACAGCGAGAGAGCAGCTCGCACAGCAAGGGAGACGCCGCACAGCCAGGAAGAAACACATGATCAAAGAGAAAAGATGGCAACACTCCCCACATCGATTCACCTTGATTCACGGACCTAACATTCCAGGCTGGTATGCAATACGGTTCTTTACAGCATCGGACTTTACTTTCACCACCGGACACATCCACAACTGAACGTCGGTTCTGCCTTGGCCCAGCCTCTTAATTCTTTCTGGAGCTATTTCTCTGCTCTCCTCCAACAGCATATTGGATGCCTACAGACCTGGGGGACTCATCTTCTGGTGTCATATCTTTTTGCCTTTTCATACTGTTCATGGGGTTCTCAAGGCAAGAATACCGAAGTGGTTTGCCATTCCCTACTCCAGTGGACTATTTTGTCAGAACTCCCCGCCATGACCTATCCATCTTCAGTGGCCTGCACAGCATGGTTCATAGCTTCACTGAGGAACCAGAAATAGCCAACATCCGTTGGAGCATAGAAAAAACAAGGAAATTCCAGGAAATATCTGCGTCATTGACTATGCTAAAGCCTTAGACTGTGTGGATCACAACCAACTGTGGAAAATTCTTAGAGATGGGAATAAGACCACCTTATTTGCCTCCTGAGAAACCTGTATGCAGGTCAAGAAGCAAGTTAGAACCAGACATGGAACAACTGGCTGGTTCAAAATTGGGAAAGGAGTACATCAAGATTGTATATTGTCACCCTGCTTATTTAACTTCTATGCAGAGCACATCATGAAAAATGCTGGGCTGGAAGAATCTCAAACTGGAACCAAGACTGCCAGGAGAAATATCAGCAACCTCAGATATGCAGATGACACCACTCTACTGGCAGTGAGTGAAGAGGAACCAAAGAGTCTCTTGATGACAGTGAAAGAGGAGAGTGAAAAGCTCGCTTAAAACTCACCGTTCAAAAAACTAAGATCATGGCATCCAGTCCCATCACTTCATGCAAATAGATGGGGAAAAAGTGAAGACAGTGGCAGATTTTACTTTCGTGGGCTCCAAAATCACTCTGGACAGTGACTGCAGCCATAAAATTAAAACACTCTTGCTCCTTGGAAGAAAAACCATGACAAACCTAGACAACGCATTAAAAAAACAGAGACCTCACTTTGCCATCTAGTTAAAGCTGTGGTTTTTCCAGTAGTCATGTGTGTATGGATGTGAGAGTTGGATCATAAAGAAGGCTGAGCACTGAAGAATTGATGCTTTCGAACTGTGATATTGGAGAAGACTCTTGAGAGTCCCTTGGACTGCAAAGATATCAAACCAGTCAATCCTAAAGGAAATCAACCCTGAATATTCATTGGATTGATGCTGAAGCTCCAATACTTTGGTTACCTAATGCAAAGAGTCGACTCATTTGAAAAGACCCTAATGCTGGGAAAGATCAAAGGCAGGAGGAGAAGGGGACGACAGAGGATGAGACGGTTGCATGGCATCACCGACTTAATGGACATGAGTCTAAGCAAACTCTGGGAGATAGTGAAGGACAGGGAATCCTGGTGTGCTGCAGTGTGAGGTTGCGAAGAGCTGGACATGACTCAGTTACTGAACAACAATACTCCCCAGTCTGCATATTCAGTGCAATTCCTATCAAAATCCTAGGTGCCTCTTTTGCAGGAATTGACAAATTAATCCTAAAATTAACGTAAGGGAGGGGCTTCCCTGGTGGCCCAGGTGTACAGAATCTGCCTGCTAATGCAAGAGACACGGGTTCCATCTCTGATCCGGGAAGATCCCACTCGCCGCAGGCCAAGTCAGCCCAGCACCACACCTACTGAGCCTGTGCTCTGGGGCCTGGGAACTGCAACTACCGAGCCCACGCGCCCAGCTTTGGGAGCCCACGTGCCCTTGCGCCCGTGCTCCACAGGAAAAGCCCCCACCCCCGCTCAAAGCCGGGGAGACCGGTCCCGTCAAAATAAATAAACAATTTTTTAAAATTAATGCACAGGACCCAGAATTGCCAAAACAATCTTGAACAAAACGGGAAGATGCACACTTCTCTGATCTCAGAACTTAATAAAGGGCACAGTAATCAAGACAACGTGACGGTGACAAAAGGATATAGATACATGTATGTGTGTGCGCATGTGCGTGTGTGTGTGCATGCGTGTGTGCGTGTGCATATATACATAGAGAGAGAATAGAATAGAGATTTGAGTCTATAAATAAACCCTCACAGGTTCGGGTAACTGCTTTTTGACAGAGGTAACAGGACAATTCAATGGGAGAAACAGTCTTTTCAACACTTTTGTTCTTGGATAAATGGCTAGTCTCATGCAAAAGAATGAAGTTGGGTCCCTACCTCACACGATATATCAAAGTTAACTCAAAATGGACTGAAGATCCACATGTAAGTATAAAATTCTTAGTGAAAAACCACACTCGTATAACGTCATCACCTTGAATTGGCAATGATTTCTTAGATAGGAGAGCAAAAGCACAAGCAACAGAGAAAAAACAGGTTGTATTTCATCAGAATTAAAGCCTTTTGTTTGATTTGAAGGGCATCATCGAGACAATCCACAGAATGGAAGAAAGTATTTGAATGTCATGTGTCTTTTAAAGGACTTGTATCCAGAATATATAAAGAAGGCCTACAACTACTGTAAGAGGAAAACCCACTTTTTAAATGGGCATAGGATTAGAACAGACAATTCCCCCAAAGAAATACAAATGGCCAACAAGCTCAGGAAAAGGTGTTCACCGTTAGTCAACAGGGAAATGCAAACCAAAACCACAGTGAGCGATCATTTCACACAATGGCACCGCACTCCAGTACTCTTGCCTGGAAAATCCCCGGGACGGAGGAGCCTGGTGGGCTGCAGTCCATGGGGTCGCTGAGAGTTGGACACGACTCAGTGACTTCACTTTCACTTTTCACTTTCATGCATTGGAGAAGGAAATGGCAACCCACTCCAGTGTTCTTGCCTGGAGAATCCCAGGGACGGCGGAGCCCAGTGGGCTGCCGTCTATGGGGTCGCACAGAGTCAGACACGACTGCAGCGACTTAGCAGCAGCAGCAGGATGGTTTGAAACAAAAAATGCTTGGGGAGACGGAAAGGACAAGGCAAAGATGTGGAGAAGTCAGAGCTCTCAGATACTTTTGTTGGGAATACAAAACAGTGCAGCTGGTGTGAAAAGAGTTTGGCAGGTAATCAAAAAGTTCATATCAGGATTATTTTTAACAGCAAAAAGGTGGTAACCCAAATGTCCACTGGCAGAGGAATGGAGAGCAAACTGCAGCGTAGCCATGCAGTGGAGTACTATTCAGGCATAGAGAGGAATCAAGCACTGACGTGAGGCACAGCGTGGACGGCTATCACACCGTTTACTAAATGAAAGACGTCAGACACCAAAGGCCATACACTGTCTGACCCCATTTATGGTGGCAGTCAAATCCACGGAGGCAATAGATGGATGGGGGACAGAGGACGGGGAGGAACAGAGGATGAACGACTGCTAACAAGCAAGCGGCTCCACTCGGGGTGACAGACATGTTTTGGAATTAGCGGTGATGGCTGCACAACTTTATAACCATGCTAAAACCTACCAATTGGTGTGCTTTAAAGTGGTGAACTGTATGTGTATATAAACAAACATTCCATCTAAAAAAAGATGGTTGGAGTTCAGGCCAAGATGGCAGAGCAGGAAGACCTGAGCTCCCCTCCTCTCATGGGCGTGCCCAAATCACAACTATTTACAGAGAAACTACTGCTGAGGAAGACCGGGACCCAGATACAAAGGAGGAACCACGTGGCAAGATGGGTAGGAGGGGTGGAGCGGCACAGCCAAGACCCGTACCTCTGAGTGGGGGCCCCACAAACTGGAAGATAAGTACTACTGCAGAAGCTCTCAGCAAGGAGCTCTGGGTCTGAGCCCCACACTGGGCTCCCCAGCCCTGGGGTCCTGCCCCAGTAAGACGAGCCCACAGAACATTTGGCTTTGAAGGCCAACAAGGCTTACTTTTGGGAGTCCCAGAGGACTGTGGGAGAGACTCCACTCTTACAGGGTGCACACAAAATCTCACACGCTCCAGGCCCCAGGGCTGAGGCACTGGTGGGTGAATACCAGCCTCAGGACCACCGCAGCCCTGCAGCCTGCTGTGGTGGGACCTAGCCCACCTATCAACAGGCCAGCACTGGCCCTGGGACCACCTGGGCCCCTGCTGCCCACCCACAGGCCAACACCAGCTCTGAGACATTGTGGGCCTATCTGCCAGCCACCCTGGGGTCTGGTCCCCCAACCTGTGGGCCAACACAAGGCTTGGGACACCCCAGATCCTGTAGCTAGCTGTGTCAGGAAATGGCCCTGTCTACCAGCAGACCCACACGAGCTCCAGGATCCCCAGGGCCCTGTGGCCAGAGCTCTGGGAACTGGATCTGCCCACCAGTGAGCCAGCCCGAGCCCCAGTAACCCCAGGCCCTCGGCTACACCCCCCAGCAGTTCAACAGCAGCTCTGGGGCCCCTAGGCCTTGCAGTCAGAGCCCACAGGACCTAGCACTGCCTGCCAGTGTGCAGACACCAGGCCCAGGACCCACTTCACCCACTGATGGGAGGCTCCAGCACGGTGACCCTAGGCCCTGACCTCACCCTCCAGCAGGGGGACACCAGCCCCAGGATGACCACAGCTCCACAGCCTGCCTTGTCAAGGCCCAGCCAACACCCCAGCAGCAGCTCCGGGACCCCCACCGCAGACCCCCCCTGAACCCAGCCCTGCCCACCAGCAGGTCAACTCTGGGACGCCTTGGGCCTCTCAGCCAGCAGCCCTGGAATCCATCCTCACCGCCCCCAGCAGGCCAATACCACCTCCTCGGAACCTTGGTCTCCTCGGTTAGCTCTGTCAGATCCAGCCCACTCACCACTGCCCCAGAACCAGCTCTGGGACACCTCGAACCCACAGCCAGCCACGTAGGAACTGACCCCACCTACCAGAGGGCCAACAGTAGGTCCAAAGACCCTGGCCCCACCACCTACTGTCCCAGAACCCGGCTCTGTCGGCAGGCCGGCACTAACCCCGAGACCCGCCAGGCCCTGCCAACCAGAGGCCGCAGCCTCCTCCCATGGCAGGGCCTGGCAACCTGACTGGACCGGGGACCTGCCACACCCACCATGCCGCCCACCATAACAGAAGGACCCGTGCAGCCTACACGGGGCACCCCTACAGCACGTGGACCTGGTGAGCAAGGGGCACAGTGCTGGACACAGAGGATGTCGCCCACAAAAGGCCACTTCGCCAAACTTGGGAAACAGAACCAACTTACTAGAGACAGAAATAAAAACAGCAAATTCGGCAAAATGAGGCAACAGAGGAACATGTCCTAAACAAAGAAAGAAGATAAAACCCAGAAGAACTAAGTGAAATGGAGCCACAGGCAATCTACCGGCTACAGAGCTCAAAGTAATGATCATGAAGATGGTGAAACAGCTCAGAAGAAGGATGAGCACAGCGAGAAGGTGAACAAAGAGTTAAAAGCTATACAGAAGAACCAAACAGAGCTGAGAACACAATAACTGAAATTTAAAACACATGAGAAGGAATCAGTAGATTGGAAGATGCAGAAGAATGATCAGCTGAGATCACTGAAGCTGAACAGAGAAAAGAACAGAAAGACATGAGGCCAGTTTAAGAGTCCTCTGGGACGACGTCACGCATACTAATATTTGTATTATAGAGATCCCAGAAGGAGAAGAAAGGGGTGGAGAATATATCTGAAGATATGAGAGCTAAAAATTTCCCTAACCCAGGAAAGGAAACAGACATCCAGGTCCAAGAAATACAGGATAAACTGAAAAGGGATCACATCAAAACACACTGCAATTAAAATGGCAAAAATGAAAGATAAAGATACTATTAAGAGCCGCAAAGGGAAAGCAGCAAGTTATGTATAAAGGAAATCCCATTAAGTCTGCCA
The DNA here is from genome assembly GCF_023091745.1 of Budorcas taxicolor. Lineage (NCBI taxonomy): Eukaryota > Metazoa > Chordata > Mammalia > Artiodactyla > Bovidae > Budorcas > Budorcas taxicolor. The sequence goes on from NC_068926.1 coordinate 69,133,442, forward strand.
GCTGAACTTTCAGCAGAAACTCTGAAGACCAGAAAGGAGTGGCAACTATATATTTGAAGTGATGAAAGGGAAAAACCTACAACCAAGAAAACTCTATTCAGCAAAGTTTCCATTCAGGACTTGATAGAGAAAACAAAAGTTTTACAGACAAGCAAAGACTAAAAAAGTTCACCTCCAAACTAGCTTTACAAGAAATGTTAAAGGGACTTCTCTAAGCAAAAAACAAAAGGCCACAACTAAAAACATGAAAATTACAGAAATCAAAAGCTCACTGATAACAGGAAGCACACAGAGAAGGTAGTAAATCAATCACATACAAGCAAATAGGAAGGTTAAAAGAAAGCAGTAAACCAGTCTGGATCCACAATAAGTATTTAAGGGGTATGCAAAACAGAAGATGTGAAATATGTCAAAACCAGTGGTCATGGGAGAAGGGGGATATTAAGGAGGGGTCATTAAAATGCATTTGAAATTAAGAGATCAGCAAGTTAAAATGATCATGTATACACACATGTTGTTACATACAAACCTCATGGTAGCCACAAACCCCAAAATAATAGATACATGCACAGAAAAGGTAAAGGAATTCAAACATCAAATCATAAAAGACAGCCATCAGATCACAAGGCAAGAGAACAAAAGAAGAAAGGGGCAAAAATGAAGTACAACAGCTCCAGCAAAACAATTCACGGTGGCAACAAGCACACATCTATCAATAACCACTTTAAATGTAAATGGACAGACAATTCTAATAAAAAGACACAGAGCAGCTGCACGGATAAAAAAACGAGACCCATATATACATATGGTGCCCACAGAGACTCACTTCAGACCTGAAGACCCAGACTGAAAGGGAGGGGCGGGAAAAGGGCACCCCGTGAAAATGGAAATCGCAAGAAAGCTGAGGCAGCAACGCTCAGAGCAGACAAAGCAGACTTTCCAACAAAGACTGTGGTAAGAGACAGAGAAGGGGCCAATCCAAGGAGATGATGGAAGCATTCTAAGCACATATGCACCCAGCACAGGAACACCTAAACACACGCAGCAAGCACCAAGTGTGGCAACTCACGAGGTCACAGTCGGACACGACTGAGCGACTGAACTGAACTGAGCTATTAAGTGGCATAAAGGGAGAGGTTGACAGTAACACAATGATCGGAGGGGACCCCACTTCCATCAATGGGCAGATCATCCAGACAGAAAATCAATATGGAGACATTGCCTTGGACGACGTACTAGACCAAACGCAATACACATATATATGTATAAAACATTCCCTCCAAAAGCAGCAGAAAACACTTTCAAGTACATACAAAACATTCTTCAGGAGAGATCACATGCTAGACAACAAGTGTCAGTAAGTTCAAGAAAACTGAAACTGCATCAAGCATCTTTCCCACCACAATGCTGTAAGACTAGAAATCAACTACAAGAAAAAACTGCAAAAAAATGCAAACACGTGGAGGGTAAACAATATGCGGCAAATATATGACAAAGGTCCATACAGTAAAAGCTGCGGTTTTCCCAGCAGTCGTATAAGGATGTGAGAGCTGGTCCATAAAGGAGGCTGAGCACCAAAGAACTGATGCCTTTGAACTGTGGTGCTGGAGAAGACCCTTGAGTCCCTTGGACTGCAAGGAGATCAAACCAGTCAATCCTAAAGGAAATCAGTCCTGAATATTCATTGGAAGGACTGATGCTGAAGCTCCAACACTCTGGCCACCTGATGCAAAGACGTGACTCACTGGAAAAAACTCTGATGCTGGGAAGACTGAAGGCTAAAGAAGAAGGGGTCGGTAGAGGATGAGACAGTTAGACAGCATCACTAACTCAATGGACATGATCTGGGCAAACTCTGGGACAGGGAAGCTGGCATGCTACATTCCATAGGGTTGCAAAGAGTTGGACACGATTTGGGGGCTGAACAACAAACAATATGCTACTAAACAACCACTGAAGACGTCAGAGAAGAAAGTTAAAAAACACCTGGAGATGAATGAAAATGAGGCTACAACAATCCAAAATCTGTGAGGTGTAGCAGAAGCAGTTCCAAGAGGGAAATTCATATTTATGTAAGCCTACCTCAGGAAACAAGAAAAATCTCCAAGAAGAACTGAACCCTGCACCTAATGGGATTTTAAAAAGGAGAGCAAACAAAACCCAAAGTTAGTAGCAGGAAGGAAACCATAAAGAGCAGAAATAAATGAAATAGAGACTTAAAAAACAATAGAAGAGATCAGTGAAACTAATCTTATCTTTGATAAGACAAACAAAATGGACAAACCTTTAGCCAGACTCATCAAGAAAAAGAGGGCCCACATCAGTAAAATCAGTAATGAAAAAAGAAGCCACAATCAACACCACAAAAGTACAAAGGATAAGATTACTATGAACAACTATATGCCAACAAAATGGACAACTAGAAGAAATGAACAGATTCCTAGAAATGTACAGTCTCCCAAGACCCAACCCGGAAGAAACAGAAAACATAAAAAATTTACCAGTAATTAAACTGAATTAGTAATAAAAAAAAAAATCCCAACAAACAAAAGTCCAGGACTAGATGGCTTCACAGGTGAACTCTACCAAACATTTAGGGAAGAGTTAATACCAATCCTTCCCAAACTATTCAAAAAATTGCAGAGGAAAGAAAGCTTCCAAACTCACTCTATAAGGCCAGCATAATTTGAACGTATCCCAGTTAATCACTTGGATATTTGGGGTTCTTACAATAACATAAGTGCAGTCACTCGATGTGTTTACTAAGTCCTATATCTAGTGCCTTTTCAACAAATAAAGATTGGTGGGGGGAATATCTACAGCTTATTGATGAAGTCACACGTTGAATTTTCTCAGTGCCTCTTCACTACAGTCTTTCTGTGCTGTGCACTGAGGTGACTGAGGTTAACACAGCCCCCGGCAAATATGAGAACATGACTTCAGAGAAATCTGGCTTTCTGGTATAGCTTTTGTAGGTGTAAGTTACAGCAAATCTCTGAATGATGCCTTCTTGCAATTCTCTCTCCCTTTCATTTTTAAAGCTCTACTGGTAATTTACTGTGTAATGTCTTACTCACTTTCCAGCTCTTTAACCTTTCTCTTGGCAGGAAGCAGTTGCTTTTTGTTTGTTTAATGAGAAGAGATGTTAGAAAGGCCTGCCTCAGATGTCTTATATTATTGTATTCAGTTCATGCTAAGATTGTAAGTATCCTGAATCTTAAATTAGGGATCTTCTCAGTCAGAGGCTATTAGTACTTACATATTTGCATTAGGTTAGTATGAACTAAAGGAAGGGGGGAAAAAAGCCTCTCATGGGGCTGAGTTGGACTATGTTCTCATAGGACTTCTAAACCAATTTTGGTAACTGTCATTTTCCAAGCATCAAAACGTAGAAAGGGCCTCAAAATATGGACTGTCAGCAATGTGCAAATCACCTCTCAGATCCATGTACAGATGTACCACGGTGCAATCACAGAGAGGCAGTTTAAAAATCTACTCCCTTTGAAATCTTTTCTATTAAACGATGAACATTAAGAATAAAATCATTTTACATGTCAACAAAGTTCATAGCAGCAAACAGAACTAAGTAGCCAAACACAACATTTCTATGTTTGAGCATTCAATACCTTCCCTAGGGCACTCAAGCAGGCAGCAGCCTGTCACCACACGGCCCCTGTCATTTCCTGTTCCAGTTCATCAAACCCCAGGCTTTCCCCAGAAACATACAACCCACATGGAGATTCCTCTGCCAGTCGGAAAAGATCAATTCAAAGGATGCATAAATTGATATGCCACTCTGGAGTGGGCATGAACGCCATAATCCTACACAACCAATTGTGTTTTAGGTTGATAGCGTGTGGGCAAAAGCAGCAGGAGCCTAAGTTTAGACCTTGTATTCGGGGTTTCTTTCATACTGACTGGCTTCTCTGTGGCTGCCAATGAATGGATCAAGTTCAAAAGCTAAAGCCAAGTTGGCAATTTTCTATCTTTGCCTTCCTCTCTTAAAAAAAATACAATAAATAAGTAAGGATATAGCCAATTTACACACACAGGCTTGATGAAAAACTTCAATCATTTGTCTTTCCTTCTCAGTGGTACTTAAAATGCTAGGATTTCAGAGTCACATTCACAAACACTTTTATAAACACCACTGATCCCTAACCCCCCAAAAATCACATGGCTACTGTATGCCCCAATGGAAATGAGGATAACAGCTTAATGCAGAAGTGAGAGGGCTCAAAACCACCTAGCTGGCATACTCCCCTTAACCGCGAGCGAGGCACCTGGGATTGCGAAGCAGCACTGAGCTTTCAGAAGCTTGTCGCTGACAGGAGTGGAAAGACAGGCTCCTCCATCTCCCTTTCTTTCCTGCTTCTAAAGTCGTGGGCAAAATGTCTGCTTTTATTGTTCTGAAGTGGCCAAAACCACTGCCATAAAATGTGCAAAGCAAATTATATATACACATTTTCCTCCTAAAATGCCACCTCCTTTGTGACGCTGTCTTGATTCCCCATTCAGAATGCAGAGCTCCCTTCTCTACATGCCATCATATAATTTCTACCTCCATTAATGTTTGCAAACTGTTTTCTATTCGAGTAATGTGTTCACAGGTCTCCCTCTCTTACCAAACTCCCTCTCTCTGAAAAGTTCCACAGCTCAGGGACCAAGTCTTTATGTCTCTGGTCCCTACAAGGCCAAGCAGAGTTCTTTATAAATGGTAGGGGCAAAATAAATGTTTGATGAATGAATAAATATGGTGGTGTCAGATTTATGATGGCTGGAAGTTATGATGATGTTAAGAGCAGCTGCTCCTCCACCTCAATCTCTTTTCCCTGCATTTGGCATCATGATTATGTGCACTGAAGAAGGAGAGAGATTTAGAGATTACATTTTATATTCAATATGTCTATTTTGATAATGCTCAAGTAAAAACTGTCTTTTGGAAAAATTTCCAGTGTTAAACTGAATTTGGTGGGGAAAAGTTTCAGTCAGTCAGACAAAAGGCATCTCTGCTTTCAGGGATGGCAGTGTGCTCTCACACACCAGGAAAAAAAAAAACGGCAAAATACTAAAAGCTGAGAGGACTCCACAAGTTTCTCACCATAACACCAGGTGCTACCTACAAAAACTGCCAAGAAGAAAGAAGGAACCCTGAATAGTCTTTGGTCCTCAAAAGCGGAAGTCTGCCTAGATGCTAATGAGTGAGTGACAGCTGTTTCAGGTGCACGGAGCACAGGAGACACACGCGGCATGAAGCACAGGAGACACACGTGTCTACGGAGGGAAAGGTCAACTTTAGGCAATGAAAAGTCATCTCAAAAGAGACTTTCCCCCTCCATTTGCATCTGTTTCACATGTTATTTTACTACTGGATACAGGATTTGGCAAAACTTTAACAACTGGTTATTTGTAAATTTCTAAACAATGATCACTTTCTCCTACAACAAACGTTTTTTCCTTCCAAAACAAACAAGATACTTTGCTTTGACAGGGGCAAGTTCCAATCTCTTAGCACTGAAAGGCATTAAAGAAGATGGAAAATTGTTTGAAATACCATATAGCACTTTTGAGTTTATGAGGCCATTATCCCAAGGGCTGGATTTAATCAAAAGGTGAAGAGTACAACCTCAAAAGCTTAGCTGACAAGAAGCAAGTCTTGGGATTTTTGTGTTTAAGCTGTAAGCCAGGTTCTCAGAAAAGTAATCAGAAACTAGACTGGCTGGAAACAAGAAAGAGCCTTGAAGTGAGAGGTGTGATACCATGGGTTGTAGCTGTGATTTGGTCTCTCAAAAACCCTGGCGACCTTGAGCAAATTACCCAAACTCTCATCTGTAAAGTTCCTTCATAATTTCTAAAGCCCCATCAATTTTTTTCATTATTTAAACAAAACATTTATTTACTTATTTATTTTAAACAAAACATTTAAAATATTTTTTATTTGGCTGCACCGGGTCTTAGTTGCAGCATGCGAACCCTTTGTTGCGGCATGCAGAATCTAGCTCCCTGACCAGGGATGGAACCCAGGCCCCCTGCACTGGGGCATCTTAGCCACTGGACCACGAGGGACACATACGTACATGCAAGCTCAGTCATATCCGACTCTGCGACCCCACAGACTATAGCCCGCCAGGCACCTCTGTCCGTGGAATTTTCCAGGCAAGAAAATGGGAGTGGGGTGTCATTTCCTTTCTTCTCCAGGGGCTCTTCCTGACCCAGGGATCTAACCTGTCCCTCTTTCGTCTCTTGCACTGGCAGGCAGATTCTTCACCACTGTGCCACCTGGGAAGCCTAGCATGATCCATTTTTAATTGTCTAATGTTGCTCTTTAAGTCATCTATTAGTTCATCCAACAATATGAATACTCTCAATAAATATAATAAAGGACAGTTTCTGTCCCCAAAGAGTGGTTAAGTCAGTGAGGAAAGTGACGGTTTCACCCACAGCTGCTGGTGCTCATTTACCCATTTCAGTTCTAAACAAAGGTCACAAAGGAGCGCAGAAGGGACAATGAATGGAAAGGAGTAGGAGAAACTCCACAGAAGCTCTTGGGAGAAAAGAGGGTAATTTATCATTTCAGTCCATCAAATTTATTGAGTGATTACTGTGTGTGAGCCACTGTGCTGGGCACTGGGGATCCTGTGGGGACCTGAAGAGATGAGACCTTTAATGAAGCTTACTTGTATCCTCGGTGGTGAAGAAAGAAAAACAGGTTAACACATAAATGAGATCCAGAATGCACTTAGTTCTAGGAAGAAAACAGTGATAAGGAGAGAGAATAATGGTATGTGTCTGTGGTGTCGACTTCATCACCTCAGGGAAGGCTCTTTGGAGATGGTGGTGATCAGCTGACTGAGAACTGGAGGCAGGTGAGAATGAGCACAGCCAGCACAGCAGGGCTAGCAGCCCCGCCAGAGAAGCAGGAAAACGCTGGGCCGGGAAAGGGCTAGAGCAGAGAGACCATCTGCACGGGAGCTCAAAGAGCAGTCACTTTTGGAAAACGTAGAGTTAGAGTGGAATGGCTGACCCTTGAACAACACGGGTTTGAACTGCATGGGTCCATCTACACGCTGACTGTTGCCAATAAATAGTAACTCTACGATCCACAGCTGGCTTAAACTTCAGAGGCGAATCTCGGATGAGGGTGGCCGACTACAAATTTACACTCAGGTTTTTGACTGTGAGGGCCGTCAGCACCGCGACACCCCAACTGTTCAAGGGTCCACGGTAGTTTTCAACTAAGGGTGATTTTGCCGCCCAGGGGACATCTGACAACGTCTGAAAACATTCTGAGTTGTCAAATGATTTGGATTTGAGCCGGGCGGGTACTACTGCTGAGACTGAGAAAACCTGCACTAAAGGAATTAGCTGCCCAAAGATGGGTTTTAGCCGTTATGTTATAAACTCACGGTTTTGCCAACTTGAATCTTTTTTTTTTTAACTGTGAAAACAAATTAAAAATAGGTTTCAAGGGGACTTCCCTGGCAGCCCAGTGATTAAGAATCTGCCTTCTAATGCCGGAACAGGTTCGAACTCTTGTGGAGGAACTAGAATCCCACATGCTGCGGGGCTGCTAAGCCTGCCGGACCGCAACAAAAGATGCCACAATGAAGATGCCACGTGCTACAACTAAGACCAGACACAGCCAAAGTTAAATGAAATAAATACTCAAAAAAAAAAAAAATAGATTCCAAGTGACCCGCCGCTTCATCCACTCTCGCAGGAAACCCCACTGCAGAGGTCCGAGGGGCTCTGCGGCCCGCGGAGGATCGCCACAAGAGCCTACGTGTGCAGTGGAACCCGTGGGAACTGGGCCTGAGGGGACGCACCCCACTGCTCACGGGGGTTAGCCCTGCGCCAGGGACGAGGTTAAGGGCAGTGTGAGAGGAGTACATGTTAAGTGCTTATTGCCAAAATTACCAACGCGTATTAAAAATAAGGCAAAGCGGGGTCCACACCGGGCAGAACTAGAGATGCCCTCCGGCGCGAAACCTCTGTGGCCTGGGTCTCCAGCGCCCTTCGTCGCCGTCAGCCCGCTCTCTCGGGCGCTTGCCTCCGGTCCCCGGCGCCGCCCCCGCGCGGGCCCCCTGGCCTCTCTGGGACCCCTCGCTCCGGGCCTCGCCCAACACGAACCCCACAGTCCCGCAGGCTGCAACCCAGGACCCTCGCTGCCCGCGAGATGCTCGCCGCCGCTCTCTCACCTCAGCCGGCAGGCGTCTCCTCGACGTAAGGTTTACCGCGCGGAGCGGCCCCGAGCCGAGAGCCGCGTCGAGGTCCGTGTGCGGCGCCTCGAGCTCGGCGCGGGTTCCTCAAGCCGGAGCGAGCCCTCAGAAAAGCGAGCAACGCCGCAGAGCCGACGCCGCGCCGGCGGCCTGACGGCTCGGCTCGTGGGCTGCAAACCGCCGCCCCGCGGGGCACGCGGCCCCGGCGTGGGGGGCGGGGCTAGCTGGGGGCGTGCCAGTCCACGGGCGCCCTCATTTGCGTATGCATGAGACGGCGCGAGGCCGGTCGCTCGGAGCGCGAGAATTAATGAATTATTCACGAGGCGTCTCGTCTCGCCCCGCCCAGGAAGGCCTCGGCGACTATTCACAAGCGCCAGAGGCGGGTTTCAGCCAGAAAAGGCGGTTGAGTCCCAGTCACCGGAAGGCGTCAACCGGCTGAGGTGAGAGCTGCCCAAACGCGAGGAATACGGAGAAAAACGGGCGGTTTGAACGTTGTTAGTTCTCTTAGGTTTTTGTGTTTTTTTTTCGTTTCTTTCTACCTGAGGCTTTAAGTTTGATTTGAAAGTATTTCTCTTGAGGGCCGAAGTACTCTGAGGAGTAGCGAGAAAGCCGGGGCTGAGAGAAAGGACAGAGGAAACCGCCAGGTTCCATTTTCCCCCAAACGCTTGATGATGAAAAATGTCACATTTACTGAGGGGTCGGGGGCAGGGGTGGGGGGTGGAAAGAATTGTGCTGGAAACACTCACATTTCCACTATCAAGGTAGCTTTTAAATGAGATATCGGTGGAAAAGAAGGAATCAGTTCGGGGGGAGGGGGCAGTGGCAGCCCCCAAAACTGATACCTGCGTGCTGCAACACGCAGTCGGATGGGGAGCTTTGGGGGATTATCTTCTCGATCAGGTTTTCTCCAGCCGTGGAGGCCTTTTGCCAGAATCAATGGCTGGCGCAGACCAAGAGGGGAGCGAGGAGGGTGTGAGTCCCCACGGGCTGACCTCAAGTTCGTCTTTCGCCTTATCCAGGATTTGCCATTTAATCTGGACTTTAGTTTCCCAAACAGTGCAGAGTGTATCTTGAAACTCAAGACTAACCAGTCACCAAAATGTGTTCAGTTGTGCAGAGCGCTGGACTCCGTGTGCAGTAGTACATCGTGTACTTGGCTGATGAAATTGAAGAAAAAGTAAAGGAGTTTTAATCTAATTAGGATAATCTGATTTCTCCTCCACTGGGCCATAAATCTCTTGAGATGGGAACAGTATTTTACATCTTTGTAAGCCTACTCAAAGATTCGTGCATGGTAGTCACCCAGTAAATGTTGAATAGAATGAATAAATGAAGTAGCATGAAGAAGATATTAAAAAAACCAAAAGAGCATGAACAAATACCCAGTTAATACGGTGGAAACCATTTACTCTGAGTGAGCAGGGAGTAGGGGAATTAACAGGACCAAATGGGATTTGTTAAAATAGAGAATAATAATTTATGGGACCAAACTCTGTGAAACCTCTGAGTAACAGGGTGAATTTTGGCAAACAAAGTCCCTTTGCTGGATTTTCCTAGTCTTTGTAGTTTTATATTTTACATTTAAATCTATGATCCATTTTTAATTAATATTGTTATGTGATGTCAGATTTAGGTTGAGGGGTTTGGGGGTTTTTTGGTCTATGGATGTCCTGTTGTTCCAGCACTATTTGTTAAAAAGACCATCCTTCCTCCACTGAATTGACTTTCCTTTTCTTTAAACCTGAAGGGATTGGGTTAGTTGCAGAGAATGTCTCCTCTTCCTTCCAACTTTATGATGCAAGCCCGTTTATGTTGACATGTACTTCCTTTGAGTAAAGCCATCCTTCATATCATATACATGTAAGGAAGGTCATCTGGCTGCATTTTAGAATCCAGCTATTGGATATTATTCCTTTGCTCGAAAATGGATTTTCTTGTTTTAAAAAAAACACAAAATGGTTTTGAAAGATTGGGAAAGCTGGGTGGAAATCATTAGGAAATCAACTGTTATTGCCTTTGGGCACATGTAATGAAACTGTTTTTTTGTGTGTCACTCAGAATGCCACCTCCCCTTCCACACACACCCCTCCCCCCAACTCCCACCTTCCTAGGAGGCTTAGGCCTTCAGAAACTAAACAATAGCTGGTTAATCTTTATCTGAATCTTGGATTCACACATGAAAGGGTAAAGTAGTTATTGTGTCTCCATTTTAAATAGGCCAATTGACACGTAGGTCAAGAGGTAAGCCCAGAGTGAGTCTTTATCTCAGAAAACACAGAAATTTTGCCTTTTTCAAGATCATAATCCTCGTCAGAGCAGACATATCAAGCATAAGAATGAATGGTATTGAGGCCCTGTGAAGTTTCAGATGTGTGTGAATCCAATACACAAGCAAAGTGTAAGACAAATGTCAAAGACATTTGAAAGTTAGAGTTCTGTTCTTAAAACTCACAGTTTTGAAATCTCTTAGGGTTTTAGATAATGAGTCAGAACAAGGTGATAAAAAATCAGAATAATTCTCTGAGAATACATGATCTATGGAGTCATAAACTCCTGGGGCTGTCAGCTTGTAAGCTTTCAAAATTAAGCAGTTTGTACTTGAATAGGAGACCTCCACAAAACACCTGCTCAAAGGGAAAACAACAGTTGCAACAGAATAGTTAGAAGTTGAAAGGAAACTGGCTATTTAAAACAATTATTTAGATCTTTTTTGCCTTCCTGAAGCCAGCTTATTTTAGAACATGGAAAAGAGACACTACCATGTTTAGAAACCAGCAAGAAAGCTCAGCAACTAGGAAGGTGCTGGTAGTGCATTATTTTGGATGCAGTGAAAGCAAGGGAATTTAATTGTGCTGAGTCACTGTAGGAAAACCCCTAAATTATGAGTCAGTTTTCTTGATTTTTATTCTCAGTTCTGCCACTAAGTGGTTGATTGACCTTGAATAAATCAACTGACTTCTCTGGACTTTGATTTTTTTCATCTAGAAAAATAAATGTTTGGACTAGATCATTCAAAGTTCCTTCTGCCTCTAAAATTCTATAATTCTTTTCTAGACCCTCAATTCTTCCTTGTCCCTGTATTACTTCTCTATTGATCCAGCGTATATATTTTTTAGCACCTACCGACTTTATTCCAGAACTGCATGATGCAAATCACTGCAGATGGTGACTGCAGCCATGACATTAAAAGATGCTTGCTCCTTGGAAGGAAAGCTATGACACACCAAGACAGTGTATTAAGAAGCAGAGACATGACTTTGCCAACAAAGATCTGCATAGTCAAAGCTATGGTTTTTCCAGTAGTCATGTACAGAGAGAGAGTTGGACCATAAAGAATGCTGAGTGCCGAAGAATGGATGCTTTCAAACTCTGGTGCTGGAGAAGACTCTTGAGTCCCTTGGACTGCAAGGAGAGCAAATCAGTCAATCCTAAAGGAAATCAATCCTGACTATTCATTGGAAGGACTGGTGCTGACGCTCCAATACTTTGGCCACCTGATGCAAAGAGCTGACTCACTGGAAACGAGCCTGATGCTGGGAGAGATTGGAGGCAAGAGGAGGAGAGGGCGGCAGAGGATGAGATGGTTAGATAGCATAATCAACTCAATGGACATGAGTTTGAGTAAACTACAGAAGATAGTGGAGGACAGAGGAACCTGGTGTGCTACAGTCCATGGCTTTGCAAAGAGGCAGACCACTTAGCAACTGAAAAACAACAACCAACTTTATTCCACTCCTGCATGGTGCTAACGACTCCGGAATGATCTAAACTAGACACAAACATTTATATATGATTCCACTCTTAGGAAATAAATGTCCAGAATAGGCAAACTGATAGAGATGAAAAGTAGATTAATGGTTGCAAGGAGTCAGGGGAGGCAAAAATGAGGAGTGATTGCTAGTGGAAATAGGGTTTCTTGTAGGGTAACAAAACTCTTCTGAAATTAGATAGTAGTGATGGTTGCAAAACTTCATGAATATATGAAAACTTACTGAAGTATACCTTAAAACAAAACCTAAAAAAATAAAGAACAAACTAAGCAGATACAACTTTGCCCTCATGTTATCTCACAGCAGGGTGGGATGGATACATAAATGCAAAATGATACGGTATATATTACAACATGCACATAACTGGGACTTGATGGTGAACCAGGGAATAATTCCTTGAGAAACTGACACTAACCCCATGTCTAGAAGGTGAGTAGGAATTGGAAAGGAAGGAGGATATTTCAGGCAGAGGGAACATTGCAAAAACCTGAAAGCTGAGAGAATATAGGTTAATTAAAGAAGATAAAGTTCATGGGGTTGCAAAGAGTCAGACCCGACCAAGTGATTAACACTTGTTTTGGGCTTCCCTGGTGGCTCAGTGGTAAAGAATCTGCCTGCAATGCTGAAGACCCAGGTTCAGTCCTGAACTGAGCAACTAACACTTTCAAAGTAGACAAGGGACTTCCCTGTTTGGGAAGAATCCGCCTGCCAATGCAGGGGATGTGGGTTTGATCTCTGGTCCAGGAAGATCCCACATGCCACAGAGCAGCCAAGTCCATGTGCCACACACAACTACTGAGCCCATGTTTACAGCCTGTCAGCTGCAACTGCTGGTGCCAGCACACCTCGAGCCCATGCTTTGCAACCAGAGAAGCCGCCACAGTGAGAAGCCCACACACTGCAACTAGAGTAGCCCCTCATGAGCAGCCAAAAATAAATCCATTAATTAAAAATTTTAAAGTAGATGAGAATAGCTGATGCATAAAAGTATACGGGAAAATGGTTAGAGATGTGGCTAAGGAGGATTGAGCCCAATCTGGAGAAGTTTGGATTTCATCCTGAGGGCACCGGGGGCCTGCGGAAGCATTTCAGTCCAGGAAATTTCAGAGTCCTGTTGGTAATCTAAGAAGAATACTCTGGCTGCAGTACCGAGAACAGACTGGAGATGGGTAAGGCCAATGACAGACTGGTGGTTGAACAAATCCAGGTGAAAGATGAAGCTGATCTGATCTAAAGCGGAGATGACAACCATGTGCATCAAGTAAGGAGTGGACGCTTGAGAAACATTAGGAGACTGGCTGTAGGAATGAGGAGGGAGCAGAGCTGAGTCAGAGTTTTTAGGCTTGAGAAACCCAGGTATTTGATGCTGTCATCCACTCAGCTAAGGTACAGAAATCGGTTTAGGGCAAAAGGATTCACATTTGGATATGCTGGGAAAATCCAGCTGAAACTGGTTCATAGTCAGAGGTACAGATCTGCAACTCCCCAGCAAAACCCAGGTCGGGGTATACATATAAGAGTTGTTAGAATAGAAATAGTAATTGAAACAGTGAGAATGTATTTGTTCACCCAGGAAGTGTGTTTAAAATGTTGAAAAAAGCTCCTAGGACAGAACCGTGAAGAACACCAAAAGCTTAAAATGGGGCAAGGAAGAAGCCTGAAGACGACAATGAGAAGGAACACTGGGAGGTGGGAAGAAAACAAGTTCAGACACAAATATCAGATTTAAGACTGAACCTGCATATAATGAAATGTGTGTCGGACAGTGTTCCAAATGCCTTACAAATAATGGCTTATTTAGTCCTCACAACAACCCTGGAATGTAGATACTATTCAGTTCAGTCGCTCAGTCGTATCTGACTCTTTGCGATCCCATGAATCACAGCATGCCAGGCCTCCCTGTCCATCACCAACTCGTGGAGTTCACCCAGACTCATGTCCATCAAGTCGGTGATGCCATCCAGCCATCTCATCCTCTGTCGTCGCCTTCTCCTCCTGCCCCCAATCCCTCCCAGCATCAGAGTCTTTTCCAAATGAGTCAGCTCTTCGAGTGAGGTGGCCAAAGTATTGGACTTTCAGGTTTAGCATCAGTCCTTCCAAAGAACACCCAGGACTGATCTCCAGAATGGACTGGTTGGATCTCCTTGCAGTCCAAGGGACTCTCAAGAGTCTTCTCCAACACCACAGTTCAAAAGCATCAATTCTTCGGCACTCAGCTTTCTTCACAGTCCAACTTTCACATCCATACATGACCACTGGAAAAACCATAGCCTTGACTAGACGGACCTTTATTGGCAAAGTAATGTCTCTGCTTTTTAATATGCTATCTAGGTTGGTCATAACTTTCCTTCCAAGGAGTAAGTGTCTTTTAATTTCATGGCTGCAATCACCATCTGCAGTGATTTTGGAGCTGCCCAAAAATAAAGTCTGACACTGTTTCCACTGTTTCCCCATCTATTTGCCATGAACTGATGGGATGCCATGATCTTAGTTTTCTGAATGTTGAGCTTTAAGTCAACTTTTTTACTCTCCTCTTTGACTTTCATCAAGAGGCTTTTTAGTTCCTCTTTGCTTTCTGCCATAAGGGTGGTGTCATCTGCATATCTGAGGTTATTGATATTTCTCCTGGCAATCTTAATTCCAGCTTGTGTTTCTTCCAGCCCAGATTTTTCATGATGTACTCTACATATAAGTTAAATAAGCAGGGTGACAATATACAGCCTTGACGTACTCCTTTTCCTATTCAGAACCAGTCTGTTGTTCCATGTCCAGTTCTAACTGTTGCTTCCTGACCTGCATACAGGTTTCTCAAGAGGCAGGTCAGGTGGTCTGAGACTCCCATCTCTTTCAGAATTTTCCAGTTTATTGTGATCCACACAGTCAAAGGCTTTGGCATAGTCAATAAAGCAGAAATAGATGTTTTTCTGTAACTCTCTTGCTTTTTCCATTATCCAGTGGATGTTGGCAATTTGATCTCTGGTTCCTCTGCCTTTTCTCAAACCAGCTTGAACATCAGGGAGTTCACGGTTCATGTATTGCTGAAGCCTGGCTTGGAGAATTTTGAGCATTACTTTACTAGTGTGTGAGATGAGTGCAATTATGCGGTAGTTTGAGCGTTCTTTGGCATTGCCTTTTTTTGGGATTGGAATGAAAACTGACCTTTTCCAGTCCTGTGGCCACTGCTGAGTTTTCCAAATTTGCTGGCATGTTGAGTGCAGCACTTTCACAGCATCATCTTTCAGGATTTGAAACAGCTCCACTGGAATTCCATCACCTCCACTAGCTTTGTTCATAGTGATGCTTTCTAAGGTCCACTTGACTTCTTTCTAAGGCCCACTTGACTTCACATTCCAGGATGTCTGGCTCTAGGTGAGTGATCACACCATCGTGATTATCTTGGTCTTGAAGATCTTTTTTGTACAGATCTTCTGTGTATTCTTGCCACCTCTTCTTAATATCTTCTGCTTCTGTTAGGTCCATACCATTTCTGTCCTTTATCGAGCCCATCTTTGCATGAAATGTTCCCTTGGTAGCTCTAATTTTCATGAAGAGATCTCTGGTCTTTCCCATTCTGTTGTTTTCCTGTATTTCTTTGCATTGATTGCTGAGGAAGTCTTTCTTATCTCTCCTTGCTATTCTTTGGAACTCTGTATTCAGATGCTTATATCTTTCCTTTTCTCCTTTGCTTTTCGCTTCTCTTCTTTTCACAGCTATTTGTAAGACCTCCCCAGACAGCCATTTTGCTTTTTTGCATTTCTTTTCCATGGGGATGGTCTTGATCCCTGTCTCCTGTACAGTGTCACACACCTCCGTCCATAGTTCATCAGGCACTCTGTCAGATCTAGTCCCTTTAACCTATTTCTCACTTCCACTGTATAATCATAAGAAATTTGATTTAGGTCATACCTGAATAGATACTATCACTGACTGTATTTTACAGATGGGGAAACTGAGGCAAACGTGTGCATGAAACAGCATGGCAATCGGAGTGCAGACTGGGACTCGATCCCAGGCAGTTTGGCTCTGCAAACGTTCATGTGCCTAACCACTATGCTGTGTTTCCTCTCCAGATAAATACATGTCCTGATAAACACTATAAGAGCCCTGAAAAGCTGGATTTACTGTCTCCTTTTACAAAAAGGATACCGAGGCCCAGCAAGACTAAGTAATTTGACCAAAACATAGAGTTGCTAGGTAGTTGAGCAGAATTCGAACCCAGGTTCCTTAACTCCAAAGACTTTCTCCCAGACTGCACTAGCAGTGCAGTTAATTTTCTCTGTATACATGCATATGTGTCTGGAAAATTTAACTTCACTAATTTTATAAATGTTAATTCCGCAGATAAGTACCAAATGCTTAATAGTGATTAGCTTTGAATCCCTTCTGAAAAGCAAGTATCCTGGAGGTTTGAGCTTTCAGCGATAATATCAATTTAAGCCAGATTATTCATATATTCCAAATACATGGATGTAGTAAATGCATTGTGTTCTAATAGCCTGATACTGTATTCAGGACTTGATTTTCTAGAAATGCCATCAGAATACCTTGCCATCATAGAGAAATTATTTAAAAACCCACCAATATAGAAAGCCACTTGAAATAATTATTCCCTATTATTTATTGTCTCTAATAACTAGCTCAGTGAAATGAAGTTGATCAGTCGTGTCCTACTCCTTGCAACCCCATGGACTGTAGCCTACTACACTCCTCCGTCCATGGGATTTTCCAGGCAAGAGTACTGGAGTAGGTTGCCATTTCCTTCTGTAGAGGACCTTCCTGCCCCAGGGATCGAACCCAGGTCTCCCGTACTGTAGGCAATCGCTTTCCCGTCTGAGCCACCAGGGAAGTGGTTGTTTATCTTGGTTTACTGGGTCAAAACTGGAGTGTAAACTCTTGTAGTTACTTATTTTTCCCATTTTATTTCTTGAAGTTGTAAAGGAGATAGTGATCATATTGAGTCAGTTTTGAAGGTTATGCTCAAAAATGAAGGTTCTAATCTGAAGTCAACAAAAGACACCTTGGAATCTTTAAGGGCCAAAGGACTATCAGGTGGTTGTCAGTCTCATTTAAATCTTGTAAAAGAGTGTCCCCTAGTGCTACTCTGAAGAAGTAAATTGAGAGAAATTATTACCTGTTTATAATCTCTATCACCACCTTGTGGCAGTGTCCTTAAATAATACTGCCCTCTTTTATTTGCAAAATCTTCCAGAATCTTGCGTTAATTTATACACAAAATCAAGTCACAGGCTATCCTAGGTGATCCAGAATTTCTTGAAGTGGTTTATTTTACTAATATTTTGGTCAGAACTCCATAAAATCTTGAAACTACAATTAAGTCCTTTAAAAAGAAAAAGAGAAATTTGCTTCTTTTTTGTTAGTGAAGTGATATAGTGAAAACTGTATGTATTTTTAAACATAAATGCTTTTTTATTGTGGTAAAATGTATAAACATAAAATTTATCATCTCGGCCACCATTGAGCGTGTAACTGAGTGGCACTAAGTGCATTCACAGCGTTTGTACAACCTTTACCACTACCCCTTTCTAACAATTTTACATCATCCTGAATGAAATTATGTATAAATTGAGCTCCCCATTCCTTCCACCCCGTAGCCCCTGGTGACCTCTGTTCTCTTCTCTGTCGCTATGAATCTGACTCTATTCATACAAATGGAATCATGTGATAGGCATCCTTTTGTGTCTGGTTTATTTCATTTAGCATAGTGTTTTCAAATTTACCCATGTTGCAACATATGTCATAATTTCATTACTTTTTGATACTGAATAACATTCCATTGTATATACCATATTTAAAAGCCCATTCAGCTGTTCCTGGGCCTTTGGGTTGTTTCTGCCTTTTGGCTATTATAAATAATACTGCTCTGAACATTGGTGTGTGTCTGTTTGAATCCCTCCTTTCAATACTTTTTGGGCTTCCCTGGTGGCTCAGATGATAAAGAATCTGCCTGCAATACAGGAGATATGGGTTTGATCCCTGGGTGGGGAAGACCTCCTGGAGAAGGAAATGGCAACCCACTCCAGTATTCTTGCCTGGGAAATCCCATGGACAGGAGCCTGGTGGGCTGCAGTTCATGGGATCACAAAGAGTTGGATACAACTGAGCGACTAACACTTTTTGATACTTCTGAGTTTAGGAGTGGAAGTGCTGGTAGTATGGTCAACCTACTGAACCTTTTGAGGAACTGCCATCCTGCTTTCTACAGCAGCTGCACCACTTTACATTCCTACCAGCAGTGTACAAGGATTCCAATTTTGCCCCATCTTCACCTACACTTGTTATTTTCCATCTTGTTTGAATAGCCATCCTAATGGGTATGAAACTCTAATTTTTGAGTTGACTTTGAAAATCAATTATACATGAAGTTAATTCAAGAAATACTTTTTAAGCCTCTGTTATAAAGAGAGCACTGTTCACACTCTGAGGGAATAACAAAGATGAGTAAAATACATTGTTGAACCTTTAGGGGATTTGTAATTTATTCTCCAAATGTATTTGGGAACTAGTAAGTCAACTTATATTTTCCTTGGGTGGTTGGAAAAACTAATCCAGAGATCTTACTCTAATTTATAGAAAATTGGTAGTGGAGATGTTTATTAAACTGATTTTCCAAAGAATACAATCAAATGCTAATTATACAGTTCTTTGTAAGATATGCAAGAAAAGGATTATTTAGGCAAGGTCTCTAATTAATTTTTTTTTCTGCAGGTTAGATTTGTTGAAAGAATCCTGATACATTACTATCATGGCCACTGTTCAGCTCTCTCGCTCTATCAGAATTCACAAGACATCTAAGGTATTTATTAAGAATTAAAAGAAAATCAATGACTATTTAGTGAGTTAATTCAGAATCATGACTTTAATCTTTGGTGTTTTTTAAAATAGCAGCTTTATCAGTTAATTGGCACATAATATCCTGGCAGAGTATGTCTACATTTTAACTGGCTAATGGACTGAGGATGTTCAGGAAATTAGAATAGATTCCTACGAAGTAACTTCCTGGGTGCTTATTTCATGTTTATATATCTAGACCTTCTAGAGTAAAAGAGTTTTGTGAAGTTATAAGTCCGGAGAACTACCAGTTGAGGGAAGAGTTCTAGATTTCAGGCTCGAAGCATCTTCAGATGAAGGTTCATCTCATGAGACATTCAAAAAACGAAGATCATGGCATCCGGTCCCATCATGGCAAATAGATGGGGAAACAATGGAAACCATGACAGGTTTTATCTTCTCAGGCACCAAAACCACTGCCGATGGTGGCTGCAGCCACAAAATTATAAGATACTTGCTCCTTGGAAGAAAAGCTATGACAAACCTAGACAGAATATTAAAAAGCAGAGACATTACTTTGCCAACAAAGGTCTGTATAGTCAAAGCTACCATTTTTCCAGTAGTCATGTATAGATGTGAGAGTTGGACCATAAAGAAGGCTCAGCGCCAAAGAATTGGTGCTTTTGGGCTGTGGTGTTGGAGAGGACTCCTGAGAGTCCCTTGGATTTCAAGGAGATCAAACCAGTCAATCCTAAAGGAAATCGATCCTGAATATTCATTAGAAGGACTGATGCTGAAGTTGAAGCTCCAGTGCTTTGGCCACCTGATGTGAAGAACTGACTCATTGGAAAGGACCCTGATGCTGGGAAAGATTGAAGGCAGGAGGAGAAAGGGAAGACATAGGACAAGATGGTTGGATGGCATCACTGACTCAGTGGACATGAGTTTGAGCAGGCCCCAGGAGATAGTGGAGGACAGGGAAGCCTGGCGTGCTACAGTCCATGGGGTTGCAAAGAGTCAGACACTGAGTGACTGGACAACAGCAAGAGTAAAAGAAATCAGAAACCAAAAGAAAAGATTTAAAGAGAAAGGTTCTTTGTTAGACATTCACTTCCTGACACAATTAGGAAGCTTCTGATACACACTGATGCAATTATAAGAACTGAAGGAGAGGGCACTGAGGGAAGCTAGGACCCTGGGGGAGCACGCCAGGGCCAGGCAGCCTTGCTGGGCTCACCTTGGCAGTTTATCTTGTCCCATGACAGCCATTAATGAACCATTCATTTATTCACTGAGAGCTTAGTATTATGTAATAGATATGGAACACTGTGTTCTTTTCTGAGAGAATTTAAAAAAAAAAGAATCTTCATGTTCCAGAAGTTTGTAATCTGGTTGGGGAAATGACTTACAGGAGGTAAGTCAATATACAATGCAGTATATGCATTAAATGTTTGTGACAAGAGTAAAACAATACGAACGATAGAAATTTAGGGATTGTTGTATAGACTAGAATGGTTTGTATATTCCTCAGGAAGGAGACAAGATTTAAGGTGGGTCTTAAATAATGAAAAGGATTAGGATGGAGGAGAGAGAAGAGAATTCCATGAGGAAAAAACTACCATATGCCTTGGCTCAAATAAGTAATGAGCATGGCGTGTTTCAGCGAGTAACAAAGAACCCATCCTTACTGGAGTGGGGCTTCATCATGTTGGACAGAAGTAGGAAAATTCATTGAATAGGAACTTTGGGGACAAATTAGTGTGGATCTTAAAAGCCAGGCTAAGTAAGGAGCCCATGCTTTATTCTGCAATCAGTGGAAAGTCAGCAGTTTTGCCAGGACAGTTGAGTAAATTACTGTTTTCAGAATATTAAGCTGTAGCAGAGGTAGGAAGGATTGAAGTTGAAGGAGAATTAGGGCAGAGAGAAAGCCGTCATCTTTCTGGCTTGAATTCAGTATATTCAACAAGCAGACTCCTGATCTCATCGGATTTCCTAAGTGTGCTTCCTTCCTGGGGTGAAAATGCTTAGCTGGGTAGATGAATTGCAATCAGTTTGGCAGTTATTTTTTGCGCTGTCAATTAACAAATTGACCTTTTGATATAAACAGATCTTTGTCTTTGTAGTTTGGACTGCATGAACTACTTCTCCCAGCAAATTTCAAGTGACTGTATGATTTTGCTATTTTTTTTACTGAAAACAACAATAATTACTATAGAAGCTAACATTTATTCAGCACTTACATGTGCTGGGCACTGTGCCAAGGGCTTGGTATTATTATTTCAATTAAGCCTTGAAACAAGGAGAAAACTGAAGCTCAGAGAAATACTATAACTTGCCATAGGGCTTCCCTAGTGGCTCAGATGGTAAAGAATCTGCCTGCAATGTGGGAGATCTGGGTTCAGTCCCTGGTTCGGGAAGATCCACTGGAGAAGGAAATGGCAACCCACTCCAGTATTCTTGCCTGGAGAATCCCATGGACAGAGGAACCTGGTGGGCTACAGTTTATGTGGTTGCAAAGAGTTGGACATGACTGAGCAACTAACACACACACGTGTAACTTGATGGCTGAGCTCTAGAGTCCATGGGGTCACAAAGAGTCGGACACAACTGAGCGACTCACACACAGACAGCTTGACAGTTGAGCTGTCCAACATTACTTACGTCATTAGCACACTTTCTGATTAAAATAACTTATAATAGTTTTCTATTATTAAGCCACAGTATTTTCATGTATTAGACATTTATGAAAATGTGCATGATACCTCTTAAAATATTAGACCAGTTGAGCTGAGAAAAAAATTCCTGGAGTATAGAAAAATAACAATTCTAGAGGCCTTTTCCAATCATTGATCTTCATTACTACAAATGGCCGTTTTGATTCCATATTTAAAATAAATATCTTTATATTTTTAGATTATTTAATTTTACAGATGGTTATTACTGAAGTATTGTCTCTAAGTTTTGGCATATTTTCAGTAAGTTATTATATATACATATCATGCCAGCTATTACCCAATGAACCCCAAAGAACCTTAATTTCTCAGAATCTATGGGTACAAAAAGCAATTTTCTGTAAAATTTTACACACTTACATGCAGACACGTGCACATTCCATATCAAATTCCCTTTGAACTGTGATCTTTCCTACTTCTGCTATAGCTTAATATTCCTAAAACAATTATTCTACTGACCCGATCAAACCTGCTGCCTTTCCACTGGTTACAGAATACAAATAAATAGCCTTAGGCTGGCTTTAAGATCTCTATTAATTTTTCCCCCCAAATTCCTCTCATACATGCAAGAGTAATAATTATATCTTTTTGAAAACTGAATATAATGTAGTTTGACCAAAAGGATGAACTGATAATTCGTTTTCACTATGTAGTGTACCCAGGAAGCAGCTTACATTGCAAAATCATGTCCAGAATGTCCAGAAGACATTCTAGAACCAGATCTGGATACAGAAAAGCTTTGGGGGCATTCTCTTTCATCTAAAGGCATATTCGTGGGTAGTACCTGCCTCCAGGTAACAGAATTACTAAATCTGAACAGTTGAAACTGCATACCATAGTTTAAAGACCTCTGAATTTGAACAAGGTTGTTGGAGCTTTACCATCCTGACTTCTAGTAACATGGACTCATCTCACCTGCTTTTGTATCTTGTATAGGAGCAGTCATGCAGTAGAACTCATTTGTGCCAGGTTTCCTGTGCTCAGCTTCATGTGTGAGAGTCACCTACAGTGTAGAACTTTTGCTTAAGCAAAGCACAAAAGGTGAAAACACGTGGTAGCAGAATAGTCGATGAAGAGCAGTTGCGTGTGGCTAAAGAGTAGGGTGCGTGGGAGAGGATGAAGGGGGGTCGCTGGGAGATGAGGCAAGAAAACTGGGCAGAGATGAGGTTTGACAGTTCCCAGATGCCGCACTTGAACTCTATCCTGTGTGAACACTGGGAGTGTCATGATAAGATTTGTATTCTTTAAAGTGAATGATGACGGCAACAGGAAGGACAGATGGAAAAGAACGACTGGCAGGGAGGTCAGAGGCTGCTGCAGTAGTAAAGGGGAGAAATGAGCACGTCCTGAGCCAAGTCAGTGAGAGGAGAAAGGAGACAATGAGTTGCTTCTAGATAGAATTAAGAGTACTGAGTGATTGGATGTGGAGTATGGAGGGGGCCGAGAAGCCAAAGGTGACTCTGCGTCTGGCTTGGATGATTTGACTGAAGTGGACACTGATTCGTTTGTTTGAGATTGAAGCTTGGGATCAGGTTTCAGTCAGGGTGAGAGAGAGAAACTGAGAGGTCTACAAAGTGGTCTGGGCATAGATGTTGGGAAAATAGACATGGAAGTCAAGCTCAGAACAGAAATAAGGACATTTTCTCTGTACTGGCTGCAGGTAAAGCAATGAGACTAGACGAAATGACTCAAGGAGAGAGAGCTATAGAAAGAGAAAAGACTGGAGACAATTCTGGGGTGGGAGCAACACCCAGAAAATGCAGAAAAACCGAAGGAAAAATAAGAGAATGAAATAGCTATGGAGGATAGATGGGGGGAAGAAAACAAGAAAATAGTGTTACGGAAGCTGAGAGCGAGTGTGGGCAAAAGTGTCAGACACTGCAGTAGAGTCGCATGTATGGGGACTGAGATGAGGCCAACGATAGGATTGCTTGGCGACTGGAGAGGAGAGAACAGAATGGAGGGGGCGAAGGGCGGGTTGCAGCGCCTTCTGAGGAGTGTGTGGAAGGGAAGATCACATCATCAGACTCCCAGTTTTGCCTCAAATCCACAGATCATTGTAAAATAAATTATATTAGTCTTGACTTACTTGAATACCTGTCTCTACCTTGCCAGTGAAAATCTAATTTAAAGCAATATTCAAAGCCTTGTTTCCTTTTGATTATCTCAAAAGGTATCAGACTTGAGGTCTTGAAAAGTCTTTCCATTTTGCTTGTGGTAATGACATGATGGGCTGAATATATTAAAGAATACTAATCTTTTTCATTTTTTCCTCCCTCCTAGAAAACAGTTTTCCCATCTCAAATCACTAACGAGCATGAGTCACTGATAATGGTGAAGAAACTTTTTGCTACTTCTGTCTCGTGTATAACGTATCTACGGGGCCTATTTCCAGAGAGCTCTTACGGAGAACGCCATTTGGATGGTAAAGTCTAACTAAATGGTTACTTTGGCTGGTGCGGCCCTTTCCCTCTATTTGGCAGGAGTACACTTTAATTTCTCATGGAGTGTGCTAATTCCAGGTCATGGGCCTGTTTGTCAGGATCAATTTGCTAATTCATTTTCCATTTTAATTTCACTTTGTGTAGTGGTTTTACCTGTAGGAACCATTAGTTCCTGGCTAGATACCAAATGACAGGCTGAAGAAAAAAGAAATCTGTATGGACAAGCCCAGTAATTCTAAACTACACCCACAAAAGCAGCGGCCAGGTTGAAACCTCTGTGGGTGCTGTACGTTTGCACTATTTTGTGTGTCAACTTTGAGACAGACTTCCGCATTGAGGAACTTTAATTGAGAAGTTTTTAAAGATTCTTTCTGTTCACATGTAGAAATAAGCTGGAAAAAAATGCATAGCCATCCCAAACCCATCTGTTGATTGACATGGAGATGTCAACAATTGCTATTCCAATCGGTTCTGTTCTTTTCTCCATTTTCTCTCTCTTCTAGTTTCCCTCCTTTTATTTCTTATGTCCTTAAATTTATGATCTCATTTCCTTGTATTACAAGCTGTTTCTGTCTCCTTTCCTTCTCTTGTATTAAGAAGAATGTACCTAGCTAGGACTCTTCAGTTTTTCAAAAATCTTATTTTTAAAAAAAGCTAGATTGTGATAACCATTCAGAAAATCTTGCTGATTTGTCACCAAAGTGGGAGAGTATCATTTGGAAAATAAATATACAGGGCTTAGAGGGCTACAAGTTTCCTTGTAAGATGTTATTTTTCAAAATCTAATTTTACTTTGTTTCTCACATCTGTATTTAATGATAACTTAGGCCTCATTCCAATTTATTTTTTCTTAAACACCATTTGCTTCTCTACATGAGCATCAATGAAATCCATGTGTGCTGTAAACACAAAAGCATATTTGCAGTTGTGACAGCCTCATTTGTGTTGTGCTCTTCTGGCCAGGATAGAAATCTGTAATAGTGAAAATGTTTCTATGCAGCATATAATTGTCATTTCTCCTCTTGTTTGGAATATAGAATTAGAGAAAGCCACGTTTGGGGTAATTAATTAAGCACTTACTGTGTGCCAATCACTAACCTATGCATGGAGGGCAATACCATTGTTTACAGCTTTATCTTTTGTGATAGTTTTAATGGAAGTTGTATATTTTCCTCTCAGTGTTTGTACTTAAAGTAGCACATGACATCAAAATGCCCAGTAATAATTTTCATATCCCTCAACAGCAACAGAGGTAACATCAATTTTAGAATAGGAAAACACTATGAAAAGGTGAAGTGATTTATATGAAGTCATACATGAATCAATAATCAGTTTTAGACTAGTCTAAACCAGACTGTTAATGCTTTTCTTATTCTTCCTTCCTATAGTAAGGTGGTTGAATTTCAGATGTAAATTAATATCTGAGGAATACCCCATGAAAAATTTCTTATCCTTTTTTTCCCCCCACTGAGAGAAATACCAGATAAGTGATTTGAGATTGAGGTGTATATTTTAAATTGCTTGATATAGCTGGTCTCAGTACTACCTCATGATAACTTAAAATTCAGCAGAAGCAGAGAAGTGACACATTGATCTCACAACCACCTCAGTTGTGTACACTGTAGAAGAGGAGACTGCTAATCTATAATAAAAACGGGAACTAAGCCAGTCATCAACACAGGATTTGCTTTAAAATTAGACATTTAGAGATTCAAAATGTTTTTATAAGCTATAAAACTAAGTAAGTGGTATAAATAAAATCATGAAAGGAAATACCCTTATTTAGCATGGACAATTTTAGTACAGCAGGCTATGTTTCTATTTTTGTAGACCTCAGTTTAAAAATCCTCCGAGAAGATAAAAAATGTCCTGGGTCACTGCATATTATCAAGTGGTAAGTAACTGAAATTCCACCAAAGTTAAACAGCATTATTTTTATTATGGCTGAAATTACCCAGAAGACTTTATTTGGTAAGATCATTTCCTTAAAACTGTTGCCTTCTTCTTTTCTTTCTTTCCATGTATTTTTTTTTACAACTTCCTAGAAATGTGTAACAATTATCCAATGTTATTTTAAGGTACTGATTTAGTTTTTCTTTTTTTTAAGAATACAGACTTTATACAAGGAAGAAAAATATCAATCAAAATTTGATTACTTATCAAATACATGTCACTGCGCTAAACATTACAAGATGCAAAAAGAAAAATAAGATGTGATTCCCTACCTCAAAATTGCTTACGTATTATTTATTATAAGTACTGTTAATACATTAAGACATACTAGGAGTTTCTAGAAAATGATTAAATGGGTGAAAGGTGAGATGGTTATCAACTTAAAGTATTTCAAAGCAAAAAAAGTAAATTAGTTTTGTACTTGGGATTCTTTTTGACTTTGCATCTGATCCAAATTGACATCAAGTATTTATTTCTTGACAGGATTCAAGGTTGTTTTGATGCTTTGGAAAAGAGATACGTAAGAACGTCTTTAAATTTATACCAGGATCAAAGACTCACCCTTTATCCCTTTAAAAGAAGATTTTAGCCTTTATTTTGTTGTGTTTTAACAGTACACCAGTTCCTACATATGCCTTCATGAACCAGCTTCTTTTACTTTGTGTCTCTGTTGTCCTGTTGATGTCTCGTTTACATCAGTTAGAAGTGACACCCTCAGTTTTCTCTTTTACATACGCATATCTTTTTGATCACAGAATTTCCTCTGAAGTCACTGGAAGAGACCCACAGGATGTGGGACAGGGGAGACAAGAATCTGGCATTCAGCACACTGCGCTGCTTCAAAATCGTGGTGATGCAATGTGCAGATATGAAAGGAAAAAGTGGAATTGAATACTTGATTTTTATTCTGTGTTAGTTATTTCATTGTCTATGTTTGGCACATGTATATAACCTGTTCCCTCAAAATAGCTAGTATTATAGCTTGAATTTTGAAAAATGCAGCCTGAATTTTAAGTGCATTAGATTTTCCTCACTGCCCAAGACAGCTGCGAAGGGTATAAAAATTAGAAGCTCCAGTCTAGTGGAAGAGATAATTTAAGAAATGAACTTTGCACCGCTGCTTCCTCCTTTTCCCCATCTGTGTCTTTTTGCCCCTTTTCAATTCCTATTCCTTTAAGAAAACTTAAGGTGAGTAAGCCTTGCATTGGATTATTTAGTTGCACTGATACATTTCCTTTTTCATTGGACAGTTATTACTTATGAGTTGTTCAACACTGACCGGGAGGTTGAGGAATGCAAGAATAAAACAGATTTGAGATTGTGCACACAAAGAACTTATGACCAAGGCAGAAGATGAATGACATTCATATGCACAACTGATGATCAGCTAGTGAACACTGGTGTGGCTGTACCTTTTGTTAAAATACTGAAGTACTCTATATCCAGTGCTAAATAAATGCTTCTCTGAGGCCCCAAACGACTCCCACCGTGTCCTCCCCCTCACCCCACCAGTCTCTGGGGAGTCTTGGATCTCCCCAGACTGTTCCATAACCTAGCAACTAAAGGGATGACAGCTGGCTCAGGGGGAGCTTCCAGGAACCCAGCCTAAGGCTAAGCTGGCACCTTTTCTGATTGGTCTCTACCTGTGCCAGGATGGGCTATTAAATTTTGAGTTTTTTCATATCAGTTTGATATTTTTATTTAAAAAATCATCTTTATCACAAGTATAAATAATCGTGATATTCATTAGAAAGTGATATAATGCCAAAGGCAAGATACTGATCATGTACAAAGGAAGTATGGGAAAGGTGGGATTACAGCCAGCGAGAGGCATGAGGGAAGTCTTTGGGAGAAAATGACTCCTGAGCTTTGAAGGCCCTTAGTATTTAGATGGGTTGAGAGGGGTAGAAGGCCATCATCAGTACACCAAACAGCACTCATTCATTCTCCTGTCCATTCATTGAGCAACATTTCTTGAGTGTCCATCATTGAGGGGCAGTGCAATGTAGGTGAGAGCTCCAGGCTTGGAAAAAGCCAGCCTGAAGTGAATCTTAGTTCTGCCACTTAATTCCTGTGTCTTGGCATGTAACCTACCTCTTAGGGTTTCTTTACAGTAATATTAGAACCTACCTCAGGGTTGTTTGAGAATTAAATGAGTTAATAATCCAAGGCAGCAGTTTTCAAATGTTAGCTTGCATCAGAGTCACCTGGAGGGCCTGGTAAAACACACATTGCCAGGTCCCACCCCCAAATTTCTGGTGTGAGAATTTTCATTTCAGACGAGTTCCAAGTGATGCTGAGACTGCTGGCCTAGGGATCACACTTTCTAAGGCGTCACTCTCACCATTGTTCACCAAATTCAAGCCACACAAGGATTCTAGAACATGCTGAGTGCCTTTAACCTTTGTACATATTGTTACTTTTCCTGCAAAAGTTTCTTCCCTACCCCACACCCTTTATCTGGCTAATTCCAATTTATCTTTCATGTCCCAGCCTAAATATTTACTTCCTCCAAAAGGCTTTCCTTGACAAGCCCCGGCCCCCTGCCACCCTTCTCCCAGCCTAGATTGTCCATCTGTTTCATGTTCACAACCTAACTGCTTCATAGCAATTAACACACTTGTGATGATGTACCTGTGTGTGTGTGTGTGTGTGTGTGTGTGTGTGTGTGTGTGTTTTCTGTCCTCTCCTGCTGGTCTGCATGTTCCCTGAGATCAGGGGCCATTTCTACTTTTGAATGAATGAATGAGCTATTAAATAATGTAAGTTAGAGTTTCACTGGGTAGTCTTAAAATCAACTGTATGCAGTAACCAAAATGGCCACACAGCGTCACTAAAGTTTTAGTCCTTTGGGTGAAATAGGTGAATAATTTGATACGAAGTTATGGTCCTGAAAATTTTCTCATCTGTATCACAGTGTTTAAAAGTTTGTGATAGACTTGATTCTGTCTCTGTATCTATGTATTCTGTTATTCTTTCAAACAGAGAGAATCTGATTTGTAATGTATATGTAGGGAGGGCAGGGGTTTTGTAGAACTCATATCAGACTTCAGATTTTTAACTCTAGTAGATTCCTTTCCAAGGGCAAAATGTTTTAGAGATGCTTATGGCATATTTAACTCTTATCATGAATTATTTTGTGTATCTTTTGCCTCCCAAACTAGAATGTATAAGTATAGTTATCTTTTTTTTTCATCCTTCCCCTCTCCAGCAGAACTCACTTGGATGAATGGATTAGTATCCATTTCTCTGACCTTTTGAATATTTTTTCTACTCAAATTTTTGGAACATCTCTGATGTCATAGTTTAACTAGACTTTATTGAAAAAAACAATAACACAGGTGCAAGTGTGTAGTAACAACAGTTTTCTCTTCTCTTACAGCTACACATGGCAGTACTAACAGTAAGTACACATTTAAACTAAGCCTGTGTCTCTGCTTCATTGTCTTTTGGCAAGTGAAAGGTTCAACTGTGTACTCTGTCCCATCCTCCCTGAATTTCATTGTCTGTCCTATGACATTTTGGAATGAAACAAAACTCTATCAGAACTTTTACTAAAATGTCATAGTCTATATATTTCTTTGGCATATTATAATAACTGAGGAAATATATAGGATATACTATCTGTTCTATCTACTAGCTATCAGGATTTCATTTTCTCAGTTACTTTACAGACTCAAAGTTCCTTGTTTTTGAAGTGTTGCAGACTTTTCTGAAGTTTTGTATACTGCTGGGTATAGCATGGTATATGTCATTAAGAACAGAAGGAAAATATGAGACAATAGTACTGAGAGTCTTAGATATATAAATTATTTTAAAAATTTTAAACCATAACCAATTATTTAGAATTTATTTGTAGCTCAGCTACAGTAATTATAAAATACCTGGCTATCAATTTCCTTATAGTCAATGTTCATGGAATACTCTAAAGCCTCTCTATGTTCACAAAATT
The DNA here is from genome assembly GCF_023091745.1 of Budorcas taxicolor. Lineage (NCBI taxonomy): Eukaryota > Metazoa > Chordata > Mammalia > Artiodactyla > Bovidae > Budorcas > Budorcas taxicolor. The sequence goes on from NC_068926.1 coordinate 69,163,301, forward strand.
AGAGCTTATTCCACCTCTAGCTTGAAATGTATATCTCAAGATATATATAATCTATGCATATATGTATTTTAGTACTCAATTAATATAGCACAGACTGAACTCTTCACATAGCAAATGTATTCTGTGAGGAGTAATCTAGTTTCAGAAATTAAATGCTGTTTATTTTTCCTTAAATAGCTTTACACAAATCCCAAGGAACCTGAGGTAAGAACACATAGAGAGATGGGCAGGTATGTATATTTAAATATGTTTACCTGAGTTGAGGCCATAGATTATGTCACTAGACTACCAAATGAGCAAAGTAACTCATAGTGAGCTGTTTCTGTGTGTTTTATTATAAATGTCACCAATTCTTTATTATGCGGTTTAAAAAAACTACCTAGCAGTACTGGGAGAAAAACATTGAGTGGAACTGAAGCCTATTCCCTAACACCTGAACGGTGAGAATCTGATTTATGAAGACCGCATCTCCTTTTCATTTTGACTGACGCTGAATCCTTTCTATTTGTGGTCTTTGGGGCATAAAAATGCTAAACCTTTTTTTTTTTAAAGACTAACTAAATTCTCCCGCTCTGACCTTCTCATAGATTTCCAAGCCATACCTTTTTCCTTCTCTCTGTAAATTTCTTCCCTCTGCTTATTGAATCCTATTCATCCTCAACGCCAACTTGTGTCTGAAACTTCCATGAGAGCCTCTTTGATTATTTTGTTCACACCAAGTTCTTCCTTCTCTGAATTCCCTTTCCCAGTAGGACCTCACAATTCAACACTCTTGATTCCTATAGATTACTTTATCTTCCTAGCCAGACTGTGAATTCTTGAGGACAAGGGTCTTGTCTTCTTTTCATCCCCCAGAGTGACTGTCAATGTACTGAGTACACAGTGGTTACCTGTGCTGCTTTGAACAGCAGCTGAGGTCACAGCCCAGGAATGGAGGGAGATGCCCTTCCTCCTTTCTTCTCATTCTGACCTCTGTTTTCCTCTCCGCTTTCTTTCCTCTTCCCCTTTCCTTGCTTTCAATTTTCTTTCCCTAAGCCTATGAATTTAGCCTAAATGGTGACCTTCACAGCTAAGCTGAGCATTTTTTTAGCCTTTACTATTCACTCTTTGGCAAGATTATAAATAGCTGTTTGAGCAAGGCCGAGAAAACTGGTGCGTGCAGGTGGGTAACAATTCCTCAGTGCCCAAGCTACCTCTGTATATCTCTATCTCTAGTTTAGTTTTCAGGGGTTTTTCCAGTGCATTTGAAAAGTTTCCCAAAGTATGGTCTCCAATAAATTGTTAATAAATTGGTCATTTCCTTCATGCAATAAATTACTAAGGTTTTTTCTGCATGCCAAACTCCTGGTCTGAAATTTTTTGAGGCTTTTTGAGGTAGTACAATGCTTAGGAAATTGGGCTTATCTACAGAAAAATATCACAGAGTGGGAGGAAAACTGTTAAATGAAATTTGATGTAGGCAATATATATAATAAAGTTAGAAAGCAAAATCAGCTTATTATATGATAAGTTCTAAGCCATCATTTATGACCCAGAAAAAATATTCTGAACTCTTACATATTGTTTCCTATAGCAGTGATCCCTAACCTCTGTGTTCATGGAACACTTTTGATTACTAGATAATTTGGTGGCATGTTTAAGAGGATTAAAAGACTCAAAAAGACTCCACACATCTCAGCAATAATTATGGTATAACTATGGCACAGCAATACTCATAGCCGGAGAGTATCCATGGGTTACACTGTTTCATGATTGCTCTTTAGCATCAAGACACTGAGAGAACTATTTACATCTTTGATCTCACTCTTTTATATACTCTCAAAACAACATTCTCACATGAACAGTCTTATCTAATATGGTACCATGTTTCTTTTTTTTTTTTTTTTTTTTTAAATATTGCTTCTGTTTAATATTTCACGTTTTTGGGCCATGAAGCATGTGGGATCTTAGCTCCCTGACCAGGAATCGAACTTGCACCCCCTGCATTGGAAGGCAAAGTCTTAACCACCGGACTGCCAGAGAAGTCCCGGTACCATGTTTCTTAACTCATATTGGTAGAAGCGTAGCCTCCCTTAAGCAGAATTGCACAAATAATAACAACATTAATATTTACCTGAAGCAAAAAAGCATGTTACACATGGACTGAAATTTGCAGTGCTCCTGTGAAGAGCTGTCATGGTACACCAGCTGAGAGCCTCTGGCTTAAACAAGTGTGCTTATTCTGTCCAGAGACCCGCGGAGTTTGGGGCATTACACAAAGCTGTGGTGCTTCTGTACCTGAGGTTTTGTCCTGGTTGCTCCATCTCAAGAAAGATGAACTGACAAAAGTAACTAGAGCAGTGAAGAGGGACAGTGTAGCTTTCCTGCAGATGCATGCTGCGGAACGGGTGGAGGGTATTAATAAGATGTGTAACCTAACACATGCTAGACCCATAAAGAATTACTGTGTTTTAATAAAAGACGCTTGTTCCTTGGAAGAAACGCTGTGACAAACCTAGAGAGTATAAAAAGCAGAGACACCACTTTGCCAACGAAGGTCTGTCTGGTCAAAGCTATGGTTTTCCCAGTAGTCATGTATGGATATGAGAGTTGGACCATAAAGAAGATTGAGCGCCAGAGAACTGATGCTTTAGATTGTGGTGTTGGAGAAGGCTCTTGGGAGTCCCTTGGACTGCATGGAGATCCAACCAGTCAATCTTAAAGGAAATCAACCCTGAATATCCATTAGAATGACTGATGCGTAATCTGAAGCTCCAATACTCTGGCCACCTGATGTGAAGAGCCGGCTCGTTGGAACAGACCCTCATGCTGGGAAGGATTGAGGGCAGGAGGAAAAGGGGGTGACAGGATGAGATGGTTGGATGGCATCACCGACTCAGTGGACATGAATGTGAGCGAACTCCAGGAGATGGTGAAGGACAGGAAAGCATGGCGTGCTGCAGTCCTTGGAGTTGCAGAGTCGGACACGACTGACACCACAACACAGATCTTGCCATTTCGCCATCTGGTTTTCTTTGGGACTATTAGAGGTGGTCAACACCACTTTTAATAGACCATTTCAGGGACTGAAATACAGAGGGCCCCTGTTTCTAGCCACAATATACTTTTGGAGACTTTTTTAATTCTGTAAGATGAAATCCAATTGAGTGTGAACTCCGTCCTGGCTGACTATGTATTCATTCACCAAGTATTAATTAGGTTCCACTTATGTGTCTGACACACAGGAATTAATGGGATAGACAAGGTCCCTGCTGTCTGGAAGCTTACATTAAGCTTATGAAGGAGGATAAACAATAAACAAGTAAACAAAAGTTAGCAACAGTTTCAGATACATCATAAAGCTATGAAAATAAAAGAAGGTGGTATGCTGGAGAGTGCCAAGTGGGAATGGAGGAAAAAAGATTGGAGAGCCGTCCCTGGAAGGGCTCCCTGAGGGGCCACTGTTTGAGCTGAGACTCAGTGGCCAGAAGAGCCGCCCTGTGCAGGCTTGTGAAAGGCAACAGCATGGGACTGGCATAACAATACAGGAGTTAGCACTGCAGATGTCAGAGTCAGATCCCAGCTCTGCTGCTCACTAGCTTCATCTGTAATGGTGTCGTGCCTGCTCCCAGTCTGGCTACGTATAAATGAACAGAGGTAGGCCCACTCCGTGTTCCTGCCGGGAGAACCCCCGGGACGGGGGAGCCTGGTGGGCTGCCGTCCGTGGGGTCGCACAGAGTCGGACATGACTGAGCGACTTCCCTTTCACTTTTCACTTTCATGCATTGGAGAAGGAAATGGCAACCCACTCCGTGTTCCTGCCGGGAGAACCCCAGGGACGGGGGAGCCTGGTGGGCTGCCGTCCGTGGGGTCGCACAGAGTCGGACACGACTGACGTGACTTAGCAGCAGCAGAGCATTTAGGGAAGTGCCCAAGTAGCATGATTGCTATCATCAACTGGAGACAACGTACCCCAGAGGGCAGTTGTCTGAAGGCCTGAAGGCAGGAAGGCATCGTGTATGTTCATGGACAGAGAGGCTGCCCTGGGCCTGGAGCTGGGTGAGTGGGGTGGAAGGAAGAGGCAAGAGAGAAGGTCAGAGAGGTTGGCAGGGCACAGATGAGTCAGGCCAGTGGACCAAAGTAAACCGGATTTTATCCTGAGGGCAGTGGGAAACCATTAGCAAAGGAGCAACACGGTCTGATTTGCATTTTCCAAACTCTTTTTGGCCATAGAACAGAGAATGAATTTGGAGGAGGAGGAATAGTTTGGAAGCAAGCAGATCAGATGGAAAGAGCTGGTCTTGGCTTGGATGGGGTGAAGAGAATGGAGGTGAAGAGAACCAGATGGCCTGGGGATGCGCTTTGGAGACAGGCCTGAAGTCTTGCCAGTGGGTTGGAACATGGAGGGAGAATGAAAGGCTGTATATGTTGCTGTTGTTCTGGTCCATGTGGATACATTCAGTATGATTAATAGAAACCATTGGTAAGCAGCTTAAAGGCTCATCTTTATTAGGCAACACATTAATCTGAAAAGCAGGAGAATGTTTTATGAGGTGTTAAGAAGAGACTAGTGCCTGCTGTAAATAAACCTTCTTTGATCAATCAGACACAGATTGAAGTTATTAAGGATGAGCATCTTCTGTAAAACAATTGGACTTCCCTGGTGGCTCACAGTAGTCTGCCTGTGATGCAGGAGACCTGGGTTCAATTCCTGGGTCAGGAAGATCCCCTGGAGAAGGGAATGGCTACACACTCTAGTATTCTTGCCTGGAGAATTCCATGGAGCTAGAATTCCATGCAGCCTGGTGGGCTGCAGTCCCTGGGGTCGAAAAGAATCAGACACAACTAACACACACAGTGTAAAACAATTACAAACATGCCTCTTTTATCAGTTGCCCTACAGACCAAATAAGAAAGTATCAATTTTTTATCAACCACTACAGGATCTACTCTTGATACAATTAAAAGATAGCTTGGAGCATCAAAAAGCTAGAGCTGGTTGGGAAACATGGGCGGGCAGGACGAACAGGCATTGTTTACCTGACAGGGCAACTACACCCTCATCCACGAAGAAGGGTGTTGTGTATCTAGCCTCTCTGGAGGAAACCTGTTGCCGTAGGCTCCTCCGGTCTCATACATCTCTCTTACTGGACTCTCAAAGCAGCCTTCTGATCTTGGTTTAATTTCTCACATAGATTGTTTTGCTAGAAAAAATTTTTTTCTCTTAAAATTAACTCCATTACAAATTAGTCTTTTAATAATGTAAGCAGCATGAGCCAGTATCCCCAGAACCCGCTGACTGTGATTAATGGGACACCAAATCTCAGATAGAAACAGGTAACAAGAACGTCCACTGGAGAAGGGAATGGCAAGCCACTTCAGTATTCTTGCCTTGAGAACCCCATGAACAGTATGAAAAGGCAAAATGATAGGATACCAAAAGAGGAACTCCCCAGATCATTAGGTGCCCAATATGCTACTAGAGGTCAGTGGAGAAATAACCCCAGAAAGAATGAAGGGATGGAGCCAAAGCAAAAACAATACCCAGCTGTGGATGTGACTGGTGATAGAAACAAGATCCAATGCTGTAAAAAGCAATATTGCATAGGAACCTGGAATGTCAGGTCCATGAACCAAGGCAAATTGGAAGTGGTCAAACGAGACGGCAAGGGTGAATGTCGACATTCTAGGAATCAGCGAACTAAAATGGACTGGAATGGGTGAATTTAACTCAGATGACCATTATATCCAGTACTGCGGGCAGGAATCCCTCAGAAGAAATGGAGTAGCCATCATGGTCAACGAAAGAGTCCAAAACGCAGTACTTGGATGCAATCTCAAAAACGATAGAATGATCTCTATTCGTCTCCAAGGCAAACCATTCAATATCACAGTAATCCAAGTCTATGCCCTAACCAGTAACGCTGATGAAGCTGAAGTTGAACGGTTTTATGAGGACCTACAAGATCTTTTAGAACTAACACCCAAAAGAGATGTCCTTTTCATTATAGGGGACTGGAATGCAAAAGTAGGAAGTCAAGAAACACCTGGAGTAACAGGCAAATTTGGCCTTGGAATGCGGAATGAAGCAGGGCAAAGACTAAAAGAGTTTTGCCAAGAAAATGCACTGGTCATAGCAAACACCCTCTTCCAACAACACAAGAGAAGACTCTACACATGGACATCACCAGATGGTCAACACCGAAATCAGATTGATTATATTCTTTGCAGCCAAAGATGGAGAAGCTCTATACAGTCAACAAAAACAAGACCAGGAGCTGACTGTGGCTCAGATCATGAACTCCTTATTACCAAATTCAGACTCAAATTGAAGAAAGTAGGGAAAACCACTAGACCATTCAGGTATGACCTAAATCACATCCCTTATGATTATACAGTGGAAGTGAGAAATAGATTTAAGGGCCTAGATCTGATAGATAAAGTGCCTGATGAACTATGGAATGAGGTTTGTGACATTGTACAGGAGACAGGGATCAAGACCATCCCCATGGAAAAGAAATGCAAAAAAGCAAAATGGCTGTCTGAGGAGGCCTTAAAATAGCTGTGAAAAGAAAAGAAGTGAAAAGCAAAGGAGGAAAGGAAAGATATAAGCATCTGAATGCAGAGTTCCAAAGAATAGCAAGAAGAGATAAGAAAGCCCTCTTCAGCGATCAATGCAAAGAAATAGAGGGAAACAACAGAATGGGAAAGACTAGAGATCTCTTCAAGAATATTAGAGCTACCAAGGGAACATTTCATGCAAAGATGGGCTTGATAAAGGACAGAAATGGTCTGGACCTAACAGAAGCAGAAGATATTAAGAAGAGGTGGCAAGAATACATAGAAGAACTGTACAAAACAGATCTTCATGACCCAGGTAATCACGATGGTGTGATCACTAATCTAGAGCCAGACATCCTGGAATGTGAAGTCAAGTGGGCCTTAGAAAGCATCACTACGAACAAAGCTAGTGGAGGTGATGGAATTCCAGTGGAGCTATTTCAAATCCTGAAAGATGATGCTGTGAAAGTGCTGCACTCAATATGCCAGCAAATTTGGAAAACAGCAGTGGCCACAGGACTGGAAAAGGTCAGTTTTCATTCTAATTCCAAAGAAGGCAATGCCAAAGAATGCTCAAACTACCGCATAATTGCACTCATCTCACACACTAGTAAAGTAATGTTCAAAATTCTCCAAGCCAGGCTTCAGCAGTACGTGAACCGTGAACTCCCTGATGTTCAAGCTGGTTTTAGAAAAGGCAGAGGAACCAGAGATCAAATTGCCAACATCCACTGGATAATGGAAAAAGCAAGAGAGTTACAGAAAAACATCTATTTCTGCTTTATTGACTATGCCAAAGCCTTTGACTGTGTGGATCACAATAAACTGTGGAAAATTTTGAAAGAGATGGGAATCCCAGACCACCTGACCTGCCTCTTGAGAAATCTGTGTGCAGGTCAGGAAGCAACAGTTAGAACTGGACATGGAACAACAGATTGGTTCCAAATAGGAAAAGGAGTACGTCAAGGCTGTATATTGTCACCCTGCTTATTTAACTTCTATGCAGAGTACATCATGAGAAACACTGGACTGGAAGAAACACAAGCTGGAATCAAGATTGCCAGGAGAAATATCAATAACCTCAGATATGCAGATGACACCACCCTTATGGCAGAAAGTGAAGAGGAATAAAAAGCCTCTTGATGAAAGTGAAAGAGGAAAGCAAAAAAGTTGGCTTAAAGCTCAACATTCAGAAAATGAAGATCCTGGCATCCGGTCCCATCACTTCATGGGAAATAGATGGGGAAACAGTGGAAACAGTGTCAGACTTTATTTTCTTGGGCTCCAAAATCACTGCAGATGGTGATTGCAGCCATGAAATTAAAAGACACTTACTCCTTGAAGAAAAGTTATGACCAACCTAGATAGCATATTCAAAAGCAGAGACATTACCTTGCCGACTAAGGTCCGTTTAGTCAAGGCTATGGTTTTTCCTGTGGTCATGTATGGATGTGAGAGTTGGACTGTGAAGAAGGCTGAGCACTGAAGAATTGATGCTTTTGAACTGTGGTGTTGGAGAAGACTCTGGAGAGTGCCTTGGCCTGCAAGGAGATCCAACCAATCCATTCTGAAGGAGATCAGCCCTGGGATTTCTTTGGAAGGAATGATGCTAAATCTGAAACTCCAGTACTTTGGCTACCTCATGCGAAGAGTTGACTCATTGGAAAAGACTCTGATGCTGGGAGAGATTGGGGGCAGGAGGAGAAGGGGATGACAGAGGATGAGATGGCTGGATGGCATCACGGACTCGATGGACATGAGTCTGAGTGAACTCCGGGAGTTGGTGATGGACAGGGAGGCCTGGTGTGCTGCGATTCATGGGGTCGCAAAGAGTCGGACACGACTGAGCGACTGAATGAACTGAACAAGAACATTGTGATTTTTTCCTCATCAGTCTAACATTCCCATTCCCACACTGTCAAGGAACAAAACACTGAAACGATGAAGGAAGAGTCTTTTTGTGTTTTGACTTAAACTCACAGCCTTTGCCTGTCTGTCTTCAGCGCCTTCTCCAGCTCTGTGGATAGATTGCTGTTGACTCTCTAGCAAGGAAGGGGTTGGGGTGGCGGCCCCATGCAGGGGAAGGCCATGCGTAGTTCATGGCAGGCCCTCCTTGAACAGAGTTCCTCTGTATCCCTGGTTCTGCATCCTCTGGATTCAACAATCACGTATCACATACAGCTGTAGTATTTACTATCGGAAAAAAATCCATGTTTAAGTGGGGCTGCATGCTTCAAACCTGTGTTGTTCAAGAGTCAACTGTGTGTGTATCTGGGTCAAATGTTAGCTTCAACTGCTAGGCGATTATTTTATTTTAAATGGACTACATTTCTCATGAGGAAATCTGTCCCTCTCTATTTCTAGCTTATTTATTTATGTTTGTCTCTGTTTATAGCTAGCAGATAGCAGTGGTTTCTAGTTTTTAGTGCAAGATCACGAAAGTTAAAGAAAAAAAAGATCTGATACCACAGACTCTAGTTCTTTTTCAAATTTTCTAGTTTACCTGCTGCCATTGTAGTCTTCCCTGAATTACTACCATCTTAATTACTCTCATGGTTCCCACTTCTCTGAACTCTTAAAATAGCCAAGGTGATCTTTAAAAAAATGTCAATCACTCCCATGCTTAATACCACTCACCATTCACTTCCTGTTTACTTGGAATAAAGTCCAAGCCTCTTAGTTACAAGGCACCACAACTTCGTCTACAAGCTCATCTCCTGCACTTTCCCCTTTGCTCACCATCAGCCACTTGGCCTCCTCTGTAGTCCTGAAGGAGGCCTCCTTTCCTCTAGAGCGTTAGCCTCGCTGTATCTTCTGCCTGGGGTGCCCTGCCTTCCCCCACATCTGCGCAGGACTGACCCTTGTCAGGGAGGCTCAGCTCAAACATCACCTCATTAGCGAGGGCTTCCTTGGCCCTTCCCAACCCAGTCAGCACCTCGCCCTTCCGTCCTCTGTCACAGGCTGTGCTTCATATTGTCCACAGCACTATTACTACCTGAAATTGTTATTTGTTTACTTATTTACTGATTTCTCCCACCAGTCTGTATACGCAGGAAAAACAGGGACCTTTTCTGTCACGTTCACCACAGTGACTCCAGTGCCTGACCCAAAGTAGACATTCAATAAATATCTGTTCCATGAATGAGTGGTTTCTTAGCTGGTTCCACTGTTGCTGACCAAAGCCAGGTCAGACACTTGCCTCTGGACTTTAGTTTCTCCAGCTTTAAAGCAGTAACAATAGACTATGCCATCTAACTCATTTTTAGCTTGGAGGAGAAAAACTGTTAGGTTTTTATCTGGAGCTATCACTCCTGAATAATGTCATGCTATAAAACAAACAGGTATGTGGGAGGTATAGAAGGTAAACAGTGAAGGTATATACTGTTGCTAGATAAGCAGACACCTGTAACACCTGGCAAGTAACACCTGTTACTAGATAAGAAAATCCAGAGAGTTTCTGAAAGTAATTTCTTTCTTTCTTCCCTTTGATATTTCTAGAAAGTGACTGAGATATACCAGTTCAAATTCAAATACACACAAGAAGGCGCCACTATGGATTTTGACAGGTAGAATCTGTTTAATGAACATAAGAAATACATAGGATTGAAGTAGACATATACCTCTTGAAGCCAGAGATAGGCCTTATTCTTCCTTGTAACCTCCCCAATAATCTTACAAAAAACTTGCTATTATAAAAAGGGAATGTAATAATTGTTTAAATTTCTGAAATCCGTGAATGAAGGTGGTGGGAGAAGAGGCTTCCTTTGCTTCTTTCCCTCTTCTCCTTGTAGGTGATATTAGTAGGTCTAAAGGCAGTTAAGTTTAGTGGTCAAGAGTCCTAATTCTTAAGGCAGAAAGATCTAGCTTGGATCCCCAGCTCTGACATTTCTGGTCATATAATTTTGGACAGAATATTCAGCCTCCCCAGATGTTAGCATTCTCATCCGCACTGTGCAATTAATAATATCTACTTCATATGGTTGCTGTGATTGTTAAATTATAATGCATAGGTAAAGCTTTTCCCGTCCCCGGCAGGTAAGAAGCACACAGTACACGGTACCAAGTGGTCACGGTGGTGATGTTGGTGGTCTTTATGGTGGCTGGTGGGTAGCACAGCAGTAGAAATTATATTGATGGGGCTGTGCATGTGGTGTTGATTGAAGAACTCTGTGAGGCTCTATCTAACCACTAACCCGAAGCTTCTGAATTGCTATGCCAAGAAAGCGATCCTTTCTACCCTCAGAACAGCCAGATGGGGACCGGGATAGGCGAAGCCCCTGCTCTATTTACCTGTAGACACAAATATTCTCATCTGCTTAGCCCCGTATGCCATGCGAATATAACCATCTATATTGTATCCTTGTATGGAAAAGACTGGAGAGCACTGCGTTTTCCTGTCAAGCCTAAATTTTTAAGTTTTAGATACACTAGTGGATTGAACAGCAAGGACAAGGACAGTCGCTTCAGAAGGTCCTCAGCTCGTATGGAGATGTTTTATTCCCCTCCCAGCTTTTGGATTCAGATAGAGCTGAGTATCCCTAATGAGACGGAATAGAAGCGGGGCGGGTGGAAGATGGAGGAAAGTCCTGGGTGGCAGAGAGCTCCACCTCAGAGGCATGAGTCTCTCCGAAAGGAATGACTCTGAAGAGAAATGTGGCCTCATTCTCAGTTTTCCATGCGATGAGTTCTCTCATCATTCACTACAAGCTTTACAACTTCTCTCCAAGATTCATACCCTTACAATCTTCTCCCTTGTAAACTCTCCAGACAGCACTAGGCTGTGAAGAGGAAGTAGGTTCTAGGAATGAGAGCCAAGGTGCTAACATCCCCAGCCACTGTCTGCATGCGGCCGCACAGTGCTCCGAGCTTCCATGTCTGCTCTCTTACATGGGGCAGCTGCCTCCTGCCCTCTAAAATTCAGACCTAAGTGCCACTGACAACCAGGTTAGTCTCTCTCGTCGTGAAGGCGCACATATCTAGAGGTGAGCAGTATAACAGGAATGGCCAAATCTTTCTGCTGCTCAGGGGAAGAGAAGGTAATGCATACTAGACCCAAGCTGGGCCTTGGTTTGGGTGACTGTTTATACAAAATTACCTTATCACCTCTTACATAGTAAAGATGATTTTCCTTTTAAAAAACAGTACAAGGAAGCCTTGAATATGATTTTACATGAGACGGTTTCATGACTGTGATGTATACTGAAGGAGCCCATGGACTTCATGGCTATCACCCTTCCCTCTGGTTACTTATTTCAAACTGGCTAGATCCTGGCAGACAAAACTTTAAGTTGTTCAAAACTGAAAAAGGAGCAAATGTGTTTACTTAATAATGTTTGTTTTATGAATTCACACTACCTCTAGTAGTTCAATTACTAAGGATTATTTTTCAGTATTGCGTACTTACTACGTGAAAGGCATTGTACAAATATATTGCAGTCATAGTCCTTCCGGAAACTACTCAAATGTGAGACTAATCGGGGGGAAATTTTTGGAGAGAAATAAAAAATGTTTAGAGTTGGAAGGTAATTTAGCCCAATTTGTTCATTCACTCAATAAAACAAATGTTTATTGAGTACTTACTGGGGTTGGGCACCAAACTTAGTACTGTGGAGATGAAAAATACAGCCACTCAGTCTAGAGGGCACATACGGTTGGTTATACATGGGGGTGCGGGGTGGGCACAGCCAGAGAAGACCTCCTGAAGAGATGACACGTGAGTGTCAGGGAGACAAGTGGGAAAGCTCAGTGTGAGCAGAGTGAACAGCATACACAAATGCATAGGAGTAGGAAGGAATCAGGGACTAGTTACAGATGACGGTGGAGGCGCGGGTGTGGCTGGTGAAAGGCCATTGCACACACAGTGTTCTCGAATTTCACTGAAAAGTAATGGATACAATATACGAAGCTTAAGAGTGATGTGAGCGGATTTTCCTGTTAGGAATATGTATTAGGAGTGCTGTGGAGAATGTTTTGCAGTGTGAACAAGAAGGAAAACGGGAAGAATAGTCAGTCATGGTGATAATCCATGCAAGAGTGAGAAGGGGATGCCTCTGAGAGATGCCCAGATGGTACAAAGGCCAGAGATGATGACTGATTTAATTTGGAGAGATATAGAAACGTGTAAGCTTATCTCACAATGGAGTTAACTGACCTGGTGTGTCTAAGTGACTTGACCGGAGTCATTCAGCTAGTTAGCAACAGAGCCAATATTAAATGTCAAGTCCATTGTTCTCAGTATTAAATTATGCGGTCATTTATAAATGAAATTTTTAAAAAATGAGGTCACATTTAAAATGCCTTAAGGGAACTTGCTACTTAAGAACCCCTTTGAACATTCATTGCAAAAAGTACAATAACTCCTTTAATTTACATTCTAAAATAGTCTCAAGAGTGTCCTGCGTTTAGTTTATATTTATCTGCTCATACAGTGAAAATTTTTGTTCTTTTTGAAATAGATTTTCAATATTATATGTGATTGAAAAGTTTGCTGTTTTCTTATGTGGTTATAGCAGTAACACAAGCTTCAAAAGTGGGACAAACAGTGAAGATATTAAGAAAGCCAGTGTTCTGCTGATCCGTAAACTGTACACGCTGATGCAGAACCTTGGACCCCTTCCTAACGATGTTATACTGACTATGACTCTCCACTACTACAATGCAGGTAGGTGGAGACCTCTAGTCAGATCCCCTCTTTAGTGCTGAAGTAGTATTTTGGATAAACAGAAGGATTTTGGCAAGCCTTTGAAAGAGACGGCTGTTGTTACACATGAAAGGCTAACCTGACTTGCTCTCCCGAGACTCACAGTTTTCTTGGTTTTCTGCCCTCTCCATTTTGCAGTGACCCCAAACGATTACCAGCCCCCTGGCTTTAAAGAAGGAGTAAGCTCGCACTTCCTGCTGTTCGAAGGGGAGCCTGTAAACCTTCAAGTGGGAATGGTCTCCACTGGCTTTCACAGCATGAAAGTAAAAGTCACAGCCGAAGCCACCAGAGTGTCTGATCTGCAAAGCAGCCTCTTCCAGGAGAGCGACACGACCGAGATCGCCCACCAGGGCCTCGACTGCGATGAGGAAGAAGAGGAACGCAACACTGACGTAAGGCAAAGCCGCAGCGCCCCTCTACTGCTTCGGCTAAACCCAGCTGACGCGCTTCAGCTCCCGCACAGCTCATATCACAGCATAACCGTCCAGTGGAGTGTGCTGGGTATAAAAAGGAAAACAAAACTAGACCCTGACCTCGAGTCTTTATTCTAAAAAAGCACTATGTTCAAGAAGGAAATATGCTTTGTTAAATGAAACTGTCCATGGCTAGGAGGGGGAAATAGACCTTCTGTTGGGTTGGCCAAAGATTTTGTTTGGGTTTTTCCATAGCACCTTATGCAAAACCCAAACCAACTTTCTGGCCAACCCAATAATATACTTCTTTTTACAAAAGGTACCCATGAAGTTAGGAAATTTGGGATTTTCTTTAACTTAAAAAGAGCATATTAAACATTTAAAAAATTCTAAGTGTTTATTCATACGCACTGGAAGTATAATTAAGTTCTTGATGAGCAGGGTACAAGTGTTATGGATAACCCTAAGTTAGAGTGCATTCATTTCACTGCTGTAGAATATTCTACTCTTGACAGACATTCTTTCTCTTTGTAATTGTTATAAACATTCATGTATACACCTCCTTGTACACATATGCAAGAGTGTCTCTGAGGACTATTCCAAAGAGTCCTAGGGCTGGCACATTTTCAACTTTCTTAGGTGGTGAAAAACTGTTTTCCAAAATGGCTGTACCAGTCTGTGCTCCGGTACCAGTGGAGGGGGTGCTTGCCATCCTTGACAACACTTAGTGTTACCCACGTTTATGGTTTCTGCCTAACTGCTGGATGTAAATGGTAATGCCTCATGATTTGATTTCGATTTGGATTTCCCTGATTATTAATGAGTTTAAGCATCTTTCCGTGTATATTGGCTGCTGTGGTTTTTTATGTATATAAAGTAACTATTCAAGACTTTCATGCATTTTTCTTTGGGGTTATTTATCCTTTCCTCATTGATTTAAAAAATATATCCAAAATAATAACTTGTTTCCATTATTTATGTTACAGTATTTTTTTTTTAGGTTTGTGGCTTATCTCTTCACTTTCTTTAAGCTCCTTTTTGCTAAAGAGACGTTCTTAATTTTAATATAGTCAAACTTTTCCTCTAACAGGTGCTTTTGAATATTAAGAAATCCTTCCTTATCTGAGGTCATTTATGATACTTTCCTTTAATTTGTTATAAAGGTTTAAGGTTTTTCTTTTTACAGTTAAATTTTTATTCCACTTGGAGTTAATTTTTATTTGTGGGGTAAGGTAGATCAGACTCCTTTTACATTTTAAAACCCAAGTATAATACACATACAGAAAACAACATACATCATAATATATATCTTGCACACGTGCTCAGTCGTATCTGACTCTTTGCAACCCCATGGACTCTAGCCCACCAGGCTACTCTGTCCATGGGATTCTGCAGGCAAGAATACTGGAGTGGGTTGCCGTGCCCTCCTCCAGGGGATCTTCCCGACCCAGGGATCAAACCTGCATTTCTTTATGTCTCCTGCGTTGGCAGACACATTCTTTACCACTGGTACCACCAGGGAAGCCCATATATCATGATACAGCTCAATAAATATTCACAAACTGAACCCAAGCACTGGGATGGGAGGTAAGAGAGAGTGCCAGTATCTTGCCTGCCTCACCCTATTCCAGCCCTACTGAACACACATGCGAAATCAGCACCCAGATCAAGAAACACAGCAGTACCAGCACTCTGAGAAAACTCAGTCCTGCTTTGCAGTCACGGTTCTATTCAACAGGAGTCTCTCTCTCCTGGCTTCTATTAGAATAGATTAGTTTCTCTTGTTTTTTATTTTATAGATGTGGAATCATGGAGTGTGAAACACTTTTTCACTTCTTCAAGTATTCTGAACATGTTTTTTAGTAAAATATACACATTTCTGGTAGGAGTAGAATTGCTGGGTCACAGGATATGAGTAGCTTTAATAGATACTACAAAACAACTGCCAAAGTGCTTGTGTCAACTTACACTTCCATCAGCAGGTTTTGGTTGCTCCACATCCTCACCAACCATTGGCATTTTCCATCTTTTTAATTTTAGCCATTCTGGTGGGTGTGTAGTGGTATGTCACTGTGGTTTTAATTTGCAGTTTCCTGATGACTAAGGAAGATGAGCACCTTTTCATAGGTTTCTTGGCCATGTTGGATGTCCTCTTTTGTGAAATTTCTTTTTAAGGCTCTTGTCATCTTTCTATTGGGTTCTGTTGGGTTTGTCTTTCATTCTTATGAATTTGTAGGAGTTCTGAATATATATTCTACATAAGTCCTTAGTCAGATACATGTATTGTGAATATCTCTTCAACTTTATGAGTTGCCTTTTTACTCTCATAATGGTATGTTGTGATGAACAGAATATTAATTTTAGCATAGTTCAACTTATCAGTCTTTTCAGCTATCTTTGGCAGTTTTTATTTAAAAATTTTTTTGCACTCTAAAGTTTACAGAGATGTACTCTATGTTTTTTCTCTAACAAGGAGAAATAGCTACAGAAACAGAGGTGAATTTTAAAATTACAAGATACCTCCATGAATAACATCACACAAAAAATAGAAATAACTCACCTTTCTCTCCCCTGTCTTCAAGTATTCATATTTTGGAATGATATTATTCATGGAGGTCTAATAATTTTAAAAATCACTTCTGCTCTGTAGTTGTTTCCCTATTTTTATATCTGGTATTTATTTGTGCCTCATTTGTTTTTCTTGGGTTATACTGGCCCAAATCAGTGCGTTTTTACTTCTTTCTTCACGGTCATCTTTTGGTTGTGCTGGTCTCTTCTGTGGCTCTGTTTTTCTATCTTGCTCATGTTTGGCTTTCATCTTTGTCTTCTTCTATTTCTTTGGTTTGGTTTTGTCTCCCTATTCCAAACAGACCTCTCCATCAATATGTAGACATATTTATTATATGAATACCTCAAATTCAGCATCAAATGGAATTTCAGCTTCTAAGCATACATGCTCTCCCTCCTGCCAGGTCCTTATCTTTGTATTGCGTTGAATCTTTACCAAACAGCCTGACCAGGAATGTGTTCAGCTCCTATTTTCTTCTCACTTCACACATCCTTTTGGTTACCATTTCTGTTTTGTATCTGAAATACTTCAGACCATAATTTGGTCATGGATCAGAAATGATGAAAAGAGACAAACTTGAAATTTAAAAATTCTTAAATGATAAGAACTCATAAAACCAAACTCCACTTCAGAAACAGGACACAGAACCCAAGTAAAGAGACCAAGGAATCCCAGGACAAAACAGGTTTATGTAGCACTGTCTGAAAAATCCTGTTCTAATGTGTCCTTATCATTTCATCTACTTTGGCCACATCTTCAGGACAGGTCTTCCTTCCTCATAGGGTGTTTTGAGCTTTAGGCCTTAGGTAGTAAGGCCCACAACACAGTGTCTGTCTCCGCACAGTACTCCGTGAAATGGGGCCTGTTTTCTCTGTTGCGGTCAGCTGCGTAGATAGCAATAGTCATGTACCCTAGAAAGAGACTCTTGGACAAGCTTCTTCTTTAAAGAACTCATCTATATGGTGACAATAACCTGTGGATATAGAATTTTAAAAAATTTTTATGCTAAGTTTAAATCCTGAGGGAAAAGTACTTCTTTCTAATACAGGTAGTTAACCCAGGCTTCTTAAATGACTCTAGTAATTACTAACACATCCAGACAGCTATAAAAAGATGGCCAGCTAATGTTGTACCATGTCAATTGTAGAGACTGATGTTCTTACTTTATTAAGCCATTAAAGCTTTTGGGAAGAGGGTGTTTGCTATGACCAGTGCGTTCTCTTGGCAAAACTCTATTAATCTTTGCCCTGCTTCATTCCGTATTCCAAGGCCAAATTTGCCTGTTACTCCAGGTGTTTCTTGACTTCCTACTTTTGCATTCCAGTCCCCTATAATGAAAAGGATATCTTTTGGGGGTGTTAGTTCTAAAAGGTCTTGTAGGTCTTCATAGAACCATTCAACTTCAGCTTCTTCAGCGTTACTGGTTAGGGCATAGACTTGGATTACTGTGATATTGAATGGTTTGCCTTGGAAACGAACAGAGATCATTCTGTCGTTTTTGAGATTGCATCCAAGTACTGCATTTCGGACTCTCTTGTTGACCATGATGGCTACTCCATTTCTTCTAAGGGATTCCTGCCCGCAGTAGTAGATATAATGGTCATCTGAGTTAAATTCACCCATTCCAGTCCATTTTAGTTCGCTGATTCCTAGAATGTCAACGTTCACTCTTGCCATCTCCTGTTTGACCACTTCCAATTTGCCTTGATTCATGGACCTGACATTCCAGGTTCCTATGCAATATTGCTCTTTACAGCATCAGACCTTGCTTCTGTCACCAGTCACATCCACAGCTGGATATTGTTTTTGCTTTGGCTCCATCCCTTCATTCTTTCTGGAGTTATTTCTTCACTGATCTCCAGTAGCATATTGGGCACCCACTGACCTGGGGAGTTCCTCTTTCAGTATCCTATCATTTTGTCTTTTCACACTGTTCATGGGGTTCTCAAGGCAAGAATACTGAAGTGGTTTGCCATTCCCTTCTCCAAAAAGATCTTCACAACCAAGATAATCACGATGGTGTCATCACTCACCTAGAGCCAGACATCCTGAAATGTGAAGTCAAGTGGGCCTTCAGTTCAGTTCAGTTCAGTCGCTTAGTCGTGTCCGACTCTTTGCAACCCCATGAATCGCAGCACGCCAGGCCTCCCTGTCCATCACCAACTCCCGGAGTTCACTCAGACTCAACATCCATTGAGTCAGTGATGCCATCCAGCAATCTCATCCTCTGTCATCCCCTTCTCCTCCTGCCCCTAATCCCTCCCAGCATAAGAGTCTTTTCCAATGAGTCAGCTCTTCGCATGAGGTAGCCAAAGTACTGGAGTTTCAGCTTTAGCATCATTCCTGTATATTGTCACCCTGCTTATTTAACTTATATGCAGAGTACATCATGAGAAACGCTGGGCTGGAAGAAGCACAAGCTGGAATCAAGATGGCCAGGAGAAATATCAATAACCTCAGATATGCAGATGACAGCACCCTTATGGCAGAAAGTGAAGAGGAACTCAAAAGCCTCTTGATGAAAGTGAAAGTGGAGAGTAAAAAAGTTGGCTTAAAGCTCAACATTAAAAAAAACGAAGATCATGGCATCTGGTCCCATCACTTCATGGGAAATAGATGGGGAAACAGTGTCAGACTTTATTTTTGGGGGCTCCAAAATCACTGCTGATGATGCTTGCAGCCATGAAATTAAAAGACGCTTACTCCTTGGAAGAAAAGTTATGACCAACCTAGACAGCATTTTGAAAAGCAGAGACATTACTTTGCCGACCAAGGTCCATCTAGTCAAGGCTATGGTTTTTCCAGTAGTCATGTATGGATGTGAGAGTTGGACTGTGAAGAAGGCTGAGCACTGAAGAATTGATGCTTTTGAACTGTGGTGTTGGAGAAGACTCTTGAGAGTTCCTTGGACTGCAAGGAGATCCAACCAGTCCATTCTGAAGGAGATCAGCCCTGGGATTTCTTTGGAAGGAATGATGCTAAAGCTGAAGCTCCAGTACTTTGGCTACCTCATGCGAAGAGTTGACTCATTGGAAAAAGACTCTGATGCTGGGAGGGATTGGGGGCAGGAGGAGAAGGGGACGACAGAGGATGAGATGGCTGGATAGCATCACTGACTCGATGGACGTGAGTCTGAGTGAACTCCGGGAGTTGATGATGGACAGGGAGGCCTGGTGTGCTGCGATTCATGGGGTCGCAAAGAGTCGGACACGACTGAGTGACTGAGCTGAACTGAACTGAAAGCTTTTGGGGGGCTTCCCTGGTGACTCAGATGGTAAAGAATCTGCCTGAGACCTGGTTCAGTTCCTGGGAAGGGAATGGCAACCCATTCCAGTAGTCTTGCCTGGAGAATCCCATGGACAAAGGAGCCTGGCAGGCTACAGTCCATGGGGTTTAAAAGAGTCAGACCTGACTGAGTGACTAACACTGGTGGCTCAGTGGTAAAGAATCCACCTGCCAATGCAGGAGACATGGGCTCCATCCCTGGTCAGGGAAGATTCCACCTGCCGTGGAGCCGCTAAACCTGTGTGCCACGACTACTGAACCTGTGCCCTAGAGCCCAGAAGACGCAACTACTGAGCCCGCATATCGCAGCTACTGAGCCCGCATACCGCGGCTACTGAGCCCGCTCTAGAACCTGTGCTCTGCAACAAGAGACGTCACCGCAGTGAGAAGTCTGTGCACCGCAACCAAAGAGAAGCCCCTACTCGCCTCAGCGTGAGAAAAGCCCCAGCAGCAGTGAAGACCCAGCACAGCCAAAACTACATAATTTTAAAAAGAAAGCTCTTTGGGAATTTGTATTTTTATCAGTTTTTAAGTGGGGATCCACAGGCGGTAATTTTCTAATTTTGTGAGCTCTTTATGAGTCTTTGTTCCCTTAGAAGGGGTTGCTTTTTCTTATTGATGAATTCCACAAAAGAATACACATAACAATATATGGCTTACCTGAATGCATTTTTTTCCCTGTGTGAAGGCCATTTCTTACCTTTTGTGCTAACACATTGGATTTAAGTATAAATGATTTGTTTTTGAGAAATTAGAATGTAAAGTATATTAGTGCCCAAGTAAATGGGCACTTAAGTGTGGACTAGAAAGATATTTTCTGAAATTCCTTAGAATTCCTATGTATTCTAGTCAGTGGATTAAAACAAGAGCCTTTTCACTCAAAACCCTATTTTCTCCCACTAAACTCTGAAGTTTTGAATTTTTGAGGTATAGGCTGGTGATTTTCATATCATTACATCTCATGAAGCATATATGCCTTGTCTGATACAAAGTAGTGTTGGCAAGAATATCTTAGATTCTTGGAAATGGAGTTGATTATTGAAAACGTTGGAGGAGGCTCATTATCTACAGAAAATATTCAGACTTCAAAACCGCACATCATTCTCTTTATCACAGGGCTATAGTCCTTTTCACAAAGTTTCTTTTTGTCTAATAGGACATTTTTTTTCAACTAAATTTTCTGTTCTGCATTACAGAACATAATTGTTATCCTCTGTTAACCATGAAAAGGAATGAAAGTTGGTTGACTTTCCCATCAGTCATATAAGTCATCTTTTTTTCATATATGAATCACTCTTTAACATATCAGAGAATTATTTCCTTCCTGTTGTGAGTAGGAATAGCCACTCTGATGAGCTGTGTATGTATCACTTGTACATAAAGGGAAAAAGAGTGTATCGATAGATGTTGCTGTTTAGTCTCTAAGTCATGTCTGACTCTTTTGAGACCCCATGGACTGTTGCCCGCCAGGCTCTTTTGTCCATGGGATTTCCTAGACAAGAATAGTGGAAGTCCATATTGATACATAGATAGGTGTGTGTGTGTGTGTGTGTGTGTGTGTAACAGCAGAAGAAAAGCATAGTGAGTAGTCTTAGGTAGTAACACTTTGGATTCTACTATTACTAAAGCCTAGCCTAAAAGAAGTCAGTTTTGTTGCTGTTGTTGTTTTTAAAAGAGTAAGACTGAGAGTAAAAAAAAGTGCCTGTAATAACCCGAAATAATACAATGTTATCATTATACTAAAACCAGTGTAATATTAGGTTAGGAGCAATCTTCTACTGTTTGGGAAAGTTTGTGAAGAGTTGGCATTAATTTTTCTTTGAATAAAAGTAAGCCATCTGGGTCTAGGCTTTTCTTTGCGGGTAATTTTAAACTTATTAACTCAGTCTCTTCAGTTGTATAGAGCTATTTAGGTTTTCTGTTACTTCTTGAGCCAGTTTTGGTAGTTTGTGTCTTTCTAGGAATTTATTATTTCATTTATGTTATCTCTATGGACATATACAGCAAATGACAAGGGATTTATATAGCACCTCTTTATAATGCTTTCTTACATTTTTGTAAAGTCAGTAGTAATTTTTGCTGTTCTAATTCAGTGGCTTCCCTGGTGGGTCAGATGGTAAAGAATCTGCCTGCAATGCAGGAGACCTAGGTTCGATCCCTGGGTCAGGAAGATTCCCTGGAGAAAGAAATGGCTACTCACTCCAATATTCTTGCCTGGAGAATCCCATAATTTGAGTCTTCTCTCATTTTCTTGGCTATAGGTTTGTCGATATTGTTGATCTTTCAAAGAAGCAGTTTATGGATTCATCAATTTTCTCTATATTTGTTTTTGTATTCTCCATTTCACGAATTTCCAATATAGTCTTTATCTCCTTTCTTCTGCTTGTTTTCAGGTTTAGTTTGCACTTTTCTAGTGTCTTAAGTTGGAAATTTAGGTTCTTTGAGGCATTTATACCTATAAACCTCCCTCTAAGCACTGCTTTAGCAATAGTTTTCTTCTGTTGTATCTTCAGTGACTAAGCACAGCACATGGTTGCTTTACAATGTTGTAGAACAAAGTGAACTCGCTATATGTATGTGTGTGTGTATATATATATATATATACCCTGTCTTTTTTCCTTCCTCCCACCCTACCCACATTCCACCCGTCTTGGTCACGCAGAGCACAGACCTGAGCTCCTGTCTTACACGTGCAGGAGCACAGACATCCATCCCCGTCTCCCAGTCCATCCGCCTCTTCCCCGGCAGCCCAGGGCCACGCGTCTGCTCTCTCGCCCTGCATCTCTGTCCCTGCCTGGCACCTAGGCTTATCTGCACCATTTTTCTAGATTCCACATAGTCGTTACTATTTGATATTTGTTTTTCTCTTCCTGATTTCTACAGCAAGATCTTTTTTGACCCGAATCCTAGAGTAATGAAAATAAAAACAAAAGTACACAAATAGGATCTAATTAAACTTAAAAGCTTTTGCACAGCAAAGAAAACCATAAACAAGACAAAAAGACAATCTTCAGAATGGGAGAAAATATTTGCAAACGAAGCAAATGACAAGGGATTTATCTCCAAAATATACAAACAGCTCATGAAGCTCAGTATCAAAAAAACAAACAACCCAATAAAAAAAAATGGGTGTATCTTCTCTTTTATTCATCTCAAATAATCTTCTGATTTCTCTTTTGATTTCTTCTTTGACCTATTGGTTACTTAGGAGTATGTTGTTTAGTTTTCACATATTTGTGAGTTACCCAATTTTATTCTGTTCTTTTTTTCTAATTTTATACCACCGTGGTCAGAGCTAAAACTATAAAACTTCTAGGAGGAAACAAAATGTCCAACAAAATGTTTTTAAGCAGTTCCCTGAAAACACTAACAATAAAAGGAAAAATACTGATATATTGAGCGTTATAAAAATTTAAAACTTCTCTTCCAGAAAGATATTGTTGAGAAAATGAAAAGGCAAGCTAAAAACTGAGTGAAAATAGTCTTCCTAAATAAAAATCTGTCAAAGAACTTGTATTCAGAATGTATGACGTTTATATGTACAGATTATATTTATACAGATTATTTTCAGCTCAAGAAGACCAACCGCATTTGAAAACATGCCCAAGAATATGAACAGACACTTTACCAAAAAATATGTACCAATAGCCAAATAAGACATTAAAAGATACTTTATGTCATTAGTCATCCAGGAAATGCAAATTTAAAACCAAAATGTGATACTAGTCTGCATTCACTAGAAGGGCTAAAATTAAAATTGAGAATACCAAGTGCTGTCAAGGATGTGGATCTTTTGGAATTTTCATATCTTGCTCGTGGGTATGTTAAATGGTACGGCCACTTTGGAGAACATTTTGTCAGTTTCCTATAAAGTTAAATATTAGCTTACTGTGTGGTACAGCAATCTCACTCCTAGTTATCGAAGAGAAATGAAGACATATAATCACAAGAATATTGGAACACACATGTTCACAGTGGCTTTATTCATAATAACTCCTAACTGGAAACAACTCAGATACCCAACAACAGGTCAAGGGATCAGTAAATTGTGGTATCTCAGTACAAAGGATTAGTAGTAGCAATAATAAGAATAAAGAATAAACAACTCTGCAAAACCGTGACCGAATTTTTAAAAAGTCAGATAAGAGTACATACTATATGATTTCATTTGTGTGAAATTCTAGATGCAAAACTAATCTAAAATGAGAGGAAACAAACTGATGTTTCCCCAGGTGTGGGGGTTGGATGGGGATTTAGCGCAAAGAAGCATAAAGAAACTTTAAGGTGACGAAATGTTCTCTACTTTGATTGTAGTGTGGTCACAAGGATATATACATTTATCAAGGCTCCTGCAAATGTATAATATGCTTAAAATAGATGGAGCAGTATATGTGTGCTGTGTGTGCCAAGTCGTTTCAGTCATGTCCAACTCCGTGCAACCCTATACACTGTATCTCTCCAGGCTCCTCTGCTCATGGGATTCTCCAGGCAAAAATACTGGAGTGGGCTGCCATTTCCTTCTCCAGGAGATCAACAGTATACATAATAGTATATAGACTTTGCCTCGTTACAGTTAAATTTTAAAAAGCAGTGATCCATGGTATTAATTATTACCATTAAAGCCCTGTTGGTAACTGTTCCACATTGGAAAGAACCTAAGTGTCTCTCACGGAAAGACTGGCTCAGTCAGCTTTGGTAGACCAAGCAAATGAGGCGCTACGTAGCCATTAAGAACATGGTAGAGAAGGAAAGGGCTTCCCAGCCAGTGCCACCAGCCAGTGCAGGAGACATAAGAGATGCAGGATCCATCCCTCAGTCAGGAACGTCTCCTGGAGGAGGGCATGGCAACCCACTCTAGGATTCTTGCCTAGAGAATCCCATGGACTGAGGAGCCTGGCGGGCTATGGTCCATAGGGTCACAGAAAGTCAGACAGCAACTGAAGTGACTTAGCACAAATGCAGAGAAATAACATTATTGATCTGGAGAAAGTATTTGTACCTTTTTTGGTAAGTGAAAGTAAGATAAAACAAGCCACCTAATACTTTCCCAATATGTAATATAATTTTGGTTATACCATTAATTTGCAGTAGATTCTTTCATCTATATAATTCTACAACAAGCCGAGTTATGCAGTAAGTCATGGTTGCTTTTCTTGCATAAATGTTTGTTTTTCCTGCAGTTAATAATTGTTCATTTGCTTAGCTTTTTCTCTACTTATTCCTAATTCAATTCCTAACTCTCTGCAAATTATCTAGACCTGCACTGTCCAAAATGGTAGCCGCTCACCACATGTGGCTGTTGAAATTTTAATTAAATGAGTTTAGCTACTCAGTCACCCACTTGTAGTGCTCTGCCTAGTGACTACTGTGTTGGGCAGTACACATGCAGAGCATTCCATCTTCACAGAAAGACCTGCTGACAGTGCTGCTCTAAGACCCCTCTAGGATATTCAGATGCAGTAGCTCTGTCCTCACTGAGAAATTTCTCCTGGAGCTTTTCACCTTTGACCAAATCTGCATGACTGCTCTGCCTGGTGCCTGCCTCTCATACTGAAATCTCCCTTCCGTAGCTTCTGGGGAATTCTGTGCCTCTCCTGTCTTAGACCTTTCATTTCCTGATTTGTCTTTCTCCCTTGTTTCTGTGGAGCCTGTCCTTTAATAACTTCCTTAGAGAGAGGTGATCGGTGATAAGTTTTTGAGATCCTTTAAGCCCTAAAAATATTATTTTACTTTACGTTTGTCCAGAAATAAAGGTCTAGGAGGACAATTATTTTTCATGAGAATTCTGAGGCATTGTTCCTCAAAATATTATAGTTTCTGGTGTTTCTGTTAAGAATTTCCAAGTCATTCTGATTTTGAGCTTTTGTCTATTATCTGTTTTGTTTCGTTTTTTTTTCCTGTCTGGAAGCTGTTTCCTCAGATTTCTGAAATTTTATTAATTATTTTAATTAATTATTTATGTTTGTCACTCTGGCCAGTTTGAGTCTGGTAACCTGGGTGCTCCTTCGGTTCTGGGAAATTCTCTTGAATTATTTCCTTGATGAAAATTATGTCTGCTCAAAACTCTCTACTCTTTCTTTCTGGATCTCCTAGTGTGATATTCAGATAGCAGACCTGCTGTATATAGTTATTCTATTTAAAAAGTCTTTCCTGTGCCATTTCCGCATCCCTGTGCCTTCATTCTGTGCTCTCGGGGGTGACTCCTAGCGTGCTAACATGGCCCCGTTCCTCTGTTGAGTCTTTGTTTGTGCTACTGTGTTTCTGTCTCCAAGAGCCTTGTGCCGCTGTTCTCTGGGTGTTCCTTCTTACGGTTAGGCGTCCTGCTCTCGTTCACACTCACAGAATGGTCTCTTATCTCAGGATATTGATACTCCAGATGCATTTCTTCCCTCTGCATGCCTTTGTTTCTTCTCTTTGCTTGCTGTTTCCTCCTCCACCCTTGTTCGCCTTCTCGACTTCTCTCCCTGCAGAGGCCAAAGACGGCTGGTGGTCCTTGGTTGGCTGCTCGTGCTTAAAAGTGCAAGGACTAGAAAGCTCTGAGCTCGTGGGCCTTCGCTGTAGAGTGCCACAATCAGGCCTCAGGGAATGCTCAACATCTGTATTTTTAGATGATTCCTCTTGGTCACTTTCCTGAGTCTGTGTTGGTCTCTGCTGTTTTGGGAGCCAAGTAGAGATAGAGGGCTGAGGCTCTGTACATTCACTGTGCGTACTTTCGCTTAATCCCCCCGTTTCCGGCGCCACAACCCTGCCTCAATTGTGATCTAGATCTCACTACCTTCTGCAACATTCTTCAGGGAATTTTCAGTTTTATGCCTGGGTGGGCAACTGTTTGGTTTTGCAAAGTTGAAGAAGGGGTCTGAGGAATCCAACTGCTTCATAAATGTCTTTTACTAGGTCTTTAGTTAGCTGCAGGCTTCCCTCGTTGCTCAGTTGGTAAAGAATCCGTCTGCAATGCAGGAGACCCTGGTTTGATTCCTGGGTCGGGAAGATCCGCTCGAGAAGGGATAGGCCACCCAGTCCAGTATTCTTGGGCTTCCCTTGTGGTTCAGCTGGTAAAGAATCCACCTGCAATGTGGGAGACCTGGGTTCGATCCCTGGGTTGGGAAGATTCCCTGGAGAAGGGAAAGACTACCCACTCCAGTATTCTGGCTTGGAGAATTCCATGGACTGTATAGTCCATGAGGTCGCAAAGTCAGACACGACTGAGCAACTTGCACTTTCTTTAGTTAGCTCCAGGTGGCGCTAGTGGTAAAGAACCCGCCTGCCAATGCAAGAGACAAAAGGGAAGTGGGTTTGATCCCTGTGTCGGGAAGATCCGCTGGAAGAGGGCATGGCAACTCATTCCAGTATATTTGCCTGGAGAACCCCCACGGACAGAGGAGCCTGGCAGGCTCCAGTCCATGGGATCTCAAAAAGTCGGACACCACTGAGCAGCTAACACTTTCACTACCCACCATTCTCATTCCTTATTCCAAAAGCACCTGATGCTGAAACTCTTTATAGTTCCCTGTACATGTGGGTAGTTCTCGGTTTGCCCCACTGCTGGTTTAAGTTACCAGCGACACTGCTGCTGCTGCTGCTGCTGCTGCTAAGTCGCTTCAGTCGTGTCCGACTCTGTGCGACCCCTAGACGGCAGGCTACCAGGCTCCGCCATCCCTGGGATTCTCCAGGCAAGAACACTGGAGTGGGTTGCCATTTCCTTCTCCAACGCATGAAAGTGAAAAGTGAAAGGGAAGTCGCTCAGTCATGTCCGACTCTTAGCGACCCCATGGTCTGTAGCCCACCAGGCTCCTCAGTCCATAGGATTTTCCAGGCAAGAGTACTGGAGTGGGGTGCCATTGCCTTCTCCACCAGCGATACTAGTTACCTCTTATCTGTCTGCTTTCCAGCTTCCAAACTCCCATTGCTCTTGTTTTCTCTCTTACTCTTCCAGTCCTTTGGGGTTTCTACTCTTAAATCTCTTTACTGTCGCTCTAGTGAGGTTTGGAACCCACTCCAGTGTTCTTGCCTGGAGAATCCCAGGGACGGGGAAGCCTGGTGGGCTGCTGTCTATGGGGTTGCACAGAGTCGGACACGACTGAAGTGACTTAGCAGCAGCAGCAGCAGTGAGGTTTGGGGAGGAAACTAAATAAATATTGATGGAGTGTCAATGTACCATTTCACCCAGAAATCAGTAAATGTACTCCTCAAAAAATAAATATTTCAAGAATTAACTTTTAGGACCAGCAATGCATTTTTTTTTTCTTTAAGCATTTTGGTTTGAAGAATAATGGTTTGGTCTAACTTGCTTTAGACAGGACTTCTCAGAATTGGTGAAATATTGCTTAACAATTTTAACATTAAAAATACTTCATAATCCTATAAAACTACTTTAAAATCACATTTAAAGTATTTAAGTCTGAATGAATATTAGCTCATAGTCTCCGACTTGGAAATAAATATCTCAGATGTGTAGAAGGCCACTGAATATAATAATGATATTATCTGAAAATATTTGCATGTTTTAAATTTGTCATGCATACTCTGTCTTTTTGGAGCTTCTTGCCAGGACATCCATAGTCTCAATTTAGGGGAAAAAATATTAAAAGATAGTTTGAAAGTCCACCAAGATACTTTCCTATTAACTTAGGAGAACACACAGAGATAAATTCTTCCACTTGGTTTTGGGAGCTTTGTGTCACAATCCTGACTCTGTTCAAAAGCAGGACTTTGACATTCTTGTAGTAGAAAATGAGGAGGAAAA
Organism: Budorcas taxicolor; assembly: GCF_023091745.1. NCBI lineage: Eukaryota > Metazoa > Chordata > Mammalia > Artiodactyla > Bovidae > Budorcas > Budorcas taxicolor. The sequence goes on from NC_068926.1 coordinate 69,191,551, forward strand.
TTTGGATGAAGCTGTTCAGACATTAGGTAGAAGAAAGCTTCGCGTGACCCTGCGCATCCTTCTAGTTAACTGTGCTCTTTCCATAGGCAGTCTTTCACGAGATGCTGTCCGTTTACTGCAGCTTTTCACCTGCTCTTTGAATCAGAAAGTGTGCTTTTTCCCTCTTCTTCACCTTCCCTCACTTTTTCTAATAATGACTTTTCCAATAAGATCTCACAGTCTTTCCTCTTTTAGTTTTCATTCTTCTTGACCTGTTTTATGATGTGGCTGTATATTCTCTTCTAAATGTTCCTTCTTACTCCTGTGACATCACACTGTTCTCAGTCTCTGCCACCCTCCTGAGCCGTCATCCATTTCTCTCTGTTACTTTTGTTTCTTCTCCCGCCTCTAACTGTGGGCAAACCCCAACCTGTCCAAGGTCCTGACTCCATACTCTGCGCAGTCTACATACTTTCCCCGGGAGGACTCATCCACTCTCAGGGTTTTGATGGCCCCATGTGTACTGCTGGCTCCCAAATGTCTCATCTTGGGCCCTGACCACGAGAACTGAACAGAGCTTCAGTTCTGTATCTTTAATCTTCTATTGGGCATTTCCACCGTGATGTCCCACTATCGTGTCAAGTCCAGGATGCTCGTCTTTTTATTCCTCACTGCCCTCTCCTTTCCACACCCAAAACAGACTTCCTTATCCAATTTCCCTGCCTCTCAGCATCATCTTTATCCTCTTAGGTACAGAATCTTGAGATCACTTATTTAGTCGGGTATCAAAATTTCCCCAAGCATTCCTTTTCCAGTATGTTCTTACTGCCAGGACTTGAGTCCAGGCCTGCATCCCCTTGCACCTGAATTGCTGCCGCAGCCTCCAAGCTCTCCCGCCGCCTCCTGCTCCATCCCGCATCTTCTTTAAATGCAACTCTCATCACTTCACTTCCTTAATCAAAATGTCGCGTGACTCCCATTTCCTACTACGTCAAGTCTAAGCACCTCTACCTGGCTTTCAGGCTGCTCCCGACCTGCCCCCACGTTGCCTGTCCTATTTCCCACTATCACCGAACCTGTCCCCCTTCCTGGAGTCAATTTTCTCAGTGTCACAAGAACAAGCCAAGTTCACTTCTGCCTCCTTAACTTAACAAGTAATCTTCTCTCGCTTGGAATGCCTTTCTTCTTTCCGTTGACCTAAATCGTATCCACCTTGCAAGAGAGTTGCCTGCACTTGCTGTGCCCACTTCCCTTTCTCTTCTCTTTGCATGCCACGGTAATCAGGCCTTCGTCCCCACTCCTCCTCCACTGTCCAAGACACAATTATTTTCCTATCATGAATCTGTGAACTCACAGCTGTACCACCAGTTCCCATCTAATCCCATAGAAATTCTGGCTTTATCTCTTTCCATATTTGTAACTTCTTTCTCCATCAGTGAGAAACCTGGCCCCCATTATACTTAACATATTACTTATGGTATTCATCCTCTCGAATGTAACCAACCTCCCATCCTCGCCATCTTCCCCACACACGTATAGGTACCCATGTCACCCTGCTCAGGCTCTGACGCCCCAAGAGTCTCCCATACCCTGCTCCATTCAGCCTCTAACTCTTTGCGCCAGGCCTGTCCTCCGTGGGGACACCCTCCTCCCCATGCCCAGGCCCTGACACTCCCCGTGCACGAGCCTCTCTGGCTCTGCTACACGCGTCATCGGCGTGAGGACCGAACTGCTCATCGAGGAAGCACCACTAGGGTCAATAATTTTTTTAGAAAAAGATTTCCAATTTGTTTCTGTTTCCTTTCTCCTACAGAAGCACCTATTTGTCAGTGTCAGTCAGTCTGAAATACCACAGAAAGCAGTGGACAAAGAAACCAAATCATTTCTAAAAGAATATGCAACCTACATCAATGTAGAAACAAAACACCTAGCTTTAAAAAAAAGAAATATTTCTTCACATTCTCCATCTCTTGCTCGAATAGTTTGGTATTATGGCCACAGCCTCAGAATCGCTATCAAGTTCCAGGGCTTTTGGTAAATTCATGAACTTTACATTTTTTGAAGATGGTGGTTTCTGATGCCCGAGGTGCAAAATTAACTTTATCTTTTAAAACTGAGAAATGCAGATATTTCGTCATTCAGTTAGACCTCTGCAAGATCACCCTTGATAACCAGTTCACAGAGACGAAGCGCTGACGAGGAGACAGAAAGCAGTCATCAAAGGGCCTGCAGACAGTCCCTGGAGAGCACAGCTTTCCCAGGACAGACATACCCAAGTCTGCCTCCAAACCCTTCAGAGACGTAAAGTAACCACTCCAAGAGGCAGCTTTCTCATTCCTACTCTTAATCCCAATTTTCTTTGTCTGAGAAAGGCAAATTTAGCTCTCCTTCTAAATCAAGATACAGTATGACTGGACTTTTGTTTAGTTCTAAGCCAAAACATTCCCAAACTCCCACTGCATTCTTGGGAAGCCCTGCGTGCTGCTGAAGTGCGCCCTCGGCCATGTCTCATCCCTTCAGGGAGCCGGCTCGCTCCATCTGTGCCCACTCAGAGGCCGTGGGAAGGGGGCGCGGCCTCCATGGGTGCCCCCGCCAGGTGGGTCCAGATTAGCTCTCTGGCCCACTCACGAGGAAGTGAACAAGGCTCCTCTGTGGGTGTCTGAGCACACGTTACCAAACTGCTGGTGACCTCATGAGCCGGAGAAAGCAGGTCTCACATTGTGGACTAAGCCTAAATATTAATACTACTTTATATTTATGTAGTGTCTTTTTTCCAAGGAGCTCCAACCTCTTTACAGACATTATGTCATTAATCCTCAAAGCATTGCTGTTTGGTCCATGGCAAATATGATCCCCCTCCCGTTTTTTTTTTTTTTAACTGTGATGGAAACTTGCAAGTCAGTGATGGAACCCAGCCCCCTAGTTGTCAGTCTTTGCACTATACCATGAAAATAACCAGATGAATAATTTCTCAAGCAGACTCATGGCTTCTTGGGTGGGATTTGAGAGGATGGCTCCGTTTGTATGCTCTTCAGTCTTCAGTGCCGCTGCTGGACTTACAGGAAGACGACAGGTTTGCAGCTGAAACTTGAAGTGGAGGGCTATTATTAAATATATAATTTCACTTATCACTCGGAGATCCTGTATACTTCTCATACCCCAAGAGAAGGTAGGTTTTTAAAAGTTGGTGCACCAGTTTAGGGCACATTTCACCTACAGCAACCACATATTCACCAAAATCAGGCAAAATCAGGCAGCTAGACACAATCAATTTGTATTGAGTGATTAACATGTACCAGATACTGTGCCAAACATTTTCAAATCCATGATCTTATTTTATGTATATAATATTCCATGAGAACCTGTTAGATTAAGTCTTATGTGTATGGAAACACTTTCAGTGGGGCAAGAAAATAAAAAGGCACTAATAGAAATATGGCCTCAGCTGCTATGTCCCTTCCATCATCCCCCCAACACACATACCCCAAAGAGCTCTGCTAACTCGAATTCCCTTAGTGGAAATCCCCAGCGTAAATATTTCCACAAAAAGGGAAAATGTGGGTAAACTCTAAAAACCACTAGGAATTAGCTCAATACCTACCCACCAAAAACAAAAACAAAAACACCCAGCCCCAACAACTTAAAAAAGATCAGTACCTGCATATTCACCAGTTAATGCAAAACACAGAGAACAGAACACAGCTGTATCTAACGATGACAAATGTTTCTTGATTTCACGTGGCTGGCCGCTTCCGGACCAGGAATATTCGACCGAGGAATTATGAACCATGCTGGCATAACTTTAAACATGCACAGAAGCTTTTTCCACATTGTTGTTTCATTCTCTCACATGACCCACCGTCATATTGTTTCTCAAATGGGTAGACATCTTTACCCCGCTGGATTTGACAATGGCGAGAGGGGAAATGAGACGTGCTGAGGGGAAATCAGGAAAACTCTTCTTGTGAAACTTTCAACTTTGAATCATAAACCTAAAACCCTCAGAATGACAATGTATGTGCCGGACGCCCTGCAACAGTATTACCATTCCACGCTGTTCTCTGGCTGACTTGATTTGAAATAGCCTTACATTTCTGAATAAATAATATTTGAGACCGAGCAGCCCTACCCCATCATGGAAAATCATTATGCACACTATGCCATATTTTAGGTATATAATCTAGCCACATTCTGTAGCATAGCTACACTGCAGTTTATACTCAACAAACTTGCGGTTTTAAGAAAGCATGTTCATATTTCTATATATCTGATTTCTTCTTATCATAGAAAATCTTGTATCCCAAGTAAAAAAGTAGAGATGGAGAAACTTAGGAAGCGGTCGCAAAAAGTGACGTTTGTCCTCATAGGGTTGCCACCCACGCAAGGTTATGTCGACAACGTTGCACAATTCCAGGGGCTACCGGTGTCATGGGCAGCGATGTGAATGGCGCCCCCTGGAGGCGAGCAACGCCTGGCCGCCTCGATTTTAATTAATTAGTAAAGCTTTTGAAAATGAGTGTTTTGTTTTGGTTCTGAGTCCAGTCGTAAGCTGCGGGGGTACTTATTATTAATCCCTACATTTTTGTGCGTGTGCAAGTTCTGAGTCCTTCCTCCCCATATTGGTTTTGAAAGGCTTCCCCACTGACTGAGCTTCAGCACATGGGTCTGGCGTTCTCCCAGCTCTGGGTTTTCATGAGTCAGGGAAAAACGTGTGCTGTTTTGAGAAGACGCTCATCAGACATGCTCAAGCAGCCCTGGGCTGATTGATAAAGCCCCTCCCCCCATTCTCTCTCTCCCTCTGTGTACCTACAGCATCCTGCTTGCATCTAGATTTAGCCCTCACTTCATCCTACCTGTGGGAGATACTGGCGAGAGCTCACTCTCCCACGTCTGTGTTCCTCACCACCGTGCAACGCTCTGCTGCCCAGGCCTCCCGCATCATCACCTGAACGCCTGGGACCTGAATCTGGTACTCGGCCTGCTACCTGAACCTCTGCTTGCCCCACCCTCATTCTTACCCTCATACAGTCTGGTTCTCTCACTTCCTTTAGTCCATGTTTAGGAGGAAAACATGGGGTCTCCAGATGGGGAAGATAACCGATAACTGGAGGCAGCGGGAAGAAAGCCCACCTTCACGTGCTATGAGACCAGGCGTGACCCGGCAACGAGGTCGGGGACTTGGTCACAACCCTTCGCTTCCTCATCAGTCCAGGCCTGATCCAGCTCTAGTGAAACAACTTGAAGAGGATGATACTGCGAACTTTTTTCTAGCAGTTTTAAGTTTTTTAGCAGTACACGCGTGCTAAGTTGCTTCAGTCGTGTCCAACTCTTAGCAACCCCATGGACTCCCTGTCCATGGGATTTTCCAGGCAACAATATTGGAGTAGGTTGCCATGCCCTCCTCCAGGGGATCTTCCCAACCCAGGGACTGAACTTGCATCTCCTGTGGTTCCTGCACTGGCAGGCAGGTTCTTTACCACCAGCGCCACCTGTACAGTTAATTTCAGAATGGAAACAGAACAGTTTCTGAGAAGTTGTCCAAGAAACTGGTGGAGGTTGCCTTCTAGACAGGGCACTGAGTGGCAGGGAGAAGCTCACTGTGTGCCTTTATTTTGCATTTTGAATTTCATACCATGTGACTGTACTAGTTATTGCAAGAGATAAATAAAATCCAGGAAAAGGAACCAGGCAGTTAAATAACTAGATGTGAACTGAACTGATGCCATGCAAAGTTCCGTTAATTATAGGAAAGGATTCAACTATATTAGCAAATAAAAGTAGATCAGAAAGAGAGGTATGATTATTTTCATTTTCTGTTTAAAACTTGGAAAATGTTCACTGTTTGCTGAAAAAGCAAAATACAACTTAAGGTTAGGTGTCTGTCCCTCATGTAAAACCTATCCACACTCCAAACACTCAACTGCTTCTTTTTAGTTGTTGTTGTTTTCCTTTGTTTCTTCAAGTGAACTTAGGGCCAGTTGAAAGTGAAAACCTGACTTCTCAGTGAAGCGATCTTTGCCATTCTGCCTCCACCTTGTATGCAAGAACTGTTTCGGGGGTGCCAGAGCTCCTAAGTGTCATCAGCTTTGCCCTCTCTTTCCTGCCAGCGGGAGCAGGCAGTCAGGACGCAAGGTCTGGACATCACACCAGTAGGAGCTCTCCCACCTCAGATGGTCCTCATACCACAGTGGCCCTTTCCTGCCTGTTTTGCGGGGCCCGTCTCTATAGAGTCATTTCTGTACTTACGGTTATACTCTGTTTCTTTTAACACCTGCTGAAGCGCTTTTCAGAGACTCAGACTCAAGCAAATGACCTACATACTACATAGCGAGTCTATGAGAAGCGGGTATCATTTCCAATTCTGTATCTATTATCTGTTCATCTCATTTTTGAAGAATCAGCAAACCTATGTCAAGTTTAGCACATCTAATAACATCATCATGTCATCGCCTGTACGTTTCCTCCTACATGCTGCAAACTGAAAACAACTGTTTCATTTTTATAATTACTTCAAGTATGTGCTTGAATGTGTTTATATGTGTTTTATATTTCTACTTTAGTTACCACAGAATTAATAGTTAATTACTCAGGCATGTGGAAGTAGGAAAGTAGCTGACATTTTTCTATTGAAAAGTATCTAATAATAGTTTAGAATATTTTATAATTGTAAAAGGTAAACCACAAAAATTTTAAGGCTTTTAATGTTCTCTTATGACTTTCCCAGTTTACGAATTAAAATAATGTAGTAAAGCTTTCATCACATTGAAATAAAGGAAAACAGATAAAGATTGTTGGTTATAAACAGCAATTAATAAAAGATATAGTTTTAACAGAATAAACAAATACAGAACTTCAAATTTCTAATGCAACTAATTCTGTTGGGTTGGCCAAGAAGTTTGTTTGGGCTTTTCTGTAAGATGTTTCAAAAAACTCAAATGAACTTTTTTGGTCAACCCAATACAATTTACACATGAATACATTCTCACAGATAATTTAAAAACCACCAATAAGGATAGTGCATATCACTGGCTTTGAATTGAAAACACACAAGATGTGCTGTCCAGCATGGCGGCCAGGAGCTGCAGGTGGCTGTAAGCCACTTGGAATGTGGCTAACTTGAGGTGAAATGTGCTGTACGTGGAAAATACATACCAGACTGTAAAGACATAGTATAAAAAATGCAAAATATCTCAATTTTATATTGATTACATATTGAAATAACATTTTTTATATATGGGATCAAATAATTATTACAATTTAATGTCATCTGTTTCCTTTTACTTTTTTCAGTGTACCTACTAGGAAATTTTAAATTTTATATGTGGCTTGTAATGGTGTCTTGCATCTGTTTCTACTGGATAGCACTATATGCGCGTATAGGAATGTATGCCTATGTCGTATATATACCTACACATATATGCATACACTTATGGATATTTTAAAAGCATCAATGGGATAATGGCATCTTTTCCTGAAACTTGCTTTCTTCACTTAACATATGTCCTAGAGATTTCTCCTTGTTAGTATATTTAGAAAACCCATGTAACACTAGTTGTCCTTTTGTGCCTGGCTTATCTCACTTAGCGTAATGTCTTCAAGGTTCATCCGTGTTGTGGCATGTGTCAGAATTTCCATCCTTTTTAAGACTAAACAATATTCCATTGTTTGTATACACTGCATTTTGTTTACCCATTCATCCGTCTCTGGACATTGAGATTGCTCCCGCTTTTTGGCTGTTGTGAATTATGCTGCCATTAACATGAGTGAAGAAATATCTGTTCAAGTTCACACTTTGGGTTCTTTCGGACATATACCTAGAAGTGAAGTTGTTGGGTCACGTGGTAATTACATTTTTGATTACACGAGGAACTGCCGTCCTGTTTTCCATAGCAGCTGCACTGTTTTACATTCCCAGTCGCAATGCATAAGGGTTCCAGTTTCTCCACATTGTCCCCAATACTTGTTATTTTCTTATTTTTTTTACTAATAGCCATCCTAATGAGTATGAAGTGATATTTCACTGTAGTTTTGATTTGCATTTCCTTAATGATTAGTGAGGAGAAGGCAATGGCACCCCACTCCAGTACTCTTGCCTGGAAAACCCCATGGACAGAGGAGCCTGGTGGGCTGCAGTCCATGGGTCGCTAAGAGTCGGACACGACTGAGCGACTTCGCTTTCACTTTTCACTTTCATGCATTGGAGAAGGAAATGGCAACCCACTCCAGTGTTCTTGCCTGGAGAATCCCAGGGACGGGGGAGCCTGGTGGGCTGCCGTCTATGGGGTCGCACAGAGTCAGACACGACTGAAGCGACTTAGCAGTGGCAGTCGCAATGATTAGTGATGTTGAGAATCTTTTTCATTTGCTTTTGTGCCACTTGTATATTTTCTTTTTTGCCCACTTTTTAATCAGATTGTTTTGTTGCAATTGTAGTTTTTTATATACTCTGGATGTTAATGTCTTATAAGATGTGACTTGCAAATATCTCCTCTTATTCCATGGGTCATCTAGGCCACCTCTTGGTAGTGTCCTCTGGTGCATGAAAGGGTTTAATGTGATGAAGTTAGATTTACCTGTTTTTCCTTTTGTTGCTTGTGTTTTTAGTGTCATGTCCAGGAAAGTCTTGCCCGATCCAGTGTCACGAGACTTCCCCCTTCGTTTTCTTCTATGGGTTTTATGGTTTTAGCTCTTATGTTTAGGGCTTCAGTTTCTTTTGAGTTAATATTTGTATGTGGTACAAGGGTCCAACTTCATTATTTTGCACATGGATATCCAGGTCTACCACATCATTTCTTGAAAAGACTTTCCTTTCCCCACTGGGCATCCCCTCTGTCAAAAATCAGTCTCCATGGGGCATCCCCTCTGGACATCCTTGTCAAAAATCATCTGACTATATATGTGAGGGTTTATTTCTGGACTCTATTCTATGTCTTGGTCTGTATGTCTGTCTTTGGGCCAATACAACATTTTGATCACTAGCTTTGTAGTTGTTTTGAAATCAATAGTGTGAGGCCTATCCCTTTGTTCTTCTTTTTACAGGTTGTTTTGGCAATTCAGGGTCCCTTGAGATTTCATATGAATTCTAGAATGAAGTTTTCTATTTCTGAGAAAAAAAAAAAATCACTAGGATTTTGACAGGGATTATATTGAATCTGTAGATTGTTTTGGGTAGTATTGACAGCTTAACAACATTAGGTCTTCCAATTTAGGAACACAGGATAACTTTCCATGGTTTTACCATTTCATATCTTGCTTAGAAAGGTCTTTGGAGGAATTTCCCTGGTGGTCCAGTGGCTGAGACTCGGCGCCCCCTAAGGGGCCCAGGTTCAATCCCCCACCAGGGGACTAGATCCCACATGCTGCAACTAAGACCCGGCACAGCCAAATAAATAAACTTTTTTTTTTTAAGTTTCTGCAATGCTAAAGCTATAAACGTGTTTTTCCATATTTTCTTCTAAGAAGGTTTTCTATTGATACATTTTCTTCTAATAAACTAATTTTAGGTTTTACGTTTGGCTCCCTAAGCTAGCTGGATTTTGTTTTTCCTGGTGTGAGAGTCTTCCCATTGTGGTGGTGTTGAATTGCTACCCTTTCCCTGCTAATCTGAATGCTACTTCTACCATAAACGAAAAATCCTAGATAGTGTGTTTCTAGACTTGCTATTGTCTGTTGCTGTGCTGATTGATATGTCTGTTCTTATTGCTATTGTGCTCTAATTACTCTGTGTCTGCAGTCTGGAAAACCAACTCTTTACCCCCACCCTCATAGTTCTTTTTTAGTATTTTAAAGATTTTTCTGTATATTTTCACTTTTAGACAACCATTAGAATCATTTTCAGTTCCAAAAGACATATTAATGGGATTTTGGTTGGGATTGCATTGATTTGATAAAGTAATCTTGGAGAGTTGTGACTTTTTTACAAAGTAAAATGGTTCTTTGCGTTTTTGAGGAAAATTTATTTCTAATGTCACTACTGACACCAAGGTCCCTAGGAAACGTGTCTGCTTGGATTAGTCACAGATTGCCTCTGTGAAGCATTTCTGTGCAGGAGAACGTCACTGACGATGACAGTGTTCTGTATCTGTGACGTCTGATACGTGGTTATTCTGCACTTGAATTGAGCACCCACAGGTGGCTTCTGAACACTTGAAATGTGACTAAGGCAACTGAGGAACCGAATTCTAAATTTTAATTAATCTTGACGGTGCAGCTTTAGGATGTGTGAATAACTATGTAATTGAATACTTTTGTAAGTAGTTCAGATAGCAAAAGAATTACTGGTGTGTGTAAAAGACACCATGTAAAGCATTTCAGGGAGTCTAAAAATCATATTAATATAAACTAATTCCTAAAGAACTTAAAACCCTGTTCTAGGTAAAGGACAAATTGTTTACAAATATTAATGCCGTCAGGAAAACATAATTACAAAAAATGTGCTGTGGGTATTTGCTCAAGAAAGAAAATTCATATCAGATTAAAGAAACAAGAAAGACTTTGTGGATGAAATACTTTTAGAGATTGACCTTGAAAGAATTATTCAAAACCTAGGAGGGTAAGTATTAATAACAGAAGATTTCTGTCTTCTGAAACGTGGAAGAAATACAGAAGAGGGGAGAGAATGAGGTGTTTTGGAGGAATAACTGTGTTAGATTCCTAGGGCTGCTGTAACAAATGACCACAAATCTTGTGTCTTAAAACATCAGAAATGTATTCTCTCACTAGAGGCCAGAAATCCCAGACTCAGTCACTGGGCCGAAAGCAATCCATACTCCTCTGAATGTCGGGGCCCTGGCATTCCTTGGCTTATGGCCACATCACTCCAGTCTCTGCCTCAGGGGTCACACGGTCTCTTCCTCATCTGTCAGTGTTCCAGTCTCCCGCTCCTTCCCTCTTATAAGGACACACGTGCTCATGGGTAGCGTCACCTGGATCATCCAGGATAACCTCTTCATCTCAAGACCCTCAGGCACACCTGCAGAGGCTGCCCCCGCAATGCCTTTTTTGCCGTATAAGGTATTGTTCACAGGCTCCAGGGACTAGGACATGGACACCTTTTGGTGGCCCTTCTCAGCCTACCGCAAGGATCCAGTCTGGCTGGAGTAGGAATGACGACAGCCACCAGGCGCTGAAGGACTTGCACGTGGGAGATGGGCCAGGCGCCCCATCTGTGCTGTTTCACGCACTCATTGCAAGAGCGCTATGTGGGCATTAGGAAATGAGAGAGGAGTCTCGGGTGACCGTCTTTTCCACCTCTGATGACTGGGAAATGGTGGTTAACAGAAATTGAAAAGTCAGGAGGAAAAATTGGTTCCAAAGGAAGATTAATGAACTCAGCTTTGGCTTTTCATTTGAGGTCCCAGCAGGCTGTGCCCAACAACGGTCAGCCTCAGACAGAAACCGAGGAGCCCTACCCAGAGTTCTGATGGCTGGGTTCTCCTATCTTTGTTTCCCCTTTGGGTTGAAAGCAGATTATAAAAAGTACTGAATTTGAAGTCAGGAGACCTGTGTTCAAGACTTCCACTTACTAAATGTGTGAAGTGGACAAGTCATTTCAATTCTCTGAGCTTCAGTTTTTACATCTGTAAGAGAGGAATAAAAAGCCCTTCTCTGTCCTCACATAGTTGTCGCAAGGAATAAATGAGATGACATTTGTGATGTTCTTAGCAAGTCTATTGTAAGCATTCAAATGGTTGTAAAAAGAAGAGCAAAATGTTTAATATGTCAAAGTCACATTTTTTCATTTGAAGGTGCTGTATCTTAGTTATCTGGACCCTAAGCAGTAACTATTAGTTTTGAAGGTCCATCAGTGGCTCCTTCCCCCTCTCCATGCTTACACCATGTAAGTGTCTTCAGTGCCACCCAAGACAGTTGACTCCCTTGCTAAACAGATGACCTGAACTCTACTTCATAGAAATGACTAAGCCCAGCAGGAACGAATCAGTCAACCTCCTGCCCCCCTGTTTAAAGAGGTACCTGTACCTATAGCCACTTCGCCCACCTTCCTGCCGGAGCTCAGGTAACGGCCCGTCTTTGATGTGAAGTGAATACACCCTCCCTGTGCTCCTGACACGGTGCCCTCCCTCCTCCTGGGCTCCAGATCACCTGGCCGGGGCCCTGGGGGACATCTGCATTTGGAGAGCTCACCTCCAATGCAGAATCTTGGAACCGGAGTCAGTTACTTCTCCGCCCACCCTCCCCACCTTGCTTCTACCACCCACCCCCTCAGCTTCCTCTATTTCCCATCTTGATTATTTATTACTATTATATTATTATTACTGTATTGTTACTATTGTTATGGCATCATTGATCATTTTTGTCATTTTGTTTGACTCCTTTCTTCCCTTTGCCACCTCTGTGCCCATCGCAGTGAATGGCAATGATGTGTCAGGGTCCAGGTCCAGAGCCTCCCTCTCTCTCTCCTCTGCCCTCTGCCCCCATCGCCCGCCCTGGTCTAGCCTCACTGCGGCCCTTGTTCTCCCCTGGATCAGTTCTCCTGAAGTAACCTTCCTGCTCCTCGTCTCACTGCCCCCGGCTCACCCCTACACTGCTGCCATCGGGACCTTTCCACAACACACCTGCTCTGAGAACTCTTTGGAGGCACTCCACGACAGCACAAAGTCCATACTTGGGAGAACGACACTGTCTGACCCAGCCCACCACCCTATGCCCTTCCTGTTGGTCCCGCTGAACGATTCCCTGTCCTCAGGGGTATTCTGCTTTCTATCCCGTCCCTGTGCTTCTCTTGTCTAGAATGTTCTCTCTAATGCCATCTGCCTGGTGAATGTCTGCTCATCTCGCCATTCTTAGTTTGGGTTTCACATCCTCTCTGAGGCCGTGCTAGGCCTCCCCAGGAAGAGCTGACAAGATCTTTTTGGAACCTTCCCCGTGCCCTACACAGGACTCTCTATCATTTCATCTGTAGCCAGTTTGTTTCCCCACCATAATCTCTTGGAGGACATGAAGCATGTCTTGATCAGCTTTGTGTCTTTCGTGCTCAGCACAATATCTGACACAGAGAAGATGCCCCAAACATTGGCTGAGTAAATGAATGAATTATGGAACTTGATGCATTAGAAGCCACATGATGCATTAGAAAATGTACAGGAAGGAAGAACTGATAGGAAAAACTCTAGAGATTAATGGAAATATGTGATTTCTAAGGAGACTACATATTTACCTCCCAAAGAGAGATAAACGTGGTCCAGAACCCTAAGACAGTGGGCAAGCTCTCCATAAATCCCAGGAAAATGCGAGACACTTCCCAACGCATCAGAGAGCTCACAGCTCCACTGGAGCTGGAGGTCAGCATTCTCTTTAAGCGTTTGGTTTCTTAACCGCTCATTCATCACAGTGTTAACAACAAGCTCCATTCATGCGAATAGCATTTATTAGATAATCGCTGTTGATCTACCTTTCACTGAGCAAAAAAAGATACATTTTAAGGGAGAGGATTTGAAACTAACATCATGGCTATGACTTAGTTATAAGAGCACAAACCCTCTCTGAACCATAAATGTCCTTGATCTGGGAACTTCTAAGTCCAGAGATGCCATACTTCACACTTGATTATATATACATCTATGCTGGCAAGGACTGACTTTCTAAACAGAAAACATTTTGCCAGATCTGACCTGGCAGATCGTTTTGAAGTAATAAACAAATTCTCTGCACTGTCACCCCAGGCACAAAAAGTTCTCACGGTATTTCCTGGTCGTCTGGGGCTGCCCACCCGCTCTGTTCCCCAGACAGATCAACCCCCTAATGCAAAGCACGGCGCCCTGACTGCTCTTTCTGTGTTGATACTTATCTGTCTTCTTCCCAAAGCCTGTGAGGAGACCATTTGATAGGCTGACTTACACTGATACCATACTGAGTAATAATCAGAGGGGAATTTACATTTTTAACAGGAGAGTGTTGATGTGTAGCTCCTCACCCTAAGGGCCCATCTAGTGAAGGGACATTTCTCACTGTTGCGTGTCCCTTCCATGTTTCTCCATACCTCAGTGCTTTAAGCATGCTGAATGAACCTTCCACCTAGAATGACCCCTCTTACCCACTTTCCCCGTCTCCAGTGCAGTGAACCCATACTGTAAGACCCATCTCAATGTTTCTCTTATGCTTAGGGGCCTTCTCTAAATTCCCCAGGTTGAGCTGGTCACTCCCTCTTGACTTTTTATAAAACTTTGCATACTTGCTGTCTCAATGTCTTTAATTTTCTATGCATTCTTCAACTGACTTCAAGGTGATGTCTGCCCCCCAGACAATGCAGCTAGTAACTTCCCTGTCTAAATCAAATAGACATATTTCTGTCCTTATCATCCTTGACGTCTCGGCAACCCCTGACACTTCAGGGAAAAAAAGCCTTCATCGCTTTTATTTTCTCTATTCCCTCTTCTTAAACCTCTCTTCCCTTGGCTTTCTTCGTAGGACAATCTAGACTTCTCTGTTTCTCACCCTTCTTTGTTGGCTCTCTTTCACCTAATCTCTACGTGTTGGAGTTCCTTATGGCTGTATCCTGGCCTCCTTTCCCTTCTCACGCTCTGATCTCTCAATAAGCAAACTCTTCCACACCCACAGCATTAATCAGTCTCCATATGCTGATGACTCTCACATTTACATGTCCAACCCAGACTTCCATCCCAAGCTCCAGTCCGTACATAGCTGCCGATCCCCTATGTCTACTTGGGGTTTCTCAAGTACTCCAGACACAGCAGGTTCAAAACCCTCAGTGTTCTCTGCCTGAGAGAACAGTCCCTCCATCCCTGAAGTTAGCTGAACCAGAAACGGGGAGTCATTGTTGACCTACCCACCTCTCCTTTACCACTGCGTCCAGTTGATCATCCTCCTGACTCTTATCTTCTCGATACTTCTCTCACTGTTGACGTCTCTCCGGCATTGGTGCCCAGGGTTACCATGTGACTACTCCAGTAGCATGACTCACCGCCCTGCCTCCACTTGATGCCTCCGCACACCTTTCTACACAGCAGGCAGTGTTGTCTGAGGATTCATTCATTCATTCAGAGGAAACAAATGTATTCAGGCCCTACTATATGCTAGTTGCGACCAAGACAGGCAAGTGCCTCATCTCCTGGGACTCTATTAACAGCATATGATTGGGGTACCTAACTTAACAGGAATAGGGTAGGGAAGGCTTTTTGAGGAAATCATGTTTCATCTGAAGAAAGAGCAGGAATTGATCAGGCCAAAAAGAGGACCGGTGGAGGGAGAAAGAGCTTGCTGAACAGACGAAGCATCGTGTGCAGAGGTCCAGAGTCAGGGCAAAGCTTTGGCGTCACGGCTTCCTGTGGCATCTCACCACTCTTAGGCGAAGTCCAGAGTGCCTGCCTTGGCTTTTCATACACCATCAGTGGTTCTGGGAAAAAGAGGGGCCCCAGTGGGGCTCTAAGACCCTGACGGCAGCTCTGCACTCATTCCTTCGGAAAATGCTCCTGCCCCAACTCTCTCTCTCTCTCTCTCTCTCTCTCTCTCTCTCTCTCTCTCTCTCTCTCTCTCGCACACACACACATGCGCATCCACTGTGATGGGCCATTTGCCAGTCGTTGGTGCTGAGAAAACTGAGCGGGCAGAGAGTGAGACAGTAGAGGAGAAGCAGCGGGTACGGCTGGGCACAGCCAGGCCCTGGCAGGTGGCGACTCCAGCTGCGGGGTGTTCAGGGGCTAGCAGCCCCCACAAATAGCAAATGGCCCATCACAGCGGATGCGTGTGTGAGTTGGGGGCAGGAGCATTTTCCGAAGGAATGAGTGCAGAGCTGCCATCAGGGTCTTAGAGCCCCTCTGGGGCCCTTCTCTTTCCCAGAACCACCGATGGTGTACGAAAAGCCAAGGTAGGCACTTTGGACTTTGCCTAAGAGTGGTGAGATGCCATAGGAAGTCGTTAAGCCAAAAAGTAACATGGCTGGATTGTAAAGTCTACAGGGCAAGGATTTTTATCTCGTTTGTTCACTAATGTGCCCCAAGCGCCCAGAACAATACCACGCACAGAGCTGGCGCTCCATTAGTAGTTGCTGAATGAATGAATGTCTACTGTGTTGTGCTGGCTTATTTTGCAATCGTGTGCTTACTGTCTCTCCCTTACAAGATTCAATCCTTGAAAACAAGCGTGTCTTATGCACTCCTGCATTTCCAGGGACACGGTACTAGTGCCAGCACAGAGCACACTCATTCATTCGGCCAGTAGTTCCCGGCACCCGGCGACGGAGCAGGAGCAGAGTGTGGAGCAGACCCCAGAGGCCAGGTCCAGAGTGGGGCGAGTGGGGGCCACGTGAGAGCTGCGATTGGCCCAGGAAGTCTAGAGCGAGGCGGAGCTGCAGAGATGGGCCAGGCCGCAGAGAGTGTGGGCTTCGTCTTGAGAACGGTGGGAAGTCACTCACGTGGGTGATGAGTCAGGAGAGCCGTGTAGTCAGATTTGAGCAGAGCCTACGTAGGCTCCAGACTGGGAGAGTGGATTGGAGAGGCAGGAAGAGTGGGAGTTTGAGACCCAGGAGTTGGGAGAGATGATACTGGCCTATGGCAAACCAGAGGCAGGGCGAAAGAGAAAAATGGACGGATCTGAAAGATATTAAAGAGGTAGGCTCGGCTGGAATTAGTGATGAGTTAGACTTCAGGGTGAGGATAGTGGAGTAGCCGTGGATGAATCCCAGGGTTTTAACTTGGACACCTCCAGTGGAATGCTTGCCTGGGTGGCTTTGGCACCAACGATGCAAACTCAGCGAGTCGGAGCGCACCTGAAAAATGTTTCTCAAATGTTGCTTTGTATGGGTAAAACTTGTGGGTTTATATAGTTCAGAACACGGACTATTTATCAATGTTAGGAAGCATCCCAACTGATCACATGCCTGCTTTCGAATCCACTAGTTTCCTATGAACCATTGGACTTCCCAGACCGCACTAGTTGCCTTATATACATTATGAAGATGTTTCAGTGAACTCGCTGCCATAAAAGTAAAGCTCTGAAGCTTGTAACAGAACTCTGGTTGACTCAAGGAAAGAAGAAAAAAAGAGAACAAAGCTATCAAACCATCAGGCCAACTTGTACACCCATCTTCTCTCCTTCCCAGTGTAACCTGACTTGATAGAAGTGGGGATAATTTCATTTGAATGGAAAGCATACCCAAGCAGCATTTTTAGAAAAGCTAGATTTTACCAAGTACTTTTTCTTCCAGCTACACTGAAACAGATTCACCTCCCAGATAAAGAAGTCGGTTTTTGTGCTTTGGGTTTTTATGTTGCTATTTCCTTACCTTTAGAGCAGACCTTTCAAACTTTTGTATATCTAAGCAAACCAGTTACTTGATGAGCAGCTGTACTTATTTTCTCAGTTTTACTGTTCCATATAGCCAATGTCTTGGTTTAAGCCAAAGGGAATTTGTGGTTTCTGAGATCAGAAATTCAACTACTTTCTAAAATGCAAAACTGGTGATGAAATTAGGTGTTTGTAGAACCAATCATTGGTTCTCAATGGTACTTAGCTGCTTTACTGATACTTCTATTATTTTGTAGTAAAAGCATGTCAACAATAATAACCTGTACCTATAACAAAGGAAAAGAATAATGTTGGAACTTCTACTAGATATTCTGACAAGTCTTGCTTAAAAATATGTATCTTATTCCATTTTCCTCCAAAGAAAGAACAGAGAACATGGAAAAACCTTTCCTCCCATCTAGTGGCTGGAAAATATAAAAATGTCCTCCATGCCGGTCTTGGAATTCCAGCCATTAGGGATTGTCTGACATCGAGTTGTTTGCTCGGTTAAGCAAAAATAAATTCTAAAATCTTTACCAAAGCTGAGCCCAATGGAGAAATATATATCCATGATGAGTCACTAACTGAATTCTCTTTCGTCAGTAACGTAATTCTCATCAAGCAGAAAGAAGGTCATGGTCCCACCTTGTTAATATGAACCTATAGTTTAAAAAAGGTAAGACTGCATGATTCTGCTCACTGAAAAGGTGACTTGAATTATATTTGCCTCTAAAGCTATCAGTGCCCTAGATCTCTCCTGACCCTTAATGGCTCCTTGTTAGCCCCACCTCTTGACAGCTCTTTTTCTCAAGAGCTGGATGTGCTGAATTCACTAAAGAGAGCCAAGAAACTGTCCCCAAACCTGGCTGCCTCCAGGGGCCTCAGCTCCTGAAAGCTGGAATGCCAGGCTCAGCTCCTGGCAGCAGGGCCCCCAAGCAGGGCTCGCCCAGCCTGCAGGAAGGCAGGTTTGGATCCGTTATGCCGCTCAGGGGATTAACGCTTGGTCTGTTTTGTGTACCTTGAGCAGATATCAGAGTCTCTGCTGAAGTGTGCCTCTCTCTGGTGATTCTCACAGATTCAAAAGATGAATTTCGTGTGCAGTCAGCAAAGTTCTGAGAGATCCGGAAAGAAGAGGAAGGTCAGCGAACCAGTGAAAGTCTTCATCCCTGACAGAAAGTGAAACTTGGCTGCCTTTGCTACTTTTATTCTAAAATAAGTTCATTTTGCAACAAGTGTGCATGAAGTGTTTTAGTAGGAAAGTAAGTTTCTATCACCAAAACCCTTGACTAAATGTGTTGCTCAACTTTCTGTGTTAATTCACTAAGTGCTGAATGACCGGGTAGGACACGGGTTCACTTGGCCACAAAGAAACGAGGTCACCAGGACTGCTTGGGGCCAGCAGTACTTTGAGGCGGAGTTAGAGATGAGACACCCTTTATAGCTGGAAAAGAACCACAGCAGCTCTTTGGAAGAGAAACAAGCTGTCCTTCTCAAAGGAAAGAGGATTTTCTTTGCTTAATTCAACTCCCCAGGTACTCAGACAGCCACAAAAGGTTTTAACTTGTTGTAACCTGTGTGCTGGAATCCCTCTGCAGTTCATTAGAATTCCCACAGAATCGCATAGCGAGTGTGAGGCGGTGCTGATCCAGGTGTGATTTCTGGGGTACCTTCAGTCACGAGGTTCATCAGCCAAGTGCTGGACCGAAGTGTAGTCTCCCTGTAGAGTTCCCCAAAGCCGGCCCTGTGCCCTCTTCTGCTGGCCAGCCCGAGACGGGAACGGGCTGCAGTGCAGGAGCCTGGTTCCCTCCCGAGAGCCCCTGTGACACACTCCCCCCACCCCAAACTTCAGCTCATCAGTCTGTAACCTGCAGATGATGCCCCCAGTCCTCCCGTCATTCTGGAAGAATTCTGATAGACTGAATGATTAGCAGCAGATGAATAATAAATGTCAGTGTTATTTGAATTATTTATATACCATGAAATTTAATAACAATTTAAATGGATAGGACCAACAAGTTAAATGTTATAAATGTGTGTGCTTTCTAGTTAAATAAAATCAGAACACAAGGTGTTTTTTTGGCTCATCTAGTTTTCTTCACTCAGATCAGTGCAGTAAGGAGATCAGGGCCTGGAGTGCTTGTTAAAATGCAGACTGCTAGGCCTGGCTCATTTCTATTCATCAGAACCCCTGGGGGGCCCCTCTGGAGAGCCCCCTGGGTTCTCATGCGCATGAAAGACTCAGAAGCCAGGACAGACCTCTGATCCGGGCTGAGAGGAGACTCTCAGGGGCATCCGGGCTGAGAGGAGACTCTCAGGGGCCAGCCGTGCACGCAAGCCAGCGGCAGCCTGTGGTTGTCACACTCCCCTTTGGGAGGCTCTCCAGCTTCCGATTGCCCACAGGCAGCCCCCCAGCTGGGGTCCTGAGTTGGGTTGTGTCCCCGAGGCCTGCCAGGGAGGAGCGAGTTCCCTTCCCCCAGCACGTGGACTGTCCTCCCATGAGCTCACCCTGCCACTAAGAGGAGGAGGAGGGGGAAGGTACGGGCTTATTCTATCCTTGATAGAGCTGGAGCCTGAGTCACCATAACTTCTCTGAAGAGAATCCTGTGAAGAGATTAGCTGTCTAGTAGAGGGATTAGGTTCGTTCTGTGTCTCCAGAGTGCAGAGCGTAGACCAGACTGGCAAAGGCTATAGGAGGCCACTCGCACTCAGTGCCAGGAGGAGTGGAACTCGACAGGCTGGCAAAATCTGACGGGGCAGACCCTGTGAGGCCGCGAGCCTGCCCCGGAGCCTCAGGTGTCTGAACACCAAGCAGCTTCGTCAGTACCCCGGGAGGCTCTGACTCTCAGAGCAGACGAGTTACAGGCAGCAATTAGTCAATTTGGATTTCAGAGAGAACCATTTTGTTCAAAAGAGGAATTTAGCTCTCAATCTATAATTTTCATAAACCTAGCCTAAGGTGGGGGATCCTTTAAGTCAAAGTCTAGAGCCTGAATCTGTCTGGAGAGTCTCTCAGTGCTTTTCTTGTCTCTATTAACACCCCTCTCCTCCTGCAGTGGATGCCAGCAGGCGGGATGTGTGTGTCTGATGGAAACAGGGAGAGAGACAGAGAGAGAGAGAGAGAGTGTGTCTCAGCAGCAGAGAGGTGCTGGAACTGTGCCCTGGCTGGGCACATCCAGGAGACATGTTGTCAAGAGGATCCGAGAACCATGAAAACGTGAACTCGCTGATTTGACATAGCAGGGCTCAGATGTTCAGCCAGCTATCAAGATGGGAGGGTGTTCAATTCTATTTACTGGATAATTTATTGGGATGGGGAGAGGAAAAAAATTAAAAAAAAAAAAACCCTTTTTGTAGCTTATTCATTTCTGTCCTTAATAATAACGGAATGAACAACCACAAGTTCATCATGAAGCTAGAAGTTCGGTGAAAAGAAGGACAACTCAGACCCCAGCTGGGGGGCCTAAACCACAGCGCTCTAGCCAGTCCCTCACCCCAACAGCGCTGGCGCTTGCGAAGATCTGCCGCAGGCCGCCTGGAAACTGGGATGTCGTTAAACTGAAATCGATGCAGGGGAAATTTGACTTGGGCTGCTGCGGTTTTTCTGTCTTGACAGAAAATTGGTCTAGCTGGGAAGAGGGTTGGTGTAGCTCACGACTGCCACCAGCCTTTGAAGCCAGGCACCAAAACCACACCTTCATTTCCCTTCTCAAAGGTCTCTCTGGTGTCAGGGTGCTTTCATTCTCCCGCTCACCTCTACCAGGAAGAGCCTGGAAAGATTCACCAGTGTCAAAGTGACATTCACACACGTTCAGAATTGTGTATGTTTTGTTCTTTTTATTTTTAATGGGAGGATAATTGCTTCACAGTGCTGTGTTGGTTTCTGCCGTACATCACCGTGAATCAGCCACAGGTATACGTATGTGCCCGCCCTCGTGAACCTCCCTCCCACCCCCTCCCACCCCTCTAGCTTGCCACAGAGCACCAGGTTGAGCTCCCTCTGCTAAACAGCAGCTGCCCACTAGCTGTCTATTTTCCACATGGTAACGTATGTATTTCAATGCTGCTCTCTAAGTTCATCCCGCCTTCTTCCGTCCCTGCTGTGTCCGTAAGTCTGTTCTCTATGTCCGAATCTCTACTCCTGCCCTGCAGATAGGTTGATCAGTACCATTTTTCTAGATTCCACATGTATGTGTTAATAAATAATATACAATTTTTTTTAAAAAATAACACTATTAGAGCCAGTTCTCAGGCTGTCTTAACATTGTCAGTTCATGGTTTCAAACCGAGTAGCACTGGATCTTTAGAGATTCCCAGGAAGTTTCCGGATTTACAGTAAAAAAAATTCTCAGTGGTGATGATCCTCAGTGAGAAGGAAGACCCAGATGATAAAATGAGACCCGCACTGAACTCATAAGAATCAAAGCAACGAGCAGCCCTCCCACGGCGTGAGTCCGAGATTCTGTACAAACGAGGAGATGCCTCTGTTTGTTCCAAATGTATCCCCTTCAGAAATTATTAGTGCATATGTATTTTTTAAAGGTAATATTTTCAATGTGGTTGTGTGTTTGTGTAATGAGGCCCTGGCTGAGACTTGCTATGTAGTTAGCAGTTTCCTTTAGGATGAGGGCCTTAATTAGTGGGCTCTTTGGTTAGGCAATGGTAAAGCCAAAATCCTACCCAGAAATGGAAAGACCTGAGGTGCTAATCGACTCACATCACTTCCCCTGGGTGACTACATCTCTACAAACAGGGAGTGTCAAAGTCGTTGAGACTGACTCTTGGAGGTGGCGGACTCACGGTTACCAGTAGCCTACTGTAGGCGAGGCAGCGGGTCTACTGACCCCTACAACCCAGCCGGAAGCTGGACGTGGGGTCTGCTCAATAGGACCCCCTTGGGGACAAGTCTCCCTAAACACTTTCATCCTGTCCTAAGTGTGCCACGAGGCTCAGCTGTAGAAGGTTTCCCCGAGACAGGAGTGGTGAGGCAGCAGATTCAGAGAGCCGGGAATGCCCGAGCAGGCTGGTGGGGTATGCGCCGTTCCTCAGGGACTCAGGCACTTGGGGACAGAAAGCTGGTGTAAGAGTGGGGCTCCTCACTGGGGATTGTAGGACTCCTGAAGGCTGGAGAAGTCTGGGGCATCTGGAGTCCGTCTGAATAATTACTGATCAGCTCCAGGGTAAGCAGACACAGTTAGGTTTTCATCTTTCTTTGAGCAAGGTTGTTAAGGAAAAGGCTAGGGTGTGGCTGCCAAACCTGGCTGGCATTTTTTAGATAGGCTATTTCCCTCCTCCAGCTCGGGTTATTCAGGATAACAGTGGCGCCTACCTAGTGACACACTTGTGAGGATTAAACCAAGCAACTCAAGCTAAGTGTCCAGCATGTACACAGCTGGTGCTCAATAGGTGCTCATTTTTAGCTCTTGGCCTGTCCCGTTGCTTCATGTCAGGAGTTGAGGGTCCCAGCGCGGCTTTTTGCCTACCCTCGAGATCCTGTATCAACACCCGAGCCACCCTCCCCTCTCCTTTCCCAAATCGAGACTCTCTTTCCCGCAAGACAGTCTGATGGGAGGCAAGCTTCAGATGAAGCTCAATGGGCTGCCCTCCCCACGTCTGCATTTTAAAATGGAAGCTTGTTTGTAAGAAAAGTGAATCTCACATGGGGAATGCGACAGGAGAAGAGACTGAATAAAGGGGAGAAGAATGTCTAAGCAGAACTTCACAGCTGTCTGCAAACTGGGAGGCCAAGTCAGGAGATGAGGGAACCACAGACCCGATCTGGGTTGTTCCAAAGACAGAACACAGACCCGGTAGGAAGAGGCTGCAGGGAGGCAGGTGTGGGCTCCACAGCGGGAAGACTTTCTCCTTCGTGCCCTAGAGCGGTGCCCGGCTCGAGGATGTGATCTTTCCATCATTAAACCTGTCAGCCCATGACAGTTTCTGGCTGTAATGAGTTCCCCTCACTAGAAGTGCTCAAGTTGAGTTGACCAGGATGTTGCTCTTTGGCTAAGAATCAAATCAAATGAGGGCCTTCCCTGGTGGTCCAGTGGCTAAGACCCTGTGCTCCCAAGGCAGGGGCCCCTGGTCGGGAAACTAGATCCCACACACTGCAACTTAAAGGTCCCGCACAATGAAGACCCCGCATGCCACACTATGAGCAGGTGCAGCCAAATAAATAAAAATAACTTTTCTATAAAAGAAGAATCAAGTAAATACTGAGAATATCGAGGGCTCTCCAAGCTGTAAAATTCTATTCTATGACATTGTTATTAAAGGTAGAATTTCAACAGAGATGGAGCAAAGGAACATTTTCTAAATGCTTTTCCCAAAAGACAGTAGATTGAAGTGGTTAAAGCTGAGGGTTCTGCTGCCATACGTCCCAGCAATCCCACTGCTGGGCATGCACACCAAGGAAACCAGAATTGAAAGAGACACGTGTGCCCCAGTGTCCATCGCAGCACTGTTTACAATAGCCAGGACATGGAAGCAACCTACATGTCCATTGGCAGACAAATGGGTAAGAAAGTTGTGGTACATATACACAATGGAATATTACTCAGCTGTTAAAAACAACGCATTTGAATCAGTTCTAATGATGTGGATGAAACTGGAGCCTATTATACAGAGTGAAATAAGTCAGAAAGAAAAACACCAATACAGTATATTAGCACATATATATGGACTTTAGAAAGATGGTAATGATGACCCTATATGTGAGACAGCAAAAGAGACACAGATGTAAAGAACAGACTTTTGGACTCTGTGGGAGAAGGTGAGAGTGGGATGATTTGAGAGAATAGCCCTGAAACATGTATATTATCATATATGAAACAGATCACCAGTCCAAGTTTGATGCATGAGGCAGGGCACTCAAAGCTGGTGTGCTGGGACAACCCAGAGGGATGGGATGAGGAGCGAGGTGGGAGGGGCGTTCGGGACAGGGGACACGTGTACACCGTGGCTGATTCACGTCAATGTACACCGAAAACCACCACAACATTGTAAAGGAATTAGCCTCCAATTAAATTAATTAATTTTACAGAAAAAAAAAGGCTGAGGGCTCTGGAGTTTAGACACTGCCTGGGTTCAAACCCTGGTTGTCCTATTTCCGAGCTGTGTGACCCTGGGCAAGCTGGCTGTGCCTTAATTTCCCCACACGTAAAAGTGGGGGCCATGATAGTGTCTCCCTTCAGAGTTATTGTGAAAACTGAGTGAACTGATTCAAATAAAGCCCGCAGGAGAATGCCTGGCACAAAGAGAGTTAATGTTCAGACACATTAGGGACAAGGTACTATCCCATAGCCTTGCCACGCTGCCGCTTTCTGCGTCTTTTCAGTATGTGGAAGGAAGTCCCTTATACCGTAATTGACCCTGACCTTGTTTTTTCCCTGAATCATGTGCCAGCCCCGGCCACTGTAATTAACCCGGGCCCTTTCTATCTCCTGTAAGCAAGCTTTCAGGCTGAACAAGCACACAGGGCCTGTGACGCACCGTTTGTGAAGGGTCGCACGGGAGAGACGCAGCCCTGGGCACCTAACCCTGCTGCCTGCCTGGCAAGTGGGGGCTGCCCGGTAAACATTTGCTGAACGGACGGACGAACTCGGCAGGGTTCTTGTTACTGCCTACGTTTTATTTATTTATTTTTTTGATTAGGTAATTCATGCACGGGATTGAACATTCAAAAGGAACAAGAGGCCATAGAGCGAGACACATCCCTCCCGCCCTGTCCCGAGGTCCCCTCCCCACCGGTGACTAAGACAGGCACTTTCTCATTTGTCCTTCTAGAGCTATTTTAAGGCATAAACAGGTAAACCAACTGGCATGTGCACGTCTGTCTCTTTTCCTCCTTTTTAAACGAACAGCCACATACGCCAGTCCAGGTGTGTTCATTGACACGGTCACAGAAGCGAGGGTGAGTATGCGCACACGAAGGGGCGTTAGAGAAGAAGTCGCTCAGAGACACAAAATCAACCGGGCAAACTCTGCATTAACGCAGACAGCAAGTGGTTACACGGCCTGGGCTGATACATGAAAGGGGGTGATCAGAGAAAGAATGGTCTGAGTTTTAAGTTTACACCAGGCTAACCGCCACCACAATCAAGATACAGAGCCCTTCTGTCACCCCCAGAAGTTCCTTCATGTCCCTTTGTAGCTGGGCCCCACCCTGGACCCACACACCCACTCCTCTGCCCTGTCAGAGTTTTTCGGCTTCTGTGTTTGAGGCCTGCGTGCTGCGGCGCAACCTCCACTCAGCCGAGCTAATCGCGGTATTAGTCAGCTTCGGTGGGGCTTGCTCTGGGCTGGGCGTTCTGCTGAGCACCCACCCACTCATGCTCATTCATTTAATCCCCCCACAACCAAAGGAGCCAGGTCCTGCTGTCCTCTCGATTTCAGACGAGATGTCTAAGACACAGAGAAGCAAAACCACTTGCCCAAGGTCATACAGGCTTTGTTGTTCAGCCATTCAGTCGCATCCCACTCTTCGCACCCGCATGGACTACAGCACGCCAGGCTTCCCTGTCCTTCACGATCTCCTAGAGCTTGCTCAAACTCATGTCCATTGAGTCGGTGATGCCATCCAACCATCTCATTCTCTGTCACCCCCTTCACCTCCTGCCTTCAATCTTTCCCTGCATCAGGGTCTTTTCTGAACCCAAAGCAATGTGAAAATAATCAAGAAAATACTCAGACTCCAGCAGAAAGACTTCATTACTTTTTTTTTTTTTTATATTTATGTATTTGGTTGCTCCAGGTCTTAGCTGCCCCATGTGGGATCTAGCTCCCTGACCAGGAGATTGAACCCGGGGCCCGCTGTGTTGGGAGCATGGAGTGTTAGCCACCAGACCACCAGGGAAGTCCCAAGAAAGATTTCATTACTATTTAACAAGATCAAGGCGTGTGGAGGGTGGGGGGAACCCTGAATTTTACGTTACTCTAGAATGGATCTGTCCAGCAGCCTCAAGTGTATTTTAAGTGGCCCTTCTTCACAGGCATCAGTCAGCGCAGGCAGCATGCACACTCACCACGCCGCTCTCTTCTAAGAAATTACAACATTGAGAACTCTCTCTTAATGTTAAAGAGCTGGTGTGGTCAGGGTATTACTGAGAAGACAACTATCTCTGAGTATCTACAGGTCCAAGAACACGCATGTCATTCTGAAACCACAAGGAACGTGGTTAAGTCCCCCGGTCACATCTCTCAACAAAGATTGATCTGTTTCACTGCTGCCTCCAAGGGCTTTTCTCCTGGACTCAGATGTTAATTCATAATGATGTCTGCTAATGGGCCTTCCCTAGAGAGGAGGCTATTAAAGGAATTAATCACACTGCAGGTTCAGAAACTTCCTGGCACATAATGAAACGGCTCCCCAGCAGAAACAGTCTGAGAAAGAAACCACCGTTCTAAATCCTGAGGCCAGTTCCTATAAAGGGAAAGGCAAGTTTGCTCAGATAACTGCAGATCCTGGGAGAAACAGGAGAGTGAAAATGTCAACAATGAGACCAATGTTCACTCACTGGTGTGAGTGTGTGCTAAGTCGCTTCAGTTGTGTCCAATTCTTTCTGACCCCATGGACTGTAGCCCGCCAGGCTCCACTGTCCATGGGATTCTCCAGGCAAGACTACTGGAGTGGGTAGCCATTCCATCCTCTAGGAGATCTTCCCAAACCAGGGATCAAACCAGAGTCCCCTGTCTCCTGCACTGGCAGGCTAGTTCTTTACCACTAGTGTTACTGGGAAGCCTTCACTCACTGATGGGGTTTCACTAAATGTAGGCCATATTTTTCTAAAAATTTCTAGTTCTTTATTACCTCCTCTTGAGACCTATGTTTGCCACTTACAAATATTGCCAATTAACCTTACAATGCAATTTTAATGTGCTTTCTTTTTAATAAGAAAATAGTTCTCAGGACTCCTCTGGTGGTTCAGCGGCCAAGGTTCCCCACTCCCAATGCAGGGGATTCAGGTTCAACCCCTGGTCGGGGAACTAGATCCCACATGCTGTGACTAAGACCCGGCACAGCCGAATAACTAAAAATAAATGTTTTTTAAAAACCCAGTTTTCTCCACGTAACATAGAATAAGTGATAGTGGACCGAGGATTGAGAGGATGGATACATGAATATGTGTGGCTGAGTCCCTTTGCAGTCTACCTGAAACTGTTACAACACTGATATTCAGCTATGCTCCAATACAAAATAAAAGGTTTAATAAAAAAAAAAGAGAGAGAGAGAGAGAGAGATGAAGGACTTAGGATGGATTACGTTTCATTCAAACTCAAGAGCAGGTGGTAGGATTACCCGCTCTGGAAGTCTAGATAGGTTTCAGGGCAGCCTAAAGCCTGGGGAGCAGATTAGATGACTTTCTGGTCTCTCATTCCTCTGGATGGCCTGTGCCACCCAGTCCAGATCTCCAGGAACAACAGCAGCAGAAGAAAGAGAGGACGGCAGGTGAACCACAGCGCTAGCTACTGATGAGCCGCCAATTTGTTGGTTTCCAGGTAAACTGAGGCAGGCAGGGTAGCGTGATGTGCAGAACTGACCAGAGATCCTGTCAAAGTCGGTTTTCATCGTAATCCTGGATCTCCCTTTATTTCTGGACGAGGCCTTTATCTCCTCTCTTCTTCTCTTCCATTAGCAGCGAAAAGCAGACGGCGACCACATAGGGCTTTGGGCCACCGAGAGGCAGACGCTCGGGGTGGTGACGGTCCACTCTAAACGCAGCCTGGCACCTGGACGGAATTCCTCAGCCTGGCCTCGGGGCAGTTTGCGGGGAGGGAGGGCGAGCTCTCTTGGGAGCCCAGCTGGAAAGATTGAGGGCAAAAGGAGAAGAGGGTGGCAGAGGATGAGATGGTTGGATGGCATCATCGACTCAATGGACACAAGTTTGAGCAAACCCCACTCAATGGACACAAGTTTGAGCAAACCCCACTCAATGGACACAAGTTTGAGCAAACCCCACTCAATGGACACAAGTTTGAGCAAACCCCACTCAATGGACACAAGTTTGAGCAAACCCCACTCAATGGACACAAGTTTGAGCAAACCCCACTCAATGGACACAAGTTTGAGCAAACCCCACTCAATGGAAACAAGTTTGAGTAAACCCCAGGAGATAGTGAAGGACAGAAAAGCCGGATGTGCTGCTGTCCATGGGGTCGCAAAGAGTCAGACATGACTTAGCGATTGACCCAACAACTAGAGAAAGCCTGATCCTCATGAGTCAGAAGGGACCACACCAGTCCTCTGGCCCCTCCTCCAGAGACTGAGGTTACTGTTGAGCAAAAGTGAGATTTATCTGAACCTAGTCTATGGTCAGCTGTAACATGGGCTTCACTTGGAATGAACTCAGCCATAAGGATGGAGCCCAGGGGAAAGAGTTTTTTTTAAGTTATTATTGTGAATGAAACTCATTTACAATTACAGTACAGAGAATGGTCATTTGCATGCTTTAAACTCTTTAGCAGATCATGGTGACACAATGTGTTAAGTGACTTTGAAAAGTTACAAGATGATTAAACACTGTCTGGCAATTGCTTGGATTTTTAAGTGTTTCTTAGAATGGGCAAGCTACATAAAACCTAACCAAGTTCCAGCTAAAAGTCTAACAGTTCTGATGGAAACTGTTAAACCAATTCTGCAAAAAGAGACAAACAGCTTCAAACTGCCAGGTATCAGTATTATTGTAATATTCCCTTATCAAAAACCTATAACTGAAATCTATAGGTAAGAATTTACAGTAAGCAGCAGGTACTTGGAAACTTGTCAGTTAAGATTTCCCATTAGAGAAGAGATTCTGCTGTAAGCTTTTTAGCCCTCTAATGTCAGAGGAAAAAAAAAAAAACTTTCACAATTAGTTTCTAAGGAAATTATATAAAAGTCATAATAACTAAAAGGAAAAGCTTTAGATTGTCATTTCCAATAGGACACAACCTCCTAAAGAAAACGCAACCTGGTGGGTTGTTTTTAGAAGACTGTACATAAGTAAAAATCAAAATCTATATTCTTTATATATTTTTAAAGAAAATAGTTAACAAAATCACCTTAAAGTGACTTCATTTCCTGCTGCTCTCCCAACCTCCTCAAAACTGAGAATATAACAAATATTTGCATGGGTTTATTATTCACATTTAATCATGAATAATTCACTTTGTACAGACAGCTGGGTAAACAAGAGTTTTGGAGTTTCCTTTTTCTAGAATATTTTCCCCTTGGCTGAAGGGAAACAGCTTCAGTGTGGTTTGACATGGTTTCCAGTGCCCTCCTGTCCTGTTCCCTGAGCAGGAGGGATCCCCTGTTTCAGGCATTTTCTTTTTTTTCCTTTCTTTCTGTCAGCTCTTAGGCTACAGCTCACAGCCATACATATATACTATGATGATGATGATGAAATGAAAAATGAGCTCCACCACTCAAGTCTGTGGTCGGCAAAACAAGTGAACGGTCCCAGATGTGCTTCTGGGTGGATCCTCTTCTGAGTGCTGGGAAAAGATCTCCCCAGCTCATTCTGCCTTGTCATTAGCTCCTTCACCTTCTCCTATCAGTTCATGAACAATTTCACAATTATTTGACTACCTGCCACAAAGCCGGCTCCCATTTCCCTCTGCTCCTCCCAGGCCTACGTGAGGAAGTGAAGCACGTACCACTGTGCACAGGTTTACCCAGGGCATTTCGATCTGGGCAAGGGGCATCACTTACCAAAGGTCAAGGATCCTTCCAGCTCTGTGGACGTCACCAGCCAAACTGTGATAGTATAACTTGTGGTTTAGGAGACAATTAGGCTTGCCGTCACTCGGCTATGACCGAATGGGGGGGGGCTGTGGTGGGGAGGAGGGACGTCACAGTATACCCTTGGGAAATCCCTGCTCTTTGTCACGACCTGGCAAATAGCTTTGAGAATCTTAGCCACATGTCCACCCTAACTGTGTTAGTTGAGGGCAGACACAGGCCTAGGGATATACGTGCCCTCTCAGCAGTCAGCGTTGTAAAG
Source organism: Budorcas taxicolor (assembly GCF_023091745.1). NCBI lineage: Eukaryota > Metazoa > Chordata > Mammalia > Artiodactyla > Bovidae > Budorcas > Budorcas taxicolor. Next base: position 69,221,772 of record NC_068926.1, read on the forward strand.
CATGAATACCATGGCCGAGAGCATTCCAGAGAAAATTAGCCACAATTCGACTAAATTAGAAAACCGGTACTGATGAAAATACTGAGGAACCTGTTTGCAGGGCAGCGATAGAGACGCAGACGTAGAGAATAGACTTGGGGGAGGGGGAGGGGGCGGAGACGGTGGATGAATTGGGAGGGTATATACACAGTACCACGGGTGAAATAGACGGCCAGCGGGAAGCTGCTGCGCAACGCAGGGAGCTCAGCCCGGCGCTCTGCGATGACCTAGGAGGGGAGGGTCGGGCCGGGAGGGGCGCTCCAGAGGGAGGGGAGACATGTATACATTACGGCTGATTCACACTGCTGAATGGCAGAAGCTAACGCAACATTGTAAAGCAATTATACTCCAATTAATGTTTAAAAGAAAGTAAAAATTTTCTTCATTGAACAAAAGTGCTAGACATGCTCTAAGCACTTTACACACATAAACCCTTTAATTGCTATAACCAGCTTATATAATAGGTACAATCCTTACCCCCACTTTACAGATGAGGAAAATGAGACAGAGAAATCAAGTAATTCCCTGAACGCCACCGCAGGACGTGGGAGGGCCAGGACTCAAACCAGGCAGTCTGGCTCCAAAGTCTAAGCTTTCACTCACCATGCTCTGCTATGGGCATAAATCTCTGCTTACGGTAAAGAGTTTAGAAAGAGAAGAAAAACATGAAGAAGGGAACAATTACTCCTAGTCTCACCACCCATTTTAGAGTATTTCCTCTGTGTGTGTGTGTGTGTGTGTGTGTGTGTGTGTGTACAAAAGCATTGAACTTAGTGGAATTTCTCATCAACTCCCCTCTTTCAATTTTCTGTGTCTTATGAACATTGTCTCCCATGGAAAGATATTAATTTGATTGAACATTCAATTTCCTGAGTCTACTCTGTAAATACCCACCCAGTCAACTTTGGAAGCACTTATGATTGGAGGTGGGTGGGGGCTGGGGGGCCACCCAGGTGGCACAGTGGTAAAGAATCCACCTGCCAATTCAGGAGACACAAGAGAAGAGGGTTTGATCCCTGGGTCAGGAAGATCCCCTGGAGAAGGAAATGGCAACCCGCTCCAGTATTCTTGCCTGGAAAATTCTATGGACAGAGGAGCCTGGCGGGCTACAGTCCAAGGAGTCGCAAAGAGCTGGACACGTCTGAGCAACGGAGCGCACACACACACATATGACTAGGGGAGGGGAGCTCGGGGGCATCTGGTTGCGAAGAGGCCTTATTTCCCCAAACGCAAAGAGCTTCTCTGAAAATGGACTCAGTGCGGTTTCTTTTAAGTGACCTGGAAAAAAAAAAAGTGTTGTGTCTGGAAACATAGCGTGACTTTCCCCTTCAAAGCGTTTCATGTGTGTCCACTTCATATTGTTCAGTTTCCTCAGGGGCGGGGCAGGGGGAGTGAGTCTGGGTGCACAGAGATATGTAGGCTAGTCAACAGGAAACCCAAAACCCCTGATACGGCAGTGGCCTCTAATCACAGCCCGGCCGGGCCGCTTTCTCTTTCTTTGACAGGTGTTGCAAAAATAATAATAAATGCTCGAACCATTTGCCCGGTAAACAGAGCTGTTATTAAAAACTGGCATCACATACCAAGACACTGAGGAGCAGTCTCGGAAGCCAAGACAGTAGCGGTCACGGCTATGACACGGGGACAGCATTTGGCCAAGTCACACGCCATCCCGTCGACACCCAGAAGTCGACAGCACAACAGTGGGGCCGACCTAACCCCAGAACCTCTCGGGAGCACCAGGAAGCTGGCCTGAAAAGGCCGTTTCTCTTCCCCCCCGCCTTGTTAATTGAATTTCTAGCTCTAATTGCAACAGCAGAAAGAGAAAACAATATTCTAAAGAGAAAGTCAAACAATGACCCGCTTCTGAAACAGACGAGTCATGGAGCTGTTCGAAACACAGTGGCACCCACCCTCACGCTTTCCTTGGGCTGTTTTGCCCACCTACAGATGAAGCCGCCGAGAGCAGGGGGCCCCGGGCCAGGATTTTCAGAGGGCCCTCACTGGGAATTACTCTCGCATGCACATACATTTCCCCAGTAAGCACCTTCTGGAGTTTGCACACGACGGAGTTAAACGCTTCAGAGCTTCCTGTCCAATGTTCTAACTTGAGTTGTGCAACCAGAAAATCAGGTAAGCATCTCGACTGCTAGGTCAGACTTGGCTTTTTCTGGAAACTAGATCTCACGAACTTGAGCCCCTAAACCCACCACCCTGTCTTCCCTTTAAAAGACATTTTACCCATAGTCATTTGTCCTAGGTCCACTTGGAGTTGTCTGAAATGTAAGCTGCAATACCAAGCAGCCAAAGCGAGAAAATGAAATTTTTCTTTGACCCCAAAACTCAGGTCAAATCTGTTTCCTCTTCCTTTCCGTTGCAAGTGTTTTGAAAACTAGTTCTACTTCTTTCGGTCTGAGTCTTCTCATCCCAGGGGAATGACAAGGCACTGGGACAGGAAAGTAACCAACTCTTCTAACCATCAGCCTGGTAGGGATGGAGGGTTCCCACTTCTCCCAGATTCCATAGAGCCTCCTTCAGGGAGGGGCTGATCTGGGAGAAGTGAGAGGTGAGGACCAGACTAATGACTCGTCCCTGGAGGGGACCTGAGCAGATAAAATAACCAAACCACAACTCAGGACCACACAGAACTCACCGTCTCATAGGATGTGCAGAGTACCTCTAACATCCATTGTTTCTTTGAAGTTCTTTCCGTAACCATCTCTTGGTGGAGAACGATTGTCGCCTGCAGCCTGGAGAGGTTGTGTTGGCTGGCCTGGATCACAGCATTCACCTAGGACCTGGGTGTGGGGGCTGCGGGACCTACACTGGCCTTGCTCCCCCCACCCTCTGTCTGCTTGGTCCGCACCTTGTCCAGCTCAATGCAGCGCCTTCCCTACAGTTGAAGGCTGTCTTCTTAAATATAGATTTATTCACATTTAATAAACAGGAACCCGACTGTGCTGGGTCTTAGTTGCGGCATGCAAGCTCTTAGCTGCAGCAGTGTGGGAACTAGTTCACTGACCAGGGATTGAACCCGGGCCCCCTGCGCTGGGAGTGCAGAGTGTCAGCCGCTGGACCACCAGGGAAGCCCCGAAGGCTGTCTTTCAGTAAGGCACACTGATTAATTAAATGATTCTGCTGAACAGTCAACATCTGATCCTGGTGGCTGTCTACCCCATCCTGAAGGCCCCTCTGCTAGGGTCCTGCAGGCAACACCACACCAGGGCCCCGTCCTGGACAACCACTTGGGCCTTTTCTCCCATGACTAAACCCACTCGCTCTGAGCCTCATCTCCCCAAGTCCCATGTAGGGGGCAATTTGTGCTAACAGACTGTAATATCCTAATACCCCACTGGGAGGTGGGGGCTGACATACAGACACTACCACGTGTTAAACAGGTAGCTAGCGATAAGCTTCCATCGAGCACAGGGACCTCAGCTTGGTGCTCTGCGATGACCTAGAGGGGTGGGATGATCCCAGAGGGAGGGGACATATGTATACGCATAGCTGATTCATTTTGTGGTGCAGCAGAAACTAACACAACATTGCAAAGCAACTATATCCCAATTAAAAAACAAACATTCTGATTCCCCGAACCCTTGTTGGCTGTGTGTGCTTGGACAAGCAACTCAGCGGGCAACCCCCTCCTCCCGAATGTCACCAGCAAAATGGAGACAGTAGTTCTTTACAACTGAGGATCGAGTGAAGTCACAAGTCAACGGAATCCCTTCTCTTCCCCTCAACCTGTCTTTCCCTCCTAAGGCGAATCTCGGAGCACTGCCCTCTCTCACTCAGATCACTGCAGCGTCCTCTGACCCGTCTCTGCTTCCGGACAAGGCCCTACCACGCATCCTCCACCCTGGCTGAGGCAATCCTGCCAGAGAATAAGTGTGAACAGATTTACTTTTCCGAAAACCCTCAGCGGCACCCCAGGGCCCCAGAGTCAAGTCCGGGCTCCCAGCTCAGCCCACGCACCTGCAGCCTCGGCCCGTGTTCGCCTCCCCAGGGTCTTGTGCTCAGAGCCCAGTGGGGATCACGCGCTCCTCTGCCTCCACGGCCCTGAGCAGGCTGTTGGCCTACGACATTCTCCCCGTGGCCTCTCTCATTCCTACCCCTTTTGAAGCATCATTTCCTCGAGGAAGTCTCCCTGAGTGGACTCTGATACTTCCCCTGCCGTCCTGTCTGTCTCCCCATCCTGGCATCCAGAACACATTGTCACTGCCTGGCTGCTCACCCTTTGCTTGCTCGTAGCTGTCTTGGGGGCCCCCAGCCCTTCTCCTGACCCAGAACAAGCAAGAGAGCAGTGAATATTCATCCTGGAAACTTTGCTGAAGCGTGTGATTTCTTTTAAAAGTATTCTACTCTTTCTTGAAAATATTCGCATTTCAAAATGCCCATCCTTTCCTTTGCATCTCAGAACACCCTCAGCCTTCAATGCCTTATGCCACATAAAAGAGTAACTTGGGAATATTAATTCTAGCCAGTGAATATAGTACTTTTTATTCTAAAGGGAGAGAGGGGCCTCATATAATAACAATATAGTAAGGTAAATTAGGGTTAATACTTCTATGGTGTGAGCTTCATAAAAGTGGTGCAGTGGTAAAGAATCCGCCTGCCAATGCAGGAGATGCAGGGTCAGGAAGATCCCCTGGAGGAGGAAATGGCAGCCCTCTCCAGTATTCTTGCCTGGAAAATCCCATGGACAGAAAAGCCTGGCGGACTACAGTCCATGGGGTCTCAAAGAGTCAGATACAACTGAGTGACTGAGTACGCACTTCTATGGTGTATTCATACAGATATCTCAATTTATTCTTTAAAAAATTCTATGGATTGGGTTCATCTGTTACAGGATATTTCAGTTATAATTCTGCAACTGCAAGTGGCAGGAACCATCCTCAGTTTGCTTAAGCAAAAAAGAAAAAAAAAAAGGGGGGGGAAAAGGAGGAGAATTTGTTTTATTTGTGCAGGGGTGGAACCCCAGGCTTACAGACAGACCTTGGGAAGGAATTCTCAGGCTCCACTCCCAGAGACCAAATGCAAGGAGTCAGATCTTCCCAGGAAGCCCAGCCAGTTCTGATACAGGAGCTCCTCCAACACCCTTTCGCAGGAGCCACTGGGCCCAAGTCACTAGCTGCAGAGCCAGAACGGAGACCCAGGTTCCCTGATGTCCAAGTCATGGCTTTCCCCACCACACTCCACTGCCTCTTCAACTCTCCATTTGTTAAAAATAACAAACTTCACTCCTTAAAAAAAAAACCAGAATCAAATGACAATGAAGGGCTAAACAGTATGTGGTCTATACATACAGCGGAGTATCATTCAGCCTTAAGAAGAAAAGAAATTCTGACATGCGCTACGACAGAGACAAACCCTAAGGACGCTATGCTAAGTGAAATAAGTTGATCACAGAAGGACGCACGCTGTATGATTCCACTCATACGAGGTACTTAGGGCTGTAAAAACCACAGAGGCAGAAAGTAGATGGTCATTTTCAGGGGCTGTGAGAGAGAGGATGGAAGTCATTGTTCACTGGGCATGGTTTCAGGTGGAGAAGAAGAGAAAGTTCTGGAGATGGGAGCTGGTGTTGGCCACCTGACAGTTGTGAACTTACTGCCACAGAACTGTATACTCAAAAATGATCAAGAGGGTAAATTTTAGGTTCTGTGTAATTTTACCACAATTGAAAAAAAAAAAAAGAATCAAAATTTTCTCTGCCCTGCAAGCAGATTTCACTTTTGAGTCAGCCCAAAAGTTCATTCGCGTTTCTCTGTAAGACGTTACATTTTGTGGATGGGAGACACACTGACAGGTCAGCTGGCTTCTGGGCCGACAGGAGGGAAGGCCAGACTCACAGAAGGCTGTTCATTTAGAAGGAAGCAACACTGAGGATCCACACAGCTTCCAGAATTTGTGTTCTATCGCAGAAAGCCTTATCAGTTCAGTAATTCCAGTTAATCTACCAAGACAATGAAACTACATTTCATTCTGTATGGCATACAACAGCGCAACCCTACTCTGGTGTCAGTATTTCAATAAAGTTTTTATTAAGGGAAAAAAAAAAATCAGCTGGCTTCTGGACATAGGTTCTGGATGTGAAGTCCACCCAACTGCTTTAACTGTGCCTTCAGCAACCCCCAGAACGGTCCTCTCTCATGCTGATTCTGACTGCTGCCATGAAGCTCTGCGTTGGCACCAGCTCTCGCCTCAGCCTGACACCTGCTCAGGGGGCAATAAGGGTCCTGGGGTCCTGGAGGCTCACAAGGATCTTGCGAAACAAGAGAGGGAAAAGTAGGGGCTGGAAAGAAACTCCAGAAATGGTCACAGTGGTCTTGAGCTCACATGAAGCGATAGCCAGGCAAAGCGTCAAGTTGGGAAACTCTATGTGGGTCCTTTCATTGAGAACTGCTGTAGCTTTGTAGTGTCCTAGGAATACGGATGAAGGTGGTGAAGGCAGGAGTGAAGATCCCTGAAAATGGGCTTCCTCCTGATCTCGGAACGTCCAATCACAGAGAACTTATAAGAAAGGCCTGGGTCTCCTTGATGGCTCAGCGGTAAAGGAATCCACCCGGCACTGCACGAGACCCGGGTTTGATCCCTGGTCGGGGAAGATCCCGCATGCAGTGAACAACTAAGCTGTGAGTCACAACTAATGAGCCTGTATGCCTGGGGCCCGGGAGCCGCAACTTCTGAGCCCACGTGCCCCAGAGCCCACGCTCTGCAGCAAGAGAAGTCACCGCGATGAAAAGCCCATGCAGTGTTGAAGACCCAACACAGCTAAAATAAAGAAATAAAAATGTTTAAGGGAGGTGGTGGGCAAAGCCTGAAATCCACATAAGTCCTTGTTGATAGCTGGGAACCCAAATTCCATTCTTAGTGGGAAAAAGGGATGTAAATTGCCTTGAGCAAGAAGAGAGTGAGGTAGGAGGGGGAAAGGAAGAGGGGAGAGGTCAGGGCTGACCCAGGGGTGAGTTTTCTCTCTCTGCCTGGAGTTCACATGGTGGTCGTAACCATCGGGCAATTTCCCAAATATTTGGGGAAGTTACTCATGAAGGAGAAGCCACCTCCAGACAGCCAGTTGGGAAATGTGGAGAGTCAGCCGCCTGGGTGGTTTTCATACTAATCCCAGATTTGTTAAGGTCAGAAAGCAAGCAGCAGAAAGGGTTTGATAATCAGAGCCGTCAGTGTTTCGATAGAAAGGAAAATTTCTCTCTGGTCTGAGGGAGTTGGCCGTCTCAAAGGGCTGGGACGAGGGAGGGCTCCTTTAGTGACTGGAGGGGCAGAATCGCTCCCTTCTAAGCTCCCTCCCCTGAAAGGTACAAGCCTTGTTCCATTGCAGTTGAGAGGGAGCGGACTCGAAGATCTGAAACAGCTAACTCCCCCTCACCCCAACCTAGTCCCCAAGTATGGTGTGATGTGACATCAGCACCTTCACCAGATTCTTTTTTAAAATATCTACTTTTATCTATTTGACTGCATGGGGTCTTAGCTGCACCATGCAAACTCTTAGTTGAGGCATGTGGGATCTAGTTCCCTGACCAGGGATCGAACCTGGGCCCCTGTGTTGGGAACTCAGAGTCTTAGCCACAGGGAGGCTCCCCTCTACCGGATTCTGATGCTGCTGCTGTTTGGGGGGGTGGGCGGGGGCAGTTTAAACAGGAGGATTTCATTTTATAACATTGACTTTTTATTCCAAAGTCATATGGAAATTAAATTGTTTTAGATCTACAAAGGTAGTTCAAGAAACCCGACTGGAAATCTTTTTGTAAACCTGTTTCTGAAAGGCAGAGAGTATTTTGCATGGGCTCTGATTTTTGATTCATCTCCTTTGCCTGTGCAACATTCGGGATGTTTTAAGTGTTGTATTTGGACCATCTGTGTCATGACCTAATCTTGATTTCCCAGACTGTTACATCAACCAGGTTGGTTTCCCTTAGTTGATGATCCAGTAAGTCTATAGCTTCCTTGGGATTTTACAAGATACTGCATTTTTATTCTTAAAAAAAGGTTTTTTTCAAACACTGGAAGACCACACCACCTGGCTCTAGAGCACAGCTTAGGCTGAAGTTCCAATAAAGGGCTAATCAGTAGGCATAAACGGAAGCTGGCTTTCAGTGGTCAACTCAAGCCATACACCTTGTTGGGAGAGGGCTTGGTGTGACGCCAGGCTGAGCATCATGAGAGGAAGATCCAAAAGTCTGCCCAGGTGGCAGCAACAAGCCCCAAGGAGGGATGTGGTTAACGAATTCCACGAGGACCCAGAGCACAGAGAGACCTGGAATGCGGAGGGGGCCCCCTTCCAGCTAGATCTGGAAAGGAGGTCAGGGTTTAGATACTCAGAGCCGGACAGGAAAAACCTTTCCTACAGAGGTGTGAGGATAGTGGTGTTACATTTGAGGACAGATAATGGACCCATGTGGCAGGGTTTCCAGGAAGGTTAGATCCTGGAAACGATACAAAAGAAATTAAGAATTAAAGGTTTGCAAACACTTATGAGAGAGCAGTAATTGTTAGGAATCACTAAGCATGGATTCACTAAGAACGAGTCATTTCCTGTTTTTTCTAGGATCACCAGACTGGTAAACTAGAGGGTGTTGTCAAGGAGATTCTTGCCATTGGCTGGAAGTCTCTGTCGTCCTGGGCAGGAGTGGAACAGGAGGCCCTGAGTTCTAATGTGTATCTCATTTCAGCAGGGCACTTGACACAGCCAGGCTGAGTGAGATGCTTATCAAGAGTGGGGTTTGCATGAGAAAACATTCATTCCCAAAGGCAGCTGGTGCCAGACTGTCGGCTGGATGGAGCACAGGCTGAAGTAAGGACAGGGGCTTCACATTTGACCCCCTTTCCCCGTCTCCATCAGTGTCTTCCAACAGCAATAAGGAAACACACACAGGCTGATCCATCAGGAAAAATAAATGTACTCACTGATATATCAAAGAAAGGTCTTTGGGGACTAGAGTAACGTCTGAAGCAAGCAGCAGAAATACAATAGGTATTCAGCATAAAATGCTGGCTCTGTGGCCAAAAAGTCAACCTCTTAAGAAGCAGATGGAGAAATTTGTCTTAGGAAGAGTTGCTGCAAGAAGAGACATGGGGCTTTTAGTTCACGGCAAGTGAAACCAGTGTGATGTGCTTGGAAGACTATATTCAGGAAGCATCCAGTGTCTATATGGGGCTACCTTGATGGCGCGGCTAGTAAAGAATCTGTCTGCAATGCAGGACACGCATGAGATGAGGGTTTGATCCCTGGGTCGGGCAGACACCCTGGAGGAGGAAATGGGCAACGCATTCAATATTCTTGCCTGAAGAATCCCATGGACAGAGGAGCCTGGTGGGCTACAGTCCAAAGGGTTGCAGAGTCAGACACCACTGAACGACTAAGCACGCAGTGTCTAGATATTCTCGGATTCAGCAAATCCTTATTTAGCCATGTAGTTTGTGTGTCAGGCACTGACTGAGTTGGGCAGTAAAGACACCAGAGGACCATTCAGGTGGGGTACCTACCTGCACACGGTCTATAGTTCTCTAGGGCAAAGCAGCAAACCCACACAGATTTGCTGAAACTTGTGACGGGGCCTAGGAGGACATAAACGAAGGCTGGAAAGAGTGTGATGAGGGATGTACTTTTCCTGGGGTGGCCAGGCCAGGCCTCTATGGGAAAGCGGCATTGAAGCCACGGCCATATGAAGGGGAAGGGGAGAAAGGGAGATGGAATATTCCAGGCAGGACAAGGGGTGCATTGGCCGTGACCTGGAAGGAGCTTGCTGTCTCTCCAGAACTGAAAGCCCAGTGAGGCTTGTCCATATTCGTGGCTGCCAACGTCCTTTCTCCCGTTCCTCCCTGGGGATGGTACCACCTTTCCCAGCCTCCCCTGCAGCTGAGTACCTTGGGCTGAGTTCTCAGCAGTGAGATGCTAAGAGGTGGTCTGTGTTGGGAGCTGGGGTCCTTACGAGGTGGACACACCTCCTCACTCTCTGGGTTTCCTCCTGGTTGCATCTGGGACCCGGCAGCCAGGCAGCCTGACCCCATAGAACAGCGGCGCTCCAGCTGGAAGGGGCCTGGGTTCCTGAATGACTGCAGAGGACCGGGTCACTTGCCGATACCTGGATCGCTCACCTCACCCAGGTACTCGAGACAGAGAAAAAACATCCTATATTCTCTAAGTCACTGAGTTGCTGTCACATCTCTTACCTGACCTGTTACAGAAACACAGGAGGCACACCCACGGGTGCACGTTTAGAACACTGCATTTGGTTCAAAGTCTCACTTTTTTTTCTTAAGGGACATTGACCATTTGAAGCACGTAAAGCACAACAACACTTCGGAATCCAAAAAGCAAGTCAACGAAAATCCGTTTAAGACACCACAGTTGTTTTAGACTGGAAAAGAGGTTTCTCGGGGGTGGCGTGTCTTCAAGCACTGCGAAAGAGGAATGAAGCTGAAATGGAGTGACTGCTACAGGGGCGATGGGCGGTTCGGATTTACTCCACGAGGCAGGTTCTGAATCAACAGAGGCGAGATGTTCCTAATGATCAGGGATGATTCGGAAAAGGCCAGATGGCTTCAGGATCCGAGGTTTCTCCCTGCTGCTGTGTCCCAGCAGGGACTGGCTGCCCACCTGTGAGGAGGTGTTTGCAGGACTGATTCTGGCATCACTGGATTTCACAGCCCACACTGGTCATTCGATGCCTGCACCAGCATCGAAGTAGCCATTTAAGGAAAGCCGAGAGTAAAGAATTCAGATTTTCATGACTTTATTCTTGAGATAATCCAAAAAATATTTGGGGACTAGCATTTTTTTTTTTTTAACTTATCTTCGGAGATGAATGATCTATTTAGCCCAAGGAACTCAAAGTACTTTACACCCTTGTCTCATCCAGGCTTGTCACATATCTGAGCTGCTGTGTCAGGGGCAAGACCATCAAACCCCCTCTCTCAGATAAGGAGAAGGACTCACAAAGAGGGCCAGTGAGTTGTCCAAGGTCACAGTGAGTCACGGGCACGGTGCTAGGGCAGGCTCCTCACCCGAGGTCTCCCACGCTGCCATGAGCCCACGCAAAGGGGACCCTCAGCTAAGAAAGTCTCCCACGGACAGGAGGAACCAACCTAAACCAACAGTCTTTCCAGAGTTGGAAATGACCGGAGACATTTCAAGTTCAATCAATTTCATTTCACAGGTGAGGAAACTGAGGCTTACATGAGGTCACCTGGACTAAGGCAGAGCTAGGACTTAAATCCAGTGCCCAGGATCACATCCTGCCTACTCACAGATGGCCCGGGAACAGCCCCCTACACAATTACCTGGAGTCAACTGGGTCATCACCATTAGCTCTGCTGTCTGGAAATCTAAAAGCTTGTATTGGCTTTGACCACCAAAGAGAGGAAACAGTCTGCAGTGCTTGAAGACTCAGCGGAGGGGGGCGGGGAGCATCATTTGTGCCTTGTATTACAAAGTCCAAAGGCAAAACATATGTTTCCCATTTGTCCTGGGATGGGAAAGAAAAACTTTTCCTTTCGCTTAATCTTGGTTTAAACAAACAGAGAGACTGCCCTTTTTGTAAACTCACCCAACGTCAAATATTGTTCACTCGCCCAGCATCGGCTTACTAAGCCACTACACAGCGCCTTTGCCTCATGTAATCCCCTTATGAGAAGGCACTTCAGCTCAAAGAGGGGGCAAGTAAGACTAGACACATTTCGTCTGATGAAATGAACAAGAGTCAGCTGATGGGAGTCAGGTTTCCAAATCTAGAACCTCTGGTTTCAGCCAGAGATCCAAGGCAATCCGGCTTCAGTTGTGACTCAGGGTTTGGGTAGTGACAGCAAGCACGTCAAGTGATGTAAGAAAAATCCCCCCCATTCCCCCATCCCCCTGGCATCCTCCTCCCCCAGGGAGCTGGTGGGGCGGGGAGGGGGGGGGTGTTCAGTCTGGGAGCCTCCGGGACAGCTGCAGCCCAGGCACTGGGTCCCATCCCCACTGCAGTGGCAAAGGAAGTACTCAGTTACAATTACTTTCCTGTTGGCCTATGAGCTCGGATAATTGCTTTGCGGTGTGTGTGTGTGTGAGAGAGAGAGAGAGCCTCATAAAGTAAACCAAGAAACAGAAGGGCCAGGTCTGGCCTAAAGAGAAGTGTCAGGAGAGGGAGGGAGGCTGGTGATGCAAGCCTGCCTTTGAAGTCACTTTGTTTGTGAAAAGTCTGCTGTGCGCCTCTCTTAAGGAAACTCCACTGGAATGAGGTTCCTGTGCATGTGGGGTTTAGGGCTATTGTTTTTGGCTCCGATGTTCACCTCAAGCCCTAGCTAGGACATGTATAAATCTCATAACAACAGCCTGACATGAAATTGCTCACCCTCGCATTGCATCAGGGGACTTTTACTCAGGCGGAGTTTGAATGGCTCATTGTTTAATGGGACAGGAAGTTTACTCTTGATGCAAATGAAGAATCTCTTTTTTTTTTTTCTCCTTACCTCCTTGGAAGATTTTCACAGAGGCCTGTCCTGTCATCCCTCGCTCTTTCCATGGGAGCAGCTGTACCCAATTTCCTTCTCAGAGTCGGGTTTTCTTAGGACCGGAGGGCCAGTGTGAGGCAGGCTTCTCCGTCCGTGAAGGGAACACTGGGAGATGGGCCAAGGGCCCCCAGGAACACAGAAGGGTGGGTCTTCTGAAAAGGGCTGGATGTTTCTCTTTTCAGTTTCTTTCATCCTGAGCTCAACCTCGGTTGGTTTCTTCTACATACAGAGAGGGAAGCCCCATCCCCAAACCTTTTCAGGTTTTTGTTTTTTTTGTTTTTTCCTCTTAAGCTTAAGCACCTGGTGACCAGCTCACACTGGGGTCATGGGGCTAGGACTCTGGCATCCACAAGAGGATGCCTCATTCAGAACCATGACCCTCACCTTCCACTGGAGCAAATCCTTAAGATAGAAACTTCTAGAAAAAGCCTTTGGGGGTTCCCCATCTGTGCATACTTTCTAGGCAAATTCTCCAAAAGCCATTAGAGGATCCCTCTCAACCTTCTGCTGATGCCCCCTGACCAAGAGACCGGCCAAGAGAGACCCCCAAAGAAAGAAAGGGTTCACTACTTTCAGTCAAAGAAACCAGATCAGGATCAGGATGGGTGAATGACAGGAAAGCTGACCCAAAGCCCTAATTTACTTGGTTCCGTATTTTCAGAATCTTTTTTGAAAGATACATCCTATACATCCAAAAAGAAATCGTTCATGGGAAGGAAGGAGGAAAGAAAGGAGAGAGGAGGAAAAAAAAGAAAGAACTCGAAGGCTACATATGCGACAGAAGCTACGGGTATGCCCCAGGGAATAGCCTAAGGTTGCAATTTCACTGCAATTGTCTTCAGCCCCAAATTCATCAGCACGTTCCCCAAAGTCACAATGCTACCTGATAACATATATGCTAGATTTTGTTTGCTTAAGATGACAGGGTTTTTCCATGTCTATATGCACGTATGCGGGTGTGTTTTCACTGTACCACATCAAGTGCAAGAAGGAACCACCTTACTCCTGGCCAAGCTCTGTTCTCTTGCTGGCTCTCCCCTTGGTGTCCCCTGCAGATCCTGATTTAATCAGGCAGTGCTGCGACCTGGAAGCAGATTTGTTTTTTAAGCTCCCAAGGTCACTGCCAGGTGCATCCAGGGTGACCATCCACTGCCCGTGGCCAGCCCCCGCGCAGCCTCCCTGCACGGGCCCACAGTCAGCCACACGCCTTGCACAACTTCCCTCTTACTCAGGCACTGGCACTTCTCTCTGTGGTCCTCACCCTGGCTTCACCCCATCTGGGATCTGGCATCTCCTGCGACCATCAACCAAGGCAAAAAAAAAAAGTTCTGGAAATGCCCGCGAGCATAATTTCACATTCGAAGTTACTCCTTCACACTCAATAAAAACGACTGTGTTTGTAACACATCTGGTCATTCTCACATGAGGAGGTGGGAAACACCAAGCCATGTTCGGTGGCACTTAACAGCCTGGCTGCACCCTTCCTTGGCAAGTGCGTGCCCCAGTGTCCTCAGGGGGCAGTGAGAATCCATCCCGTGTAAGGCACACATCACGATTTGTCGCCAACCTTCTGGGCTCAGGGCCTGGCACATCAAAGAGGCTCAGCAAACTTCTGATGAAACAGAGACGACTGAGTCTGCAGATTCTGTGTGCTTCCCCAACCTAATTTAGGTCTGGAAACTCAAACAACTGGGTTGAGAAAAAGATGTCCTGGTGATTACAAATCCCCATCTCTGAGAGCACAGCAATGGGCAGAACCAGCCAGGGAAATGCAGCGATGATCAGCAGATATGCAGAGATTTCACCCTCCCTGCTCTCTCCCCCTTTCCAGCTCTTTCGGGGGGCGGGGCGGGAGAAAAAGCCTCTCCTGTCTTCACAAGGCCTTCTTCCCCATGAGCGCATCTGCACATCTCCAGAGCTTTTTGTAAGGATGCCAGTCACTGAATCTGGGGCCCACCCTACCCTAATATGGGTTTCCCTGGTGGCTCAGACGGTAACGAATCCATCTGCAACACAGGAGACCCGGGTTCGATCCCTGGGTCTGGAAGATCACCTGGAGAAGGAAAAGGCAGCCCACTCCAGTATTCTTGCCGGGGAAATCCCATGGACAGTGGCGCGTGGTAAGCTACAGTCCATGGCGTCACAAACAGTTGGACCAACTGCGTGACTAACACTACTCCAACATGGCCATCCTGACTGGATGACATCTGCAAAACCCCCTACAAAGTCACACTTACAGGTGCCAGGGGTTAGGACTTTAACCTACGACATCCAGTATGCTGGTCTCTGATCAGGCTACACCTAGAATTCTGGGTCCAGCTCATGAGGCATATTTTAAGATGTTCAGTGGAAAAACTGCTTACATTTGTGTGATATGAGGAGCAGCTATGGGATCTATATTCAGTTTAGATCCAGGAAGCATTAAGAGTAGTACATGTCTAGAAAACCATAATTTGAAAAGATACAGGCACCCCAGTGTTCATTGCAGCATCATTTCCAATAGCCAGGACATGAAAGCAACCTAAATGTCCACTGACAGAGGAATGGATACAGAATATGTGGTATATAATGGAATCTTACACAGTCATAAAAAGAATGATCACATGCCATTAGCAGCAACATGGATGGACCTAGAAATTGTCATACTGAGTGAAGTCAAAGACAAATATCGTATGATATTGCTTATATGTGCAATTTTTTAAAACAGTAGAAATGAACTTATCTAAAGAACAGAGATAGAATTACAGATGTAGAAAATTTATGGTTGCCAAAGGGTAACAGGTGGTGGGGGAATAAATTGGGAAATTACGACTATATATATAGTAGGTAACTTGTAAGAACCTACTGTGTAACACAGGGAGCTCTACCCAATACTGTCTAATGGCCTATATGAGAAAAGAATGGTAAAAAGAGTGTATGTGTGTATAACTGATTCATTTTGCTGTACCCCTGAAACTAACACTGTAAATCAACTGTACTCCAACAAAACTTTTAAAAAGAAAGAAAAATAAAAGAGGAGTCAATGTGATCAAACCAGTCAATCCTAAAAGAAATCAACCTTGACTATTCACTGGAAGGATCAAAGCTGAAGCTCCAATACTCTGATCACCTCATGCAGAGCTGACTCATTGGAAAAGACCCTGATGCTGGGAAAGATTGAAGGCAAAAGAAGAGAGCCACAGAGGATGAGATGGTTGGATGGCATCACTGACTCAACAGACTTTAGTCCGAGCAAACTCCAGGAGATAGTGGAGGACAGAGGAGCCTGGTGTGCTGCAGTCCACGGGGTTGCAAAGAGCGGAACTTAGCGACTCAACAGTATGCTTGCCTTCATTTAGTTATGGCTTTCGTGGTACACCTAATCTGCATTGATTGAGGGAAACACATTTTGGCTCAATAGAATTTTCTCAAATATCCCAATGATCTTTGGATGTAGGCCATCTACCAAGGGCTGTCTACCCAGCGGTGAGTTACCGCAGCCTTCATTCATCCGATAAACTTGTACCAAGGCCCATTATGCAGCCAAGCAGCAGGCTCCTGCCCAGACGTCTGGGGCAGCGACAGGTCTTGCTCTCAGCAGTCTTACCGACTAGCGACTCCAAAATGGTCCAGGCCACCTGGGTGGGCAGATGCTTAGGGCGTTACCCAGGAGGTTCTCTGCGGAGAGGGTGTGGACCACTGCATCCCCTCAGAGCTAGGACACTGCACTCTTTATGATCCCTGAGAGGCAAAATAGAGAGGAAATTGGAGGTTTGAAGCCAGAGTGCAGGGGCAGAATGATTGAAGAAAACATTTTAAAGGGTTTCAGTGAGCCCAGAGCGGTTTTCCCTGGTGGAACACGTGCAGAGAAGCGGGTTCCCTCGCACCATCACGCAGAGGAGGGTTTTTATCTCACAAGCCGGAGGCTCCCTCTCTCCACCCACCCTTAGGAGCAGACACTCAACCAACAGCCCAAACCCACCAGGGCTGCTAGAGCTCAGCAATGGAGAAACGGAACCTCTCTCCCCACTCTCAGCAGACAAAACATCCCAGGCCCTAGGTGCTTCCCTCTGCCGGGACTCCCAGCCCCAAGGAGCAGAGCGAGAAGCTCTAAATCAAGTGTTTTTCAGCAAAACCAGGACCCCCGGGGTGGAAGGGAGAGGCTTGCACTCTCTGCGGCTGCTCCTCCATAATGAGCCTAAACAAAGCCGGTGCCAGGGAAGTTAATCTGCGCTGAGATAGGCGAGCCACGCCCGAGGTGGAGCGGGAGCCCGGGCCCGGGCACCGTGAGCCCAGGAAGCTGGGCCCGCAGAGTCCAGCCGCTGGCAAAGGTAAACCTTCCTCTGCAATGCCCAGGGTGGGCGGGCCCAGCCATCCAGGAAGAGAAACCCCCTCTTTGCCTGCATGCTGCCCTTTGACCACGTGAGAAGATAAATACATTTTTTTAAAAAAAGAAAAGGAAAAAAAGATCTGTCCTCGGTGCTGGGAAGCGCCTGGTACAAAACACCAAGGAGGTCTCGCAAAACAAGGAAACCATCTGGTCGCCATTACAGCGCTCCGCCCCGCACTGTCCATCCGCGCCCAGCTCTCCACGCACGCGCAGACGTCCTCACGTGTGTGCGCAGCCGCACTCGGGAGCACACGTCCTCACACGTGTATGCATACGTACACACGGGCGCACACCAGCCTGCCAGCGTTCACCTTGTTTCACACTGCCACACATATTCTCACACATACAG
Source organism: Budorcas taxicolor (assembly GCF_023091745.1). NCBI lineage: Eukaryota > Metazoa > Chordata > Mammalia > Artiodactyla > Bovidae > Budorcas > Budorcas taxicolor. Next base: position 69,239,036 of record NC_068926.1, read on the forward strand.
ACACATGCCTTCACACATATATGCATAGACATCCACACGGGTGTACACACCCACCCTCACACGGGACACACATGTGCACCGCCATATAGAAACGTGTGCACGCACATCTTCGAACACAAGGCAAAGTGGCCTTACCATGCAGTGTTCTCACACACCTGCATCCACAAACATCCACTGTGCACACACACACACACAGACCCTCAGTCTTCATGCATGTCTGCCCACTTGTATTGCAAACACACCCTCACACATAAATGCACCTTTACACAGAAACACACATGTGGGTACACATTTTCATACCATAACATGTCCTCACATGCAGCAAAGGTTCACACCCATATGCGCTTCCCCAGACACACACACACACACCCTAATATAAACACACATCCTCTATTGTACAGTACAGGGAACTCTGCTCAGTGTCACTGGGCAGCCTGGATGGGAGGGGAGTCGGGGAGAACGGACACACGTGTATGTATGGCCGAGTCCCTCTGCAGTGCACCTGAAACCATCACAATGCAGTTAATCAATTATGCGTCATGCTCAGTCACTCAGTTGTGTGAGACTTTGTGACCCCATGGACTGGAGCCCACCGGGCTCCTCTGTCCATGGGATTTCCCAGGCAAGAATACTGGAGTGGGTTGCCATGCCCTTCTCCAGGGGATCTTTCCTATCCAAGGATCATACCCATGTCTCCTGCATTGGCAGGCGGATTCTTTACCACCAAGCAACCTGGGAAGCCTGTAATCCGCTATTCTCCAATACAGAATTAAAAGTTTAAGAAGAAAAAAAAAAAGAAGTAACTAATAAAGTGTGAAACAAGTTAACAAAAACAAAACACACCTTCACACCTGGATGCACACTCACCCTCATGTGCACGCACCTGTCCTTTGCTGCTGCTTCCCCCGGCCTCCAGCACATCCAGGGGAGGACCAATGAAATGCTAGTACTGAAAGCCGGTCATGTTGTTGCTGGTAAAAGGGGCATTTTATGAGGTATCTGGCTATCCTCCCCGGGAGGGCCCTCCCTTTGTGAAGTCTGGCCAGTTGGAGGAAAGAGAAGCTGCAGGAAAGGAGATCCAAAGGAGCGGGACCTGAAAGAGCTCCACAGCTGCTGCCTGAAACATCTGGAAGTACGGGAATGGGCATGAGGAACACAGCCCGGCGCCAAGCCACCTCCTGGCAGGGGCGCCAAGAGCTGCCCTGGGAGCTGGAGCTCCTCTCTGAAGCCGCTCGGTGCAGGGGCTGAAACACCGAAACGTGCTCTGAGTTCTCTTCCCACCAGCCAACACTGCCTGGCCTGTTTCTCGGCCTCTGAGGCGAGAGGCTCACGGGGACAATGACCGAGCCCATACTTCTGGGGAAAACATTGGAATATGGTGAGTGCCAGGCACCCCGCTGTGCTCTGCACTCACATCATCTGGTGGTTATTAGCATGCCCATTTTACAGGTAGGATAACTGCTCAGAGAGGGTGTCCGCCTTGCCAAAGATCACAGAGCTGGCAAGGGGACAGAGCGAGGATTCAAACCCTGAGCCACTTGTCGCCTAACCTCCGTGCTCTCCTGCCAAACAGCCACAAGTGTTCATCTGGCTGGCTCTCTGCCGCCCACGGGGGCCAGGAAACCCCAGGACTGAGCCGCCGGAAATGGATGACCTCAGCCAGCCTCCTGTTTCACAGACAATGGGGAAAGTGGAAAGGGCCAGGGACTGGCCCAAGGTCTCGTCCTGCGTCCCATCCTCATTCCCGGACTTCACTCTCCCCGGCAGCCCCCGGAAGGAGCTGGGGAAAAAACCTTCAGAGACATCCCTGGGGAAGACAGCTGGAAGGCAGGGCACGCCAGCGCTGTAATGGTGTGGTGATGAGGTGGTGACGATGGGACTGCTTCCCCCTTTTGAGAAATGCTCTGGCGTCAGACAAGTCCTGGGGGGCGGAGGGAAGAGGAATTTGGCAGGATCTGGTTAGAAGGCATCTGGAGGCCGTGAGTACTAGAAAAGCCTCTGCGGGGCCAGTGTGGGCTCATTCCTGAGCATGTGCACAGCCCTCTGCTCCTGGAGGCTCTGCGGAGACAGGGGAGAGTCAGAGAGTGGTGGCTCTACCCACAATCCCAGGCCAAGCAGGGACATTCTCCCCACCTGTCTTGCAGCCTTTGTCCTGGAGAGCCAAGCGGGGGCCCCACTGCACACTTGCCTGCCCGCCTGGGAACAATCTCCCATCATTGCCTCGAAGGGGTGGGGCAGGGGTGGTCCTAGCACAAGTCACTATTGTTAGGCAATTCTGTGCCGCGACTGTGACCGGCGTCTTACCCACATTCTTGCTTCATCCTCACCACCGCGCGGCGGAGGTGGAACCAGTACTGCCCTCCCACCACCACCCCATTCCCACTCCAGGGCCCTGAGACCCAGAGAGGTTTCATGAGGCCTCCCAAAGTGATAACGATGGAGCCAGAACTCAAATCCTGTGGCTGAGGTGGCAGAGTTCCTGGCCACGACGTCGCGCTGCACCTGTTTCACTATTTCCTGGCGCCTCGAGGGACACCTGAGCATCCCTTAAGCCAAAAAAAAGCTTGAATCCGGGCCATCGCCCCTCCCCACCCCAGCCCCACTTTCCCTTCTGAAAGGGAGGGGGCCTGGTGAGAGGCAGACCCCAGGAGATTCCACCCGTCCCCCCGCGTTGGCCTCGCTCACCCACGGATGAGTCAGCTGGAATTTTTGGACACCGCGAGCTCACAGCCGCGGTACCAGGAGCTGTCAGGGGGCTGGAATGCACGGAACGCGGCTCCCTGGGCTGCCGCGTGCCCCCCGCCCCGCCCCGCCCCGCCCCGCCCCCAGGTTGGGAAGGTGAATGACACAGTGTTTGTCAAGGGCTTGGGATGACAGGTGCACGCGAACATGAGGACAAAGACCGATTCTTTTCTGCGGGGCTGCAGCCGCAGTTTCACGTCCCTCCCACGCACGTCCGCGTTCCAGGCCCGGATGCTCCGCGCCCCGGGCTCCGGCGAAGGGCAAGAAGCCACTGATTAGGAAGCAAAAAGGAAAAGGAAAAAAAAAAACACGTCCCGGCTTCTCGAAGGACTGAATGTTCGACCTCTGCCTAAGTCTGCCTCGGCCCTGCCACGCCACCAAATACACGACTTCGAGTTTGTCGCCTACCTGCTCACAGGCTTCGGCGCCTTAAGGTGGTGGAGAAGGCGGCGGCAGCCCTTCCCTCTCCAGCTTGCTTTCTAGAGGCAGGTTGAGAGAAGAAACGTGTGAGCGTGTAATTACAGAATGGAATCAGGTGAGGAAGGAGGCAGACCCAGGTGCAGGATGGAAAGGGGCAGGCGGTTCCTTTAAAATGAAATCTAACCCTTCAGGGCTGTGTCGGGCTGGCTAAATTTGTCACGTGTGTCTGAGGCCTTAACTCCTGCCAGCCACCCAGAGCCCTTGTGGCCTGCCTGTCACTTTGCCGAGTGGATCCTGGCTCACCTTCTGAACTCTCTGCCGGCCTGGTGAGCCCCTTGGGAGCCAGGAAGCCTGGTCATATCTCACACTCTGGAGACTCATGGGACTTCCGTCTAACACATGTGGCCCAGATCCCTTTGATTTCGAAGCCAGGCACTGGGGAGACACATAAAGAATACTTCTCGAGCGGATGGGCGTCCCCACACTCCAGCTAACTGTAGGAAGGACAGGAGGGAGAGGGGCTGTGAGCAAAGGAATCGTGTTCAAGAAACTCTCCGTGCCGGAAGTCAGCCCCGGAACCCCACTGGACTCAGAAAGGCCACATCACACACACAGGCTGGTTAAGAGAGACGAAGGGTTGAGGACAAAATCCTGACTGATCAGCCTCTCCTCCGGAAGTTCGGGCCCACAGATGTTGCCTCGATTACCTATCGCAAGGAAGAAGTGCCAGAATTCACCCAGGCCCTTGCTGACGCAGGGCATTAGAGAGAGAGAAACCGCTGGGCTGATTATCTTGGCTTTATCCTCCACATCTGTTTCAGCTCAGCATCTCTGCTTCTCGTCTTTAAAGAGATGGCTGCAAGGCTAGAGAATCTCAGAACTGGAAAGGGTCTGAGAGACCTCACATCTCACCTCCTTCTTTTGGAGATAAGAGCCGTGTCACTTGAGAGGCCGTGACTCACTCAAGGCCACACGGCGTGGAGGGTGGGGGCTGGGGAGCTGGGATTGCAGCTCTCCCTTCCCAGGCCAGAGCTTCTCCCGGTTCTCCAAGCTGTCTCTCGGATCCCGCCAAGTCGTTCCCACGCTGGCCTGGTTTAGGCCTCATTAGTAAGAAAAGCTGGCTATGGTCCTTTCTCATTCCCCTCTCACTGCCTCTCGAAAAAGGAAGGAGATGCTCTTCCGGAAAAGAGCCAGTATGGTTTTGCTTGTCATCTGATGTCTGGGAGTGCCCATGCCAGGCTCCACTCCAGGGGTGCAGCCCCTTGCCCTCACATGGTGTCATGAAAGAATTCACCCTCCTGCCAACCTTGAGCATAGGAGGCCGTTTCTCAGCTGGGAATCAAGCCACCTTGAGGGCCAAGACATCAGAGAGACTGTGCTCGGCTCTTACCAGCTGTGTGCTCCTTGGACAAGGCCTCTCCTTGAAAGGCAGGTGCTCCCCAAGGAGTCCCAACCCCATTTCCTGGCCAGTCACCTCCACCCAAGCCAAGTCAAGAGTCTCTCTGGAAGGTGCTCCACATCCATTCTGGAAGGAAGGATTAGTCCCACCTCCAGTCCTTTTTTTATTTCCGCCCACACTTCAGTAGTCATGTACAGATATGAAAGTTGGACTGTAAAGAAAGCTGAGTGCCGAAGAATTGATGCTTTTGAACTGTGGTACTGGAGAAGACTCTTGAGAGTCCCTTGGACTGCAAGGTGATCCAACCAGTCCACCCTAGAGGAAATCAGTCCTGAATATTCATTGGAAGGACTGATGCTAAAGCTAAAACTCCAGTACTTTGGCTGCTTGATGTGAAGAACTGACTCCTTGGGAAAGACCCTGATGCTGGGAAAAATTGAAGGCGGGAGGAGAAGGGGACGACAGAGGGTGAGATGGTTGGATGGCATCACCCACTCAAAGGACATGAGTTTGAGTAAGCTCCAGGAGTTGGTGATGGGCAGGAAGGCCTGGCGTGCTGCAGTCCTTGGGGTCCCAAAGAGTCAGACACGGCTGAGCGACTGGACTAACTGACACTGCATGGCTTATGGGGTCTTAGTTCCCCTGTGTGCGTGCTGAGTCGCTCCAGTTGGTTGACTCTGCGACCCTATGGACCATTGCCCGCCAGGCTTCTCCATCCATGGGATTCTCCATCCATGGGATTCTCCAGGCAACAATACTGGAGTGAGTTGCTATGCCCTCCTCCAGGGACTTTTCCCACTCAGGGATGGAACTCCCATCTCTTGCGTCTCCTGCATTGGCAGTTGGATTCTTTACCACTAGCGTCACCTGGGAAGCCCCTTAGTTCCCCTACCAGGGGTCAAACCCAGGCCCTTGGCAGTGAAAGCACTAACCACCGGAACACCAGGGAACTCCCCCTCCCTATTTCTTTTTAACAGATGTGGCAATCCAGGTTCAGAGAGGTTAAGTTACCTGCCCATGGTCACCCAGCTAGTGAGGGGCAGAGTCAGAATTTGAACTCTGGTTCAAGCCCATCTCTTTCTGTGGCACCCCTCCACATGCCCCAGAGGAACTCGAGGCATCTCAAGACACCCTTCCGGTGCTCAGAAGTAGTCCCCCCTGGCTTGCCTGGATGCCTGAAACCCCCCCACTGGAGTCGTCTGCTGCTGGCCCCAGCCTTTTAAGCAGGAAAGGCCAAGGATGGACAGGGAGAGGTTATACAAAGGTTTGATAGTGGTCGGACCAACCTGGGCCCCAGGGCTGAGGGCTTGGGGGGGCAGGGGAAGTGGCCCAGGGGAGAAAAGGCTGACTGGGGGGCCAGGGCCCAGAGGCTGGCAGGACAGGGCATGAGGGAGCACCAGTGGGGATGAGGGAGGCTCCCTCCAAATCCCACAGGGCCGGCTCTGGGGCAGGGACTGGCTTTCGGGTGGAAGGGCCCAGCGTGACTGGGAGGCATTAGTCAGCGGTGGAGGTTTATGAAAGGAGGAATTGTCTAGAGCCTCCTTACTCACCAAGCCAACGGGGCTGTCCCCAGAGACCGGGAGCAGGGCCGGTATCAGAAGGGGACCGGGAACTCCGAGCTGCTCACTGCCCAGGTTGAATGGCCCCAGACATCGGGGGGCCACGCGTGGGGGCCCTGCCCGGCCTCACAGCTTGTGAGTCACAGCCCTTGGCTGGCAGGCTGAGTATCTTCATTGTCCTCTCGGCCAGGGGACAGTGGGGCCTGACTCCCTCCTCCTAGGAGAAAGGACACCCAGGGCTGATTCACCAGTTTATCACCCTGCTGCCCCCTCAGTCCGAGGCTCCCAGCTATTCACCTACCATCCCTTCTTCAGTCTTTCATACAGTCATTCTTTTTCTTATTGTTGTTTTGGGTCAATCTTCATTTTTCCAATTTGCAAAAGTAATCTATTGACTGTTACTCAGCCTTAAAAGGGAATGAAGTACTGACCTATGCTACAGCACGGATGAACCTCGAGGACACTATGCTAAGTGGATACGCTGGCTGCAAAGGACAAATTCTGTATGAGCCCATGCATGTGAGGCTCCTAGAATAGTCAAAATCTTCAGGACAGAAGTTAGAGTAGAGGCTGACAGGGTCAAGGGGAAAAGGCACCTGACTTTGTGCTTTAAAGGTGCAGAGTTTGAGTTAGGCAAGGTGGAAAGCGTTCTGGAGATGGACGGTGTTGATGGTTGCAAAACAGAACTGATGTACTGAGATCATGTGTGTTCATTTTTAAGTGAACATACACTTTAAAATGTCTAAAACCATAAAAGTTTATATTTTGTATATTTTATCACAAAAGCAAAAATAATCTATTGTTCAAAAGATACAGAGAAGTAGAAAAAGTAGAGACTTCCCTGTTGGCTAAGACCAAGCTCCCAGTGCAGGGGGCCTGGGTTCAATCCCTCGTCAGGGAACTAGATCCCACGTGCTGCAACCAGGAGTCTGCCTGCTGCAGCAAAGACTGAAGGTCCTGAGTGCCGAGACTAAGACCTGGCTCAGCCAAATAAGCACATGAATTAAATTTTTTTTTTAATGTTTTTTAAAGTAAAAGGTAAATGTCCTCACCCCAGCCTCTGGAATATTTCAGACTTACTTCTGTTCCTGTACAATCATAGATGTGACTTTAACAAAAAGTCAGTGTGCAATGGGAAGGGTGCCCGCCACACTCCTGGTCTCTCTCCCTTTGAAGGACACACGCGTCTCACTAACCCCAGGTGCCAGTCCAGGGCCAGGTGGCAAGGTCGATAACCACCGTCTGGCAAGAGCTCAGCAGTGTCTCCTGTGGGACTTAAACCCTCACACGCGTGAACTCACTTCATCCTTCCGCCAGCGTGGTGAGGAAGGGGTCGTTCACGCCCTCCTCAAAGCCCAGTTCATAAATGAAGACTCAGAGGCTTTCAGAGTTGAGGGATGTGCCCAGATCGCATCACTAGAAGGAGGCAGAGCAGGAGATACTTCCCCCGTGAGCCATTAGGTTGTACTACAGACAGAGATGGGCCACGAGCAGAGTGATCATTTACGGCAGGGGTCCCCAGCCTCGAGGATGAACTGGGGTGGGGCTGAGGTCATGACAACAGAAAGAAAGTGCGCGGTAAACGTAAGGTACCTGAATCACCCCAAAACCTTCCTTCTCCCCACCCCGAGTACAAATTGTCTTCCACAAAACCGGTCCCTGGTGCCAAAAAGGCTGGGGCCGGCGGGTTTACAGCACATTTGCTCACTTCATAGTAATCCCTTAATTTCTGGCTTCCCTGGGGTAGGGCTCCTGTGGTCTCACTAGCTAATTGGCCCTCCTCAAGCCCTGGAACACAGTAGGTGTTCAACAAATATTTGCAGAGAGACTAGTTCTCATTCCTGTCTCTGTCTGATCATCCCCCACAGCCCTGTGAAGTAGATAATTAGGAAATCTGATGGCTGCCGGTCTTACTCATCCGGCTAGCAGGCGAGATGGTCACACGGCCGGGCTGGGCCGCTAAGGTGCAGCCCTGGTCCTCTGGCTCCCTTCCCAGGCCTTTCCAATTCGGCTGTCAAGGCCTGGGCCCCTGATGTTACGGAACAAGGATAATTAATTGGAAGCAGGAACCCTCTGAGTCATAACCAGCAATAATAATAATAATTGCAGTCATACTCATTGTAATCTTTAACTCGTGTAAACCTGTATCAATAGCACTATTGATGAGGCACTAATGTTATCTCAGGGCTTCAGTTAGGCCTGGAAGTTCAATGGTAAGTGCCTCAACATCACACACAGCTCAGAGGCGGCAGAGCTGGGACTCAGGCTCCATCCGGCTCCAGGGCCCAGAGGCCACACACCACTAAACACTTGAGGACCGATTAGCATCGTCAGCTGGACCCATGGCACAGCCATGCTGAACTTTGGAGAGAGAGAGGGCCGAATCCCACCCTCATTCATTCTATTGGTCGGCAAGCCTGTGCTGAGCCACACCCGTGAGCTCGACCAAGTGTCTGTCCCCAGGACTTGACCTGACTGGGATGGAGGCTCGCCCCACCTCAGCAGAGCCTTTGGCCTGGTGAGAGAGGCCGATGTCATAATTACATGGCTAATTGTTTCATTAGAGCAAAGATGAGTACCACTCGAAGGGTTTGGGTTCTGCCAGCCTGCTAGGGCACAGGCCTGGCCTGGGGACTGGGAATGGCTGCCCTGGGGGAGCGGACATCTGCTGAATTTTTCGGGATCAGGTGAGCGGAGTGGGAGAGCTTTCCAAGCAGAGAGGGCAGTGGCATGGCTCTGACTGGAACGAGACCGTTGTGGCTGGAGCTGGTGAGAGGATGGCAAGGAGTAGGGGGTTGGGGTTTTGGGAGTGTGGGGGCCAGCACCTGAGTCCTCCCCTAGCGACTCGGGCTCCTGTAATCAGCTCACTGGCGCTGTCATCCTTAAAGAGCAAGTGTGAAAGGGAACATTAAAGATTCCCATTCCTCAGGTCTTCCCTGGCAGTGCAGTTAAGACTCTGCACATCCACTGCGAGGGGCGCAGGATCGACGCCTGGTCAGGGAACTAAGATCTCACCAAAAAAAAAAAAAATTGCATTCCTCCCCAGTTGGTGGGGCTGGACGCGTCCTCCCATAAGCACTGACTCCACTCCCCACCGCAGGTCCACACAGCTGTTCGCACTGGACACTACGCTCTTGGTCCTGTTCGACCCTCGTGAGCACATGGAGAAAGCAAAGGTGAGCTGGGGTCATTCCCCCATGCCACCCCCACACAGACAGGAAGAAGGGCCGTGCCTCTGGGTGGCCGAGGCAGGGGAAGCCCCCGGGGGGATGAAATCTGAGCTACACTTGGACCAAAGCTTGGCCCTCGGGAAGGGAGAGCAGGTGTTCGGGACACCTCAGATGGTTAGGTGGGTGTCCCCCGGGGGCTGGACCGACGGAGCTGAGGCTGACGCGTTAGTGAGGGGATGATAAGCGGGTGTGCAGGGGGATCGGGCCTAAGGACCACTGCCTGGACGATCACGGTCAACATAGCCACGACAGACACACGCCACATCCTTCAGTGAGCCCAGTGGAGCAGATCCTTGTGACGATAGCATTTGTTTGGAATTCTGTTCTAATTATACACACAAATGATGTACAATGTGGGAAAGAGCGGACGCAAACACACACCACGGGGAAAGTGTCCAAATCATTTGTAGCACACACACCCCCACCCCCACCCACCCGGGTAGCCCTGGTCAGCCAAGCAGAGCACATCCTCCGAGCCTCCTGTTTGTAGGCCGAGTACTGGGAGGGGGAAGCCTGGGGAGGTGACGGGCCTGGGGCCAGACTCCGGGATGGCTTTGGGAAGAGGGTGAGGTTCAGACGGGCCCTGTAGGAGGGGCAGGGTCTGGAAAGACCAGAGGGCTTCCAGGCCAGGGGACAGCACTGCTGAAGCACCGGGCTGAGGCGCTGGGTAAAGCGCGTGAATAAATGGCACCTTCTCGCGTGCTGGCCTCTGCTCTCACGAGAATCACGTGTGATCTCACTGGATCTTCTCACACCTGTGGGGAGGAGACAAGAGAAGCCCCATTTTTAGGGCAAGCAAATGGAGATGTGGCTGTGGTCCTGACCCGGGGCTGGCTTGGTCTCGAGCCCAAGGAGCCAGAAGGGGGTTGGGGGTTTGCTGTGGGAAGAGATCCCCCTGAGCTCCACGCCTGGGACCCTGGGGTGCTGGCTTTCCTCACGGGGAAGGCAAGGGAGCTTAAGCACCCGGGGCAGTCGAGGCCAGCAAAGGCAGGGACGGGAGGCGCCCTTGGGTTGTCCGGTCCTGTGCTGCGGCGGCTTTATCAGGGCGCTGCAGGCCCTGATTATCACCCTGCCCATCTACAGTCCGGCTTCCCGAGCAGGGCCTGCGACCCTGGAGGTGATAAGGCAGCCCTGATCACGGGGCTCTAACCGTCGAAGCCGCTGCAGAACCGACAGCCGGCTGGAAGGGAAGCCCTTCCAGGGTCTTCTGACCGCCTACCCAAGCGACCTCCCCCGACTCTCCCGCAGGGACTGGGGCAGAACCCGAGGAGGAAAACTGTAGTAAGAAGGATCCTCCAAACCCCTGCTGAGTGTGCCTTTTGGTTCAGAAAGCGCTTCTACATCCCATTCTCAGCACGAAACAGAAGGGTAGGGCCTGGGAGCTGGGCTGGGGTGATCCAGGCCTCAGTTCACCCCTTTGCTGGCCTGTGACCGCCAGACCTCACCTCTCTGAGCCTCAGTTTCCTCCTCTGCCCAGTGAAAGCAGCAACGCCATTTCTCCCTTCCCGCGGCTCATGGCTGCGTGTCCAGCCAGCCTGTGGCTGCCTCGCTCCTGGCCCTGCTGCCTCCTTCCCCCCTGCCAGGGTGCTGCCTTTGCATCACACCAGACACCCAGCCTTTGCCAGGCGGGGAGCTGACTCAGACCTCGGTCCAGCAACGTGCTGCCGGGGTGGACGGGCCCAGACAGCCAGGGGATTCTTGTCCCGACTCCCCTCCGGCAGCCAGGCAGCGTTTGGCAGGCCCGGCTGGGGCCTGGGTGAGAAAGAGGGAGGCAGGGAGAGGAGCCCCCGATGGGAAGGCTCGGATTTAGCCAGCGCAGGCTTTTGTGTTCTGAAATGCCAGGCCAGGGCAGTGAGCTCTGCCAACGAGGAGACTGGCCTCCAACAATAATGTTTTTCCCTGGGTTTCCAGAAAGCATCAGCTGCTTTCTAATTCAAACCATCAGGAGGAGGTTCACATGTGCTGAGTCTCAAAAGCCCGGAGAAAGAACACGGCTCCCCCTTGCCAGACAAGAGCTGGCCTGGATGGGACGGGGGAGTGGAGGTAGGGTGGGCATGGCCAAGGGGTTCCTGGATGCAAGACTGAGCACCTCCCTGGGCCCCGTGTGTCCAGCTCAGACCAGCAGCTGGGATCTCCCCAGGGCTAGCTTGTCACTGGCCACTCTACCCACGTCCACAGGGGTCACTCCCCCTTGTGCCAGAAACTGCCCCGCATTGGAGTGGTCACTGTAGCTGTTAACTGTGGTTCACGCTGACCGAGCACATGTCCACCAGCATTTGTGCCACCTGCTTTCCAGCCACAGTCTCTGGGGCACCTGATATTATTCCATTCTACAGACTAGAAAGATGTTAGTCTCAGCCAGGTGAAGTTCCCCAGCAGAAGTGAAGAGCCGGGCTTCCAGCCCTGGGTCTGCCTCCAGCGCTCCCCTGCCAGGCCTTGCTGCTCGGCACATAAAAGATGTAAGACTCACCACTTCACAACTACTAGGTTGGCAAGAATCAGAAAGTCAGATAATAACAAGTGACGGCCAAGATGTGGAGAAATCCATCACTGCACGCTGCTGGTGGGAATGGAAAATGGTTCAGCCGCTTTGGATCACAGTCTGGCGGTTCCTCAAACAACTAAACATAGAGTTACCATATGACCCAGCAATGCCACTCCTGGGTATCTACCCAGGAGAAACCAAAACACATGTCCACACAAAGACTCATATGGGAAGACTCATAGCAGTGTTATTCATAAAAGCCAAAATGTGGAAACAAGCCAGAGGGATAAACCCACTGTGGTCTGTCCGTACAATGGAATATTATTCAGCCATACAAAGGATGAAGTGCTGATACACATTACAACATGGATGAGCCTTGAAAACATTGTGCTGAGTGAAAGGATCCAGTCATAAGCCCACATGTTGCATGATTCCATTCGTATGAAATATCTACACTAGGGAATCCACAGAGACACACAGGAGGTTAGTGTTTGCTCAGTGTCAGGGGTTGGGGGTTGGGGGGATCATGTGGGGTGGGTGAGACAGCCAAAAGGTCCAGGCTCTTTTTTTTTGGGGGGGGGGGTGGTGGGTGATGATCAAAATGTCTTAAAATGGACTGTTATGGTGGTTGCCCAGCTCTGTGAATACACTAAAAATCATTTCAACGGTGTAATTGCATGGTGTGTAAATTCCATCTCAGTAAAAATGTTTAAGAAAGAAAGGATTTAAGGTGTAGCCTTTAAGGAGCTCACAGATGAGAGAGGAAAGCAATGAGAGAAACGCCGGCAATTCCACTCATGACCCTGGAAAGCACAGGTCGTTCCGTCTGAGACCCTGAGGACACAGTGCTACGGGAAGAAAGGAGGAAGGTCTCTCAGCCCAGGGAGCACACGGGGAGGCAATCCAGGGACGCTTCCTGGAGTAGGCGACACTGGACTGCCTCTTGACGAATGAGTCGGACAAGAAAGTGACGGGGTGGGAAACGAAGTCCCAGGTGAGGGGGGCAGAAGCATACCCAGAAAGTGTCCCGCGGGGCGGCAGTGGGGGGCGAGCTGAGACAGGGCGTGGGCCTGGCACGGAGGGAAAGGCAGGGGACTCCCACCTGCCCCCTACTCGTCCAGCGTTGCCCCAGACAAGCCCTTGTCTGTCCCTGGGCCTGGATTCCAACAGACACGCTCCTGTCTCTGAAGCTGTGAGTGGGTCTCAGAGCCGGAGATGGAAGAGGGCAGACTGATGGGGAGTCAGAGGGAGAGGAGGTGGCCGAATATCAGGGCCTGGAACAGGGGGCCCGCGGTTCCCAGCCTGATGGGTGGCTGCCCGCAGGCCCCAGCCCCTGCCCCGCCCTGACCTCCCCAGGAAACCCGAGAAACAGGGGGCCTGAGGGGAACTCGAAACAGAAACGCAGGTGTCTCTCCCTGGGCAGATTCCAAGAAAGAAAAGAAAAGTGGCTGGTGAGGGAGAGAACCTGTGAGCTTTGAAGTGAGGAAGGAAGCAGGCCTGGAGAGGAAGCGGAAGAGGAGGGGGCGTGTGAAGGAGGGGCAGGTGCCCTGGGCACGGATGCCCTCCACCCCGCGCGGGTGAACCCGGCCCGGGCAGCTTCAGAGGGGAAGCGAGCGGTGTGAGGGAGTGCTTCCCAGAGCTGGCGCCCGCAGCCTGGCGACTTCCACGCCGACGGGCGCCTCTGCCGCCCTCGGCTGCTGGCTCTGCCCCTCCCGGTGCTGAACTCGGGCCGAGGCCAGATACCAGGGCTGCGTTTTTTAATTGAGATATAGCTGATGTGCGAGATTGTACAAGTTTCCGGTGTACAACACAGCGATTCACAACGTTTAAAGGTTACACTGCATTTGTAGTCATTAACCTATGGGCTATACTCCTCGTGTTGAACAATATAGCCTCAGCTTAATTTATTTTTCAATCTCTTTATTTATCTGGTTGTGCCGGGTCTTAGTTGCGGCCTTCAGGAAGAGAGCTGAAGCATATGGGCTCTAGGTCCTCAACCAGGCATGGAACCCAGGCCCCCTGCATAGGGACCTCGGAGTCTCAGCCACTGGGCCGCCAGGGAAGTCCCCATTGTAGCTTCTGTTCTATAAAACAGTTTGTACTTCTTTATCTCCTACACCTATCTTGCCCTTCCTCCCTTTTGTCTCTCCACTGGTAACCACTAACTTATTCTCTGTGAGCCTGTTTCGTTTTGCTATATTCGCTAGTTTATTTTTTAGGGTCCACATAGAAGTGATATCATAGAGTATGTATCCTCATCTGACTTATTTCGCTTAGTGTAACACCCTCTAAGCCCACCCATGTATTTGCAAATGGCAAGTTTTCATTGTTTATGGCTGATTATTGAACAGTATCCCACCGTAGGGCTCTACTGCTTCTTCTGTGTCCATTCATCTGCTGATGGACACTTAGGTTCCTGCCGGGTCTTAGCTGCGGTCTCTGCCCCCTCAGTTTACTGCTCTGTGAAATGGGATGATGACGGCGGCTCTTCCTCTGCTATCAGGAATAGGAAGACCGGCGCATACGTGAAAATACCCGGCCCACAGTGGTAACCTCTTATCCTGTTCTGTGTAGAGTCTTCTCCTTTCTAAATCTTCCCACCTACTGTCGCCATTGAGCATCGGGGCACTAAGCGAAAAAAGGCCAGGCTGTCTTCCTACCCACTTGACAGGAGACAAGACTGAGGCTCAGAGAAGCCACATGACCAAGAGCATCAAGTGGCAGCAGGAGAGCCCAGGGACATAGGGCTTCTCGGTCTGACCTCACCACCAGCGGGCCCCGCTCTCTGCCAGCCCCTCTGGCTCCCGAGCTGGGGTGCTGAGATCCTTCCACTTTTCACAGAGATAGGAGACCACCCCACACCCCAGGTCAAGCCTCGTGATCACGCGGAGGGGCCTGAAACAGGGAAACATTTGAAGGCGTCTCAAGCTGATGCTCACTTCCCAGGTGGCTCAGTGGTGAAGAATGCTGTCAAGCAGGACACCCGCGCTCGATCCCTTGGGAAGATCCCCTGGAGAAGGGAATGGCCACCCACTCCAGTATTCTTGCCTGGGAAATCCCATGTTTAGAGGGGCCTGGCGGGGTACAGTCCATGGGGTCACAAAAGAATCAGACACGACTGAGGGACTGATTCAGCAGCAGCAAGCTGATGCCTGGTTTGGGCTAGCTCTGAGGTGGGAACTAGAAAAATGCTTGCAGGTTAAAGGAACGTGAGAAGGGATTTCAAATCATGGTGAAAAGGAACTCGGCAAATACACTGAGCTTACGGACAGGAACAGGCTCCCTGGCGGTAATGAGCTCCCTGCCCCTGGGGGTGCTCAAATGCAGGCCTGACAGTCAGTTGGTGGAGCTGGTTCAGACAGCAGGGAATTTTGAGGGAGGTGGGCTTAAAGCCGGGCTTCTCAACCTTGGCGCGGTTGACATTTCTTTGAGGTGAGGGCTGTCCTTAGCACGTGTACAGCGTTCAGCAACATCTCTGCCCTTCATCCCTAATGCCAGCAGCGTCGCCCTCCCCAATTTTTGTGACAATCCAAAATGTCTCCAGACATTGCCAAATGTCCTCTGGGGCAAAATCATGCCCCATTGCCCCCCCTTCCTGGTTGAGACACGTTAGCTTAATTATTTTTACTTTTTTTTTTTTTTTGGCCACACCAAGCAGCATGTGGGACCTTATTTCCCCTGCCAGGGACTGAACTCATACCCCTGCAGTAGAAGGGTAGAGTCTTAACCACGGGACCACCAGGCATGTTCTCTGAGAAGCACTGGCTTAGATGACCTTTAAGATCTCCCGAGAGCCCATGATTCCGTCATTCTGGACAAGGAGCCGCAAGAGTCACTCATTTTCAGGCCCCCTGTGGCTGCATTGTGAGCGTCTTACACGCCTCGCCGTATTGTAAGCAGCCGTGGTCATCCTGTTTTCTTACGTCATCCTCCCCAGCTCCTCTGCCTGGCTGACTCCCGTTCCTCCCAGATTCAACGTCACTCTCCCTGGAGTCCCTCCCTGTCCCCTCATCTCATCTATGTCCCTCTTCAGTGTTTCAGTCCAGCTCCCCACAGCTCCCCTAAATAGCATCCGAGCGCCTCCACCTCTGTCTTCCCTCTGGACAGGGGGCTCCTGGAGGGTCACTGAGTCTTGCTCACCTCTGAGACCCCACATGGCATGGGCTCCACACACTCACACACACACCCCTAGGGAGAGAGGCTGAGTGTTAACTCGGTGCTTCACTCAGCCACTCCCGCCAGTGGTCAGTGGGGCTCCTGGGACCACCCTGTGCTGCTCTCGGGAGCCCCGAACTCCCACTCAGGACACTAGCAGGACCTTTCCTTCAAAGCTGGAGGGAGGTCCGTCTGGGACACCCGGGGAAGCCAAGCTAAGTCCCATCCGGGGGTGGGCAGGGCAGGGCAGGTTACCACTGTGGGCCGGGTATTTTCACGTATGTGACTGTCTTCCTATTCCCTGGTAGCAGAGGGGGAGCCGCCCTCATTCCCAATTAGGTGGGCATCGGGGTGCAGGATGGTGGGAAGCCCACTGCCCTTCATGGGCTCAGGCCAGGCCTGCGGGTCCAGTGATCAGACTGCAGGTGGCCTCAGCAAAGGTGCTTAGGGCCCCAGAGGTGTCCTTTGTCAAGTGAGGAAGATTTGAACTATGTTGGTGGTTTCTGACCTTTTATGGGTGGTTTCATTTTGTTTTTAGCAAAAGAAGCCCCCCCTCCCTAAGGAAAAAAATCTCACAAAATGGCCCGATAGATAAGACCCTGAGCTCTGCCTTCTCAGTGCGCCCAGTTCCCCCCTCCCCCCGAAACAGCCCTGGGTCACTTCCCTGCCCCACCAGGGCTTCTCGGGGCCCAGTTTGAAACCCACCAGGGTTTCTCTGAGATCCTTCTAGCTCCTGTGGTCTGTTATAGAACAACTGGGCCCACCAAATGGTGAAACGCAACCAAATGTGCCAGGGACGGGGGTAGGGGAGAACGTGGATGTGATGGCCCCTCGGGGTGTCTCGGGGCCCAGAGGATGGCCTGGGACGGGCGCTATCCTCCAACATGCTGAGATGGAAAATTCCGGTCATCCGAGTACGGTGTTTACTTCTGTGGGTCTCGGGATAAACAGGAATGCACAGTACCCAGCAAGATAAACGTATGGAACTCATTACCCCAGAGAGGGTGACAGGCCGAGGACGTGAGCACACCCAGGCAGGCCCGGCTGTCTCTGGATGACAGACACCCAGGGCTGGCCCAGCCGGGGCAGCAGCCACGGTCCCCAGACAACAGCTGTCAGGGGGCCAGGAGGCCGCAACTCCCTGCGAGATGCTGCGCTAGCGCTTTCTCAGCCCTTTGAGGTTTGCTGCACACTCTCCCCACCCCCCATCTTTCTAACTGATTAAGAAACCAAGGTTCAGGGAAGTAGCCTCGCTTGCAAGCGGCTGAAGCCAGAGTTCTCACCTCCTTGCCTGGACGAGGTCGAGGGCCTCCTCCAAGCGCCCGGGAGCAAACCCGGCTCAGTCTTCTAACCCGGACGATGTGGGGTGTTTGACGGGAAGGCGTTTGGCTTCCCATGAGCACAAGTGATTGCTCAGGCCTGGGGATTGAGTGAGGCGCTAATGACAGAGAAATGAACAGACGTGGCCCCTGCCTCATCAGAAGGAGGAGGGGCTGAGGCTTTACTGTGCCAGGCAGGAGGGGCGAGGGGTGCGCGTTCGGAGAAGGTTTCATGAAGACGGGGTGTTTGAGCTCATTGAGACGCTGAGTAGTCAAGCGGCGGATGGAGACGGGTCGGGACAGTATGCCCCCACCGGGCCGCCACGGAAGTCCCATAAGGCGAGTGTTTCTTAGCACAAGCCAGATACTGTTCAATCTCGTACATCTGTAGAAGAGGGGAGAAGCACAGAGAGGTACAGGAACTTGCCCAAAGCCACACAGCCAGTCTGTGGTCCTACACTCCCCTGCCGGGGACGCCATGTGTCTCCTGTTACACATTTGTGAGTGCCGGCCTTGGAACAGTCCTGTGTGCAGCTCTGATAACGCCAGGATAGAACGGGGCCTCAGAGACACACATGAGTGTTGGGGAGGGCTTCCCTGGTGGCTCAGTGGGAAAGAATCCCCAATGCAGGAGACACGGGTTCGATCCCTGATCCAGGAAGACCCCACATGCTGCAGCGTAGCGAAGCCCTGCACCACACCTACTGAAGCCCACGCGCCCTAGAGGCCGTGCTCCGCAACCGGAGAGCAGCCCCCGTCCACAGCTGGAGAACAGCCCACGCACAGCACCGCCAAAGATAAATAAGTAAATAAAAATTGGAAAATAGAATGTTGGGGAGACACCAGCTTGGGGGTACAGGAGAAATGCTCACAGGAGAAGAGGCCCAAGTAGGAGTCCCAGTCAGGGGGAATGACGTCATCGAGAGATAAACGAACTCGAAGGATGCTCCAGGCACGGAATGCTGCAAGCTCGGAGACAGGGAGGCAGGGAGAAGCAGGGCGGGTCCTGGAAGCACAGGCGATTTGGCCTTGCTGGAGCATGAAGCAGGTGATGGGGACTGAGGCTTGGGGTGGGCGGAGCACAAGCTGAGGCCGCGGACTTGATCCTGAGGGTACCGGGGAGCCACCGAGGGCTTTAAGCAGAAGGTGCGTGGGCCAGTTTGTGTTTCAGAAAGGTTACTGGGGCCCCAGCCTTGATTCAGGGCCCCGGGGCCAGGCCTAGTGCGTCTGGGAGCATCTCTACAGGGACCTTTCGCAAGGGCGCCATGTGCCTGCCCCGGAGGTCAGCTCCGGTCCCTGGCTTAGCAGGTGGGAGACCAAACTGAGATTTGGGGCAGAAGGACCTGTGCCTGGTTGGCTCCCCTCTGTCTCTCTTTCTGTTCAGGAAGCCCAGGTCGTGCGGGAAGTTTGGGAAAGTGGAAGAGAAGAGGCTGCAGACAGAATTCATGTGGGGTAGGCAGGCGGAAGCCTCCAGGAAAGATGCCTTACAGGATGCTCAAGGAAGTGGGCAGCTCAGTGCTCCCCAGACTGTGTCCATGGAATACAGTTCTAGAAGATCTATGGAATATGGTGCACGCTCCCCTCCCACCCGACCTAAAGGCTCTGACGAGTCCTGCGACGGTCGTCTTTTCCACTTTGTTTAATACAGTGTTTCCCAAACAGTGTTTGATGTGACGTCCTTTCATTCTCTGAACATCAGTGCTCTTCACCCTCAGGAGATTTCGCCCATCCTCCTCCTCCCTGGGGCTGCGCTGGTCCCTTGCAGGGACACCCGCCACATCTCTGACCCTCCACTGCCTCCTCACCGTCTCCTTTTGAGCAGCTGTCTTCTGTGTCATGGGCTTCCCGGGTGGCGCTAGTGGTAAAGAAGGCGCCCGCCAATGCAGGAGACGAGAGATACGTGGGCTCCATCCCTGAGTCGGGAAGATCCCTGGAGAAGGCATGGCAACTCATTCCAGTGTTCTTGCCTGGAGAATCCCGTGGACAGAGGAGCCTGGCGGGCTACAGTCCATGGGGTCGCACAGAATTCAGCACATGTGCACACTTCTCTATCACGGTGTATGGTATATCTTCTGTACTACATGGCCTCCTTTTAAAAGGGATCTTGTTTGTATTTATTTATTTTTCAGTATTTGTTTGTTTATTTGCTGCAGTGGGGCTTAGTTTCGGGATGTAGGCTCCAACTCCCCAACCGGGGATCGAACCCAAGCCCCCTGCATTGGGAGCTCGGAGTCCCAGCCCCTGGACCACCAGGGGAGTCCCTAAAAGGGATCCTGTGTTTTCACCCCCCCACCCCACCCCACCCCCGGGGTTCTAGTACCCAGCACAGAGCCAGGCATTGAATAAATACATGAATGAGAGTCTCAAATGAGACCTGACTCTTCAATCGGGCTATTAGGAAATTAAGCAAATGAATGCCTATGAGATGAGTTTTACATTAGTAAACTTTATAGCCCTGCTCACCTGTAGGGAACTAGTTTTTCATACACACTGTAATCCAAGGGTCTTACCCCCTACAGACTTGCCATGTGTCTAAAATTCCACCATTAGTCACTCATTTGCCTTAGGGTGCCACAGACCCCAATTAAACTGTAAATGTGTGACTTAGAGGTGTCTCCTCTGAGCTGCCAGCACCCCTTGGCACAGCATCGTGCCATCATCATTAGTAACTCGTGCATCAGATCGATCCAGCAGAAAACCAATCCAAGTGAAAGAATTCAGAACTGAGAGGCTCCTCAATGGAAAAGAGAATAAAGCCATGTTGCCGGAGATTCCAGGGGCGCAGGGAGCACGGGTGGGGCTCATGGCAGGTCTGATGACTATCACACACCCTCGTCAACTACTGCTCCCCTCCAGACAGGGATGGGCGGGGTTCCTGACCTCCTAGGGCGTCCAGGCCAGGCCTTCGGAGGGGGACAAGCCAAGGCTGGGAGGAGCCTCTGGCCCACTCTGCCTGGGGCTGCGGGTCAGCCCAGGGGGTCTGAGCTACACTCTGCAGGAAGCCCCAGTGAACCCCTGCTGGTCCCCTGGCCTGGCCACAGGGCTGAGCCCAGCTTGGCCAGCTACAGGCTCGGGACAGGACACTCCCGGGAATGGGCGCAGGAAACCAGGAAGAGGGTAGCTGCTGGCCACGATCAGAATTCGGGCCTTCCTCCATTCCCTCAATCCCTGCCTCACCCCACTCCCTTGAGGGAGCAGCCCTGCTGGCCGGCAGCTTCTCTCCAGACCAGAGGAGAATGTGACAGGTCCCCCTCTTAGGGTTCTGATGCAAAGGGGCTTAAGAAAACGTTGCCTCTTGGCCAGAGTCGATCCCTTCCTGCCCTGAGTGGCCCCCAGGAGGCAGCAGGTGGGGAAATCGGGGGCTCCTCCCCCATCATGGTCTCCACTCACGCATCTCTTCCCATCCCCAGGTCTGCCACAGCTTCCTCGTCCTCACCGCTCCTGCTGACACCAGCCTGAGAACACGTGGGTCTGATCATCCTCTCTTACCCCCGGAAGAGCAGGGGCGCGGGTCCAGCGGCATCTGTACATGTAGGCGGTTCATGTTTAATGACCATCCGTAGAGCAAATGAAGGAAGAACTGGGCCCAGTGGGGCTGCCCTGGCAGTCCAGTGGTCAGGACTCCGAGCTTCCAAGGCAAGGGGGCAGGCGTTCGCCCACTGGTTGGGAAACCAACATCCTGCAAGCCGTGAGGCTTGGGCCTGGGCCCAGAGCAGGGAAGGGCCTTTGCCAAGGTCACTTGAAAGTCAGCAGAGGGCCAGGTCCAGAACCCTGGCCTCTGTTCCCTGAGGCCAAGGCTCTTTCTGATTTCTTGCAGGCTGTGGCCACAGGGTAAATGGAAGGGCCCACCTTCCTCTGCATGTACCTCCCTACACTGCCCAGAAAGGGGAGCAGTTCCTTCATGGGCTCTAGACACACTCCCACTGCCCTGAAGCAGTCATTCCCCAGTTTAGGCCAGGGTTCAGCATGCTTTTCATTAAAGGATCAGATACTATTTTAGGCTTTGCAGACCGTTGAGGTCCCTGACTCTTATTATAGCACAAAAAGCAGCCCGAGACGATGTGTCAATGAACAGGCAGAGCTGTGTCCCAATAAAGCTTTATTTGCAAAAGCAGGCAGCGGGCCAGAGTTAGCAAATAAAAATACAGGACATCCGGTTAAGTTTGAATTTCAGTGTGCTGGATTTTATCTGCAACCCCAAGCTGCTGGGTTGCAGCGTGCCGGCCCTGGCAGAGATTCTGGGTTGGCATGAACCTCGTAAGTGACAAAGGGCGCCATCAAGAAGTGCCTGCCACGAGGCAGCAATGGGCTGGGAGGCGCCTTCTGTGTACTATCTCCTTTCATCTTCCCAGCAGCCCTCTGAGACAGGATGTGGGGTCCCCGCTTTACATACGAGGAAATGGGACTCAGAAGAAAAGTAATGAGCCCAGGTTCCCGTAGCTGGTGAGGAAGAGAGCCAGGATCCGATCTCACGGCAGTCTGGCTGAAAGCCTGTGCTCCCTAAGCCAATCTCTCTGATGCAAAAACCAAGGCTCAGAGAGGAAAGGGGGCAGGTCTGGGGCACACAGAACCAGGACGAAGGCCTCCTGGCCCCCCATCCTCGCAGCTGCCCAGCACTTCTGTGTGTGAACTAACCTTGTTGTTGCCCTCTCGGATCACTTCCTATGTGTTTGCCTACCTGCATGTGCTCACACAACACAAGGCCTGAAGCCACAGTCAGTTTTGGGGGGCTGCATCTTGTCCAGGAGCAGATTAGATGCTGAGAGATGAGGGGTTTGTTTGATGGAGTCATTTTAAACTGGTCTGAGCCTCTGCACGTTTGACACTGGGGCCCACGAGTCCTGCAAGGGGGGCCATCCTGTGGTTTATAGGATGTTTAGCCACAAGCCCGGCCTCTACTCTCTCGATGCCAGTAAGGGGCACACCCACCCAGCTCTGTGTGACAACCAGCAATGTCTCCAGGTGTTGCCGAACATTCTGGGGCCGTGGGGAGGGGAGGGTTGGGATGAAATCATCCCAGCTGAGAACTACTGATCTTGACTAACTCTGAGATACACATGTGTGTGCTAAGTCGCTTCAGTAATTGCGTCAGACTCTGTGATCCCATGGACTGTAGTCTGCCAGGCTCCTCTGTCCATGGGATTCTCCAGGCAAGAATACTGGAGTACGTTGCCATTTCCTCCCCCAGAGGATCTTTCTGGCCAAGGGATCGAGCCCACGTCTCTTGCATCTCTTGCGTCAGCAGGTGGATTCTTTACCACTAGCGCCACCTGGGAAGCTCCAACTCTGAGATTTGAACCTCCTCGAAAGTCTCCTGAGGTTCCCTGTGCTCACCCATCCTCCAGAGGTCCACGAACCCCCCAGGCCTTTGGCAGAAACATTCTGGCTATCCCGACCAGTGTGATGGGGAAACCTTAAAAATCGGGAGAAAGACTTTATCTTGGCCAAGCTGTGGGCACAGAATCAGCCCAGCCAATGCAGGCCAGGTTCTGGAGGCAGCAAATGATGCCTGGAGCTGGAGGCTCTGAGCCCTGTCTGTGCCCCGAGCCCCCTAAGCTTGTTCAAAGGCCCACTCTGGGCCTGTCTGCATGGACCCACTCAGACGCTGAAAGGTGGTCTGGAAGGGGTTCTGTCCCGTGTTTCCACTCGACCCACCCAGGTCCATGCCTCCAACAGGTGTTTGGGGGCCGCTCCTGCGGGCCCCTTGGAGGGCAGGGAGTGGAGGGAGTTGAGGGCCCGGGGCTGCCTAGGGAGGAGGCCTGGATGGGGGACTCCAGGATGGGGGGTGTGGGAACCCTGCCACGTGGGTGGTGCTTCTCTGCCTTGGGCTGGTCTGGTGGAGAGAATGACCTCACCTGCTTGGAAGAGGCCTCGCTGGTTGCTTGGATCTGGGGTCGGGGAGGGGTCCTCAGGGTGAGACGGAGAGGAGCTGGGGGGCTGAGAACGCCTCCCCCACCCCTGGCAGTGGCCCAGCATGGCTGCCTGTGGTCTGGCCCTGGAGCAGGGACAGACCTCCGCCAGGGCTGGCACCCACTCAGCGGCCTCTTCCAGGGAAAGTGAGAGGGGCTGACGTGGGGGCTGACCTCATGCCCAGCCCCCACCACCCCTCCAGTGCTTCCCTGGGGGTTCACTGCTGCTAGGAAGCGAGACCTCCCCAGGGGAGGGGGGTCCATGGGGGAGGGGCAGTGACTAGAGGACGCAGCAGGCTGAACTGAGTGGGGGCTCCTGGGTCCCTAGCCCAGGCCAGGGTTAGGAGGGGGAAGATGAAAAGGCCCCCTTTGCACCCCAGTACCACTTCTGCAGCCTCCAGGACAGCCGAGGTTTCCCTCAGGAGGGTCGCCGTGGTGGGGGGCTTTCGGAAGGTCTGGAAATCACTCCAGAACAGACAGTCCTTGTGGTCAGGATAGGAGGAGGCAGCTAGGACTCAGATAATCAGATGCTACCTGACTGGCCCACCCTGTGTGCTGAGCATTATGGCCTCTGTTCCTCACAAAGGCTGTCGGAGAGTCACGAGACAGAGGAGGAAAGTGAGGCCCAGCGGATGGCAGAAACTTGCCCAAGCTCCCCCAGCTGGAAAGGGCTGAGCCAGGATTCAGACCCAGGGTGTCAGAGTCCTGGCCCCGTGCTGGGCGCTGCAGGTCAGCCCTTCTCAGACTCCAGTGAGTGGGATCCTCAGAGAGCTGCATGGAATGCTGCTTCCAGGGATTTGTCCATGGTGGGGCCACGACTCTGTGTGGTGGTCGTTCATTCGGCTGCACAGGGTCTTACTTGCGGCACGCAGCATCCCTAGTTGCGACGTGTGGGATCTAGTTCCCTGACCAGGGATCGATCCTGGGTCGCCTGCATTGGGAGTGTGGAGTCTCAGCCACTGGGTCGCCAGGGTAGTTCCAAGATTCTGTATTTCTTAGCTCCCAAGAGCTGTGGACATGGCTGGCCTCACTTTACATAGTGTAACATGGTTAAGTGCCCAGCATGGGCCTATTATTTTTATTATCCATATAAAGTGCCTACTGCGTGCTCTGTGCATAGTAGGTGCACAACCAACAGTAGGTATCATTATCCTTGTGAAACATGATCATATAAAGGAAGAGTCTGGTGAATTCTGGAGCCCTGTGTGAATATACGGTTGGAGCTAAAATGGACTTAGGACCATCAAACTGAAGGAGTCAAGGAAGACTTCATGGAAGAGGTGACATTTGAGCTGGGCCTTGGAGGACCAGAATTTCCCACGTAGCAAAGGAGGAGGGGCGTTCTCGACAAAGGCAAGAGCCAGAGCAAAGGTGTCGTGTGGTGATCAGATGGGACCTTTAACAGACCACCACACCACACAGCCAGAGGGAGGGAGGCGGCCGCATTGGGGAGGTCAGTGGGGAGGTCAGCGGAGAAGGTGAAGTCGGGCAGGGCCGGCAGCGTGATTTGCAAAATGAAAACGCAAGGCTCCTTCGAGGGGGTAGGCGGGTGTGTGAGTGTGCTGGGGCGGCTGTAACATTCCCACAAACTGGGTGGCTTGAACAGTTTCCTCTCTCACAGTTCTGGAGGCTGAAAGTCCTAAATCAAGGGTTGGCAAGCCTGAGCTCCCTCTCGAGGCTCCAGTGGAGGATCCGCCCCGCCTCTTCCAGCGTCTGGTGGCCCCAGGCATTCCTTGGCCTGTGGCTGCATCTGCCTTCGCCTGGGTCTCCTCTCCTGTCCTCTGTGTGTCTCTTGTAAGATTGCTTGTCCTCGCGCTGCGGGCTCACTTGAAAAGTCCCGAGATGAGCTCACCTCGAGATATCCCTAACTCAGTGACATCCGCGAAGATTCTTTTCCCAAATACGGACACGACTGCCCAGGTTCCAGGGATTCCGACGTGGACGTGTGTTCCCCGGGGTGCGGGGGGGCACCGGTAAACCCCTGCCGTGGATGATGTCCCCTCTCCAAGGCAGGTGGAGATGGAGGGCTGCCCGCATCTGCTCTTGGCCAGTGAATCACTCCTCTTTGAAGAGCTGTCCTCCTGGGGAGCTGGAGTATTCCAGCTGGCCTGGTGGGGCTGGAGGGGTGGGGCCCTGGTGAGCAGTGGGGCCAGGAGAAAACCTGCTGACAGGTAGGGGCCCCTCCGGGCTTTGATTCATTGACCGTCTGGGCAGGAGCTGGACGGAGCCTCTTGGAATTGCAAGAATGCCTCACACATATTTTCCTCCCAGCCAGCGGTTTTGTTCTCAGCCAGCGGAGAGGGCCTGTCTGCTCAGCCTCTCATTCCCTCTCCCGTCTGCGGCTCCCCCTGCATGCCGCCCACCGCTCCCGCCGGGGACATCCTCTCCTCGCCGCCGTCACTGAGGCTGGAGTGGGCAGGGCCTGACCGCGTCCTCATAATTGAAATATTTGGCCCCTGAAGCCCGGCCAGGGCAGGGCGGTGCTTCCCCCAAGTCAAAGTGACAGATTCAAGCTGGGCTCTGCTCGGGCCGGAGGGTGCAGGGGAAGTGTCCTGGATGCTGAGTCCGGGGGCCTTGGGAGGAAGTGGGGAGAGAGGCTGGAGGCCCACAGACCCCCAAACGCCCGTCTTCATCACAGCGTCTCCGTCCCACCCTGTCTCCTCATGCACACCTGGCATCACTCTGGCCTCACAGAATCCTCCAGGAGGAAGGAACTCATCTGAGGTCCCTTAGATGATGTAGGCATGTGATACAATAAAATGTTTTTGGGAATTCTGGGGATGGGGGAACTTCTGAGGCACGCTCAGCACTCTTGGGACCCAGCAGTTCACTCCTGGGGTCAGGTCAGGGCCGTGGTCTGTAACTGCGTCGTCCGGAACTCTCACTGAACCCCATCACTGGATTAGTAGTAGATACTGAGCCTTTGCTTTTGCAAAGACCAATGCAGAAACAGCCCCCAGGAATTCACTCGCTGCAGGTGGGACCCATCACATCACCCACTACGCCTGTGGGGCTCCAGGGAGGAAGCCCCTTCAGAACACAGTCCCAGGATAGGCTGTTTTCCATGAGGCTCAAAAAACCTCCTCCTTTGTAACGATGAGTATTGCATAACAGATCACGTTTCCCTTTTTCCTTCCGCTGCCAGGAATCTCAGAGCCAACTCTGAGACTCAGCCATGGCCATTATGCAGCCCCTCGTGATGGGAAACATGTATTTTCTTTGTCTCTGCAGACTTCGCTTTCTCTCTCTGTCTACTCCGACGTTGATCCTCTTTGTCAGTATTTTTATGACGTGCCTTCTGGTGTAAGATGCTTTCTGTGCTCTTTAGGACAAAGAGGACTATAAATAAGGAAATAAATATTAACTGTTTCCATTATGACATTAATTTTATGACTGAAAATGTGGTTGCTTAGCATGATAACATGGGCCCCTTACCGCCTAGTCTGAATTTAGGGCAGAGGTGACTGGGGAAAGCCTTTTTCTTTTTTTATTGTGGTAAAAGTCACAGAATATGAAACATACTATATTAACCATATTTAACTGTACAATTCAGTGGCCCTGAGTTCATTCACATTGTCGTGCAACCGTCACCGTCATCCGTCTGGCCTGGGAAAGTCTTCCACCCCTAACCCTCGATCTCCTTGGGTATATAGCCTTGGCCTGTAGAGTCTTCACCAGGTGAGTGGACAGATGATGATCATAAGGATGAGCAAATATAAAAAGCCTCTCTCAACAAGTTGTCTTCTCTGTCCCTTTGCCTCCTGGGGCCTCAGTTTCCCCATCTGTAAAATGGACTTGTTATCTAGTCCCATCCTCGGAATGGTTGGGAGGATCTCCTGACGGGTAAGAAAATGCACTGTAAGCTGTGAAGTGCAGGGCCATCACAGAGCTTGTGGGACTGCGCCTCCAGCAGCCTCTCGGGATGAGAGGAGAGGGTCTCTCTTGTTGACCTCCTGAGAGCCAGGATGGGAGAAAGCTCAGCTGGGCACCCAGGCTGCCCTGGCTCCTCTCTGGGCAGGTCTCCTCCAGGCCTGTGGCTCAGGGTAGCATCGGAGGACCGATCCCACGAAAGTTTGTCTGCCCTGCTCCCCCCGCTTCCTCAGCCTGGTCCCCAGCCTGGGACTCAGCGTTATCACTCACTCCTGCCCTCCCTGGGGCGAGGACCCCCCTCTCCCCATCAGAGATGGCCCCAGGGTCTGAGCTGGGTTTTCTTTTCTCCATCTCCTCCCACGGCTTCATCAGATTCATCGCAGTGCCTCTAGCTCCCTGCCCACGGGTGCCTTTTGGCAGCCTGCAAAGTTGATAGAGAGACGACATCGGTCACTCTCCCTCTTGCAGTTTCACAGATAAGAGAGCTGAGCTCACGCGGGAGGTCACAGGACCGCACGCACGGCAGCAGCACCACGAGGACCCGGGCCTCAGGGCACGGCCTTCCCAGCAGAGCGGGGGGCGGAGGAGGGTGCTTTCTTTCTCCCCTCCACCAGCTGTTTCATCTTTCACGGGAGGGTCACTGATGACCAGTTAACCATCTTTGGTTCCTCTGGCCAGGATGGGGCACGGCAGGGCAGAGAACAGAAAACCTGCCCTCTCCTGGGGTGAGAACTCCCCTCAGAGGCGAGGACAGACCCCGGGGCTGGGCCCAGCCAGCCCCCAAGACGGCACCGAGGGCCTGATGCCCCTGCACCTCCCTCCCGTCTGGGCTCTGGCGTTCACTGCGTTTCTCTCTAGTAAAGGTTTCTTTCCAAAAGCTTCAACCTTGTCTCCTGCAAGAGAAAGAGAGCTGGGGGATGCGAAGGGCTATGGCCTGGGGAGGGGATTCAGCCAATCCCCTCGCCCCTACCAGAACTTTTAAGAGGAAAACCCACAAACGGCCCGGGTTTGGGGGCTCTCAGGGGGCCCCGTCCTCTCCCTCCTGGGCAGACTCCTCCCTGTGGCCCTGGGAGGCTCACACTTGGCATCTTGGTGTCCTGGCGGGCTCAGGAGGAGGGAGAGGTGGAGGAGGGGAGGACAGCCCTTCCTGGCCTTTAAGGTGCACTCGATCGCCTGGGCTCTTCTTCAAGGGCAGATTTCAATTCGGCAAGAATCTGCACCCTCCCCACCCAGATGTGCCAAACTGAAACCTGCCCTTTAACAAGGAGCGGAGACGAGGCCTTCGGGATACCCGCCAGGCGAGGCCAGTGCGGCTGCGAGTCCGGGCCCTTCACTGCACGGACAGCAGCAGAGAGCAGAGCAGTGCTGGGCGGTGGGGGCGTCTCCACCTTGCTCAGGGCCTTCTCTGTGCCGTTTCCATCAGTGAGCGCACGCGCGCGCACGCACGCGCACACACACACACACAGAGTCACTGTCCCACTGGCCTGGGAGCACACACAGACACACGCACGCACACACTCAGTCACTGTCCCACGGGCCTGGGAGCACACACACACTCACCCACGCTCAGTCACTGTCCCACTGGCCTGGGAGCTTCCAGAGGCATGAACTCTGTACTACGCACCTTTGGAAACCTACCCGTGACCTGCCGTTGACAAACATCCCTAGAAAGCTGCCCACATCCCTAAAGGAATCTCAGCTGGGGTAGCCCTGGACCCAAACCCCAGAGCAAAGGACCAAGAGACACCTGGAGACTTCTCTGAAGCCCCTAAATCTGTAGCCATCCGGTTCCAGACTCTCTTGTTCCCCAAGGAAGGGGTCCCACGTGGCTGGGAAGAAGGTTACAGGGAAAGGGAGTCCCCAGGTGTGAGGCAGAAACAGGGGTGCCAGTGGGAGAGCCGGACAAGGCCTCCTGGCAACACCCACTTTGTCCTGACTGTGCCCACGATCTGCCTACCCTGCCCCCACCCATGCGGACACCCTGGCTCAGTGGAAGCACCCCCTCTTCCCACCGGCCAGTCCAGCCCCGTCTCCCCACAAGAATACAATCCAGAAAGCTTGCCAAGAGCAGATTCTTTATTAATTTCTTTTTTTCTTTTTTAAAAAAAAGTATTCCTTCAGTATAAAAAATAAATATTTTAAATATGGACATTGAATAAATAAAAATAATCTGTCAGTATGAAACATTCCCACAGGGTACATTCATCAAAGAGGAATTTGTCCCCCAAGGCCAAGTCCTTTCCAGTAGAAAGGAGGGAGGGAAGCAGGGAAGGACACGCAGAGCTCGCTGTGTGGATGGGAGCGATGCCCAGGTATGGGGTCGGGGGGGGAGGGGATGTGGGGAGGTGGGGGGGATCCAGAAGTAAAAGGCATCTGTACCATCTGAAGGGAAGCTAATTTCTCGCTTGATTCTGGCCTCCAGCCCCACGCGCAATGTCTATTGTGCAGAGCCCCAGGGCAGAGCTGGACTTCTATCTGGGGGCACATCCCCAGGGAGGGGACAAGAAGAGGGGGACAAGGACAAGGAGGAGGAGGGACAAATAAATAGTGGTGCTTTCTCATTTTAAATTTCTTTTTTAAATAAATAAGGTCCCCAATACCATTCTTTCAGTCAACTGCAAAAAAACAAAAACGACAGTCCCACCTGCTGCCCTCTCCTCTGTGGGCTGGGGTCGTGACCCAGGATACAGGTGCAGGGCAAAACCAGCAGATGAAATAAAGGAGGACGTGGACAGCTTCCTGCCCTGCCAAGCTTTTCCCATACAAAGGCTCCAAAATTCAGAGATGCTGTGCAAAGTGGGTGCCCATCTGCCAGATGGGGTCTGCAAAGAGCACTGAGGCTGGGGGGGGCGGGTGAGCGGCAGAGCCGGGGCCGGGCCTGGGAAGGGGTGGGAGTGGGGTGAATTGCTGGCCCCCGGAGCCTCAGAGGCTGCCCGGCGCTGGGAGTCTGTATCCAGGGGTGATGAGATGACGGGAGGCCAGGAGGCCCCAAGCCTTTCAAACAACATTCACGGGCGGAGCAGAGTGATGGGGGGGACAACAGGCTGAGATCCTGGACAAGGCTGGAGGTGACCCTCGTTAAAACGGTGTTGGAAAACACGTGGTCTGCTCTGCCACCCGCTGCAAAAGTCTTGCCAATGGGACGGGCAACTCCCACCTCTAACCCCAACCCCGGGTCTTGGGTCCTGCCTGCCGCCTGCCCACCTTGCCATCCCGAGGGGCACTGGGCACAGGTAAAGTGCTTAGAGGTGACAGAGAGGTGCAAAGTGAGTGCAAAAGTACTATAATCACGCTGGCTGAACGGCAAGGCTTGCCGCCCCACTCAGGGTTTGAGGAGAAGCCAGAACCCTGATCTTAGCAGCTGCCCCAGCTCCCAGACCGGAGGGCGTTGCTCAGCGCGCCTGGCCCCGGCACAAAGGAACAAGATCGGGTTCCCTGCCTGGGAACCCAGACATGGGTGGGGGTGTGGGGGGAGGTGGGGCAGGAGGGACCACAGCTTCCTGGTCTGCGTCCCGGGGCCTCCTCGTCCTCCTCCCCAGAGCAGGGGCCTCCTCCCCGGGGCCGCCCCAGCTTCCTGAGAGGCAGCCAGGCCCCCTCGCCCTCTGCGGGTGTTCGGGCCACCAGAGAAGGTGCCTCTCACTGGGTACTGGTCAGGACGGTTCCGGGGCCGCTTGACTGCTGGTCTAGAGGTGGCCAGGGCAAAAGAAACAGCGGCAGCTTGCCTTGCCCAGGGCTTTGTCTCCGCCGTGAAGGTTGCCTCCAGCAGCACAGTCCCAGGGGCACCGAGAACGCAGTGTTAAATGAGCCCCTTGGAGCCAAGGAACATGACGGCCCCCAGAGCCGGTCACAGTTGCAGTGGGGGTTGCTGTCGGGTCCCCTGCCCGCCGCCCACCCAGACTGACCAGTGCTCTCAGCTCCTAACCCTTCTCTGAGCTTCACCCGTGAGGCTCACCCTACCTTGTAACATCTTTGACTTCCTGACCAGGTCCTGCGAAGGCCTGGCCCCCAGCTCCCATAGGAGGAGCCTTCATATTATTTCCTTTGGAGAAAGGGGAACAGGGAAAGGGGGTGAACTTTTGCCATCTGAAGCACCAATAAGTTAATATAAATAGGGCATCAAAATAAATAGACAATCATGCTGAGTCAGGCACATGGCGCTCTCGGCTCTCAGGCTTCCTGAGACCCTGACCCCAACTGCCACCATCCCCCTGCCCCAGAGACCAGTGACGGATGGCCTCTGGTGCCCCTGGTGTACCTCTGTGTGACCTCACGGGGCCTCAGTGGGCCTCAGATGGGAGCTGCCACTCTGACCTACTCCATCCGCACACCCTCGCCCACAAGACTCTGGATCCCCTCAGAACCTCCTCACCTGACTTTCCAACCTGCCCGCCCCCACACACCCCACCTCCAGGTCCAGCCCCTAAACCCCGCAGCCAGCGAGGATGGCAGGACAGACTTTGGGCTCAAGGAAGGGGAGCCCGTCAAGCCTTTCAAGGGCCTCTCTTCCTTCCCCGGCCTGCATGTGGCCTCTCTCTGCCTTCCCGAGAGCCTGGAGGGCCAAGTGGCCTCCTTCTGGAAACTTCCACCTGAGAGCTGTAGGCCTGATCTCCCCAGTCTCACCCAAGTAAGGCAGCATCTCAAACCACAGCTCCCGTTCCAACTTGCCATACCAGTAGGAGCCAAGGGTCCTTCCGGATCCCGGGTCCTTCCGGATCCCAGCCCCTCCGGGCTGCCTGAGCTCCAACCAGACTGTTTAAGGTCAGCCAAGGCACTGATGGTGGTCATTCTGCTTGTGTGTGGGGGGTGCGGGTTAGTGCCCCCAACCCCTGCTGTCTTGTCCCGTGGTCAGGGTCGCCAAAGACAACTTGTGCGGTTTGCTCACAAAGACCCTGACCGAGGGACAAGTCGGGGGCCAAAACCCAGCCCGTGCCTGGCTGCAGTCTCCCAGAAGAAGGGGCACCTTCCTTTCTAGTTGGCACCACATATAGACTCTGCCTCTGGGAGTTCTAGCTCTGCTCGGCATCGTGGCGGCCCACCCTGGAGGGGAGTGGACCGGCCAGGAACCCCCCCTGGGGTCTGCCAGGGGCCCCCACTCAGGTCTGGCGGTGCTCTGGGCCATGGCCACAGTTGGAGAGTCCCCTACTATCTAAGACCTCCCGTCTAGAAGGCCTGAGCCAGCACGGCAATGACCTGCTTGTACTTCCCCAGGAGCTGACAGCCCAGCTTCTTCTTCTGGAAGATGTCCTTGCCCGAGGTGTCAGGGCCGTAGGTCACATCCACATGGCTCACGTGGTACTTGCTGCACAAGCGGCAGAGCACGTTGCTGAGCAGGCCCCGCAGGACATCAGCCGTGGCGTTCAGCTTGCTGTGCAGGCCGTGGGCGTAGGGGTTGAGGACCTTCTGGTCCCGCGTGATGTTGCCCAGGGAGGCGCCCAGGTACGCGATGATGCGATACAGCTCCACCAGCCGGGCCTTCTCCGTGCCGTTGGCGTGGAAGGGCGGGAAGTCGGTCACGTTGGGGCTGCACAGCTTGTCCAGGTTGTTGGGGAAGGGCTCCCCCTGGGCCGTGTACTGAGGAGCAGAGGGGCAGAGGGGCGGTGAAGTGGGAGGCAGGGACGGCTGCTCCAGCCCTGCCGCCCAGCCTGTGGTCAGCCCTTGGGCGTCAGTGTCGCCCCCCCCAATACACACACACATACACACACACACACAAACACACACAGGCTTGAGAACCCAATCACTTGCCCTGCAGGCATCTCGGGACTGTCCCAAGAGCCAGAAGTAGCAGTGGGCGTGAATGCACTTGGTAAAGCATCCAGCCTCTATCCCACGCAAGGAGGCACCCTCCTCCTCACCCTCATCAGGACCACAAGGGAGAGGAGGGAAACACCCAGTCTCACCTCCAGCCGTGTGCACCACATACACTTGCCCTTTCACCCACCGTGCTCACCCTCTTCCTGGGCGGCTCCGCACCCCGTCACCCACAGCCCGCCATCTCTTTCAACAGCACCTCCCAGTCCCTTCCACCGCCTCCCTCTCTGTCTCTCATCTGCCTCCCTCCACCAGGTGGACCAATCCCAACGCTACAAGTGCCAGCCCTGCCTGCCGCCTCTTCTCCAGGCGCCTCTGGCCCCCCATCTACCTTGGCACCCAGGGAAAGAGGCCAGGCCTCGGCCGAGGGATGGGGAGACAGCTGGGGGGGATCTGGGTGCGGTGGGACAAAACCACACACCCTTCCCTTCTCTGACCAGCCGCACCAGCCAAGGTCCCTGCTTGCAAACCCCAGCCCCTCCCTGCCTTGTTCCTCGGCACCCTGAGGGGGAGACTTACATAGAGGATAAAGAGGCTGTTGGCACTGCTGTTGAGTTGTCCCAGCTGGTTTCTGATCTGGTTCATGAGGTTGCTGGGACAGGGATGGCGGGTGGCGCAGGTGGCATTGACCGGGGTGATGGGAAGGGGGCTCCCGGCCCCGTGTTTCCAGTGCAGAACCAGCAGCAGGGGCACGACTCCTGCGGACAAGAGGTGGAGAGCCGTGAGCAGGGAGCGGGGGGGTGGAGGGCAGCGGTGGGCAAGCCAGCTTGGGGGAGAGGCTGCAACTCTGGTCCTGCGGAGATCTTCCCCTCTCAGGCTCCAGCTCTCTCTTCTCCAGACCTGGTGGTTTCTGATTTTGGTGATGTCCCTGCATTTACCTCCCCAGATCGCTAAATCTCCCTATTTATCACTCCCTGCTGTCTCCTGAGGGGACAGGACATGAGCTGTTCCTATCAGCTGGGAACCGGGTTCAGAGTGATACCAGCCATCCAGGCCTCTGCCAGGAGGGGACAACGCCCCAGGTCTCAAGGAAAAGATCAGTCCTTATCTCCCCAGGAAGGTCCAGATTCCTGTGTTACTTCATGCCCTTGTCTCCCAGTGCGGGCTCCCACCAGGCCCACAGGGAGCGGGAGTTTCTGCTGACCCTCATCTCCCAAACTTGTCTCGGTGATGTGGGCTCACTGGGCCCTTTTCCCCTGATCCTGTCACCTTTCCCCAGCTTCTCTGTGGTCCTCCTCCAGATATGGCCAGTCTCCTATCTGGGACCCTGGACTCCACCCCAGGGCTGCAACTCTGCCCCCTCCTCCAGCGCCAGGGCATCCTTCAGAGCCTCCCTTCCTGGCTGCCCGCTGCTCCTGGCCTCCGCGCTCCACCCCCCACCCCCACCCCCACACTCTTGTTCACTGGTCCCCGTCCCAGGTTGCGGGTTAGGACAAGGAGAATCCTGGGCTTCCACAGACACCCCCAGAGCCTTCGAGAGGGAGAGGGAATGGTGCAACCAGGAAAGAAAAAAAGGGAAAAGGTCGCAGGCAGCCAGGTGGGCGGGGGAGGGAGGGAAGTGAAAGGTGAGAGGGAGAGGGGAGAGCTGTCCAGGCCTGTCCAGGAGCGCCCCTCCCCGCCAAGGAGGGCAGGGGGCCCCTGCTTGCCACCCACCCCACTCTGTGTTCCTGATGACCCTGCGGCAAGGGCTGGGGTCGGGGGACCTGTGAGAGTTGGAGAAGCGAGGAGACTGGAGGAAGGGGAGGCGCTCTGGAGCCCGTTCCTCGGCTGGGACAGCGCAGCCTCGACTTCACTTCTGGGTCCCCTGTGCCTCCTAGCATCTCCAGGCAGGGCTCAGGCCCCAGGATGGCTGGCAGGGGGGCGAGGGTGCCCCACACCCCGGCCTCACCTAGCGCAGACCACAGCTTTCCGGGCTCTAGCAGATGGAGGCGGCACCTGCTCCCGTGCCGGGCCGGAGTTTGCGAGCTGCTCGGGCGGCCGGCGCCCCTCCCAGGGAGCAGCCGGGGACGCGGTTGGAAAAGAAAGCGGAAAGAAAGAAAAAGAAAGAAAAGAGGGAGGGTGAATCCCGAAGAAAGCTGAGCGGGAAGAGCAGCGGCGGGGAGGAAGAGGAGGAAGGCAGCGGCGCCCCCTGCCTGGCCCGCCAACCTGCGGGGCCCCGGGCGGGCTGGGCGCGCGGTGCGGGGACCATGTGCCCGCGCTCGCCCCCGGCGGCCGCCGCTACTCGGCGCCTCCGGCGGCCCCGGGCTCCCGGCTGCGCGGGCGCCGCAAGTGTCCGTGTGTCTGCGGCGGGTGGGTGTCCCGCTCGCGTTCGCCAGGGGCCCCAAGTTTGCCGCGGCGCCCGCGGCCGGGGCTCCCGGCGGAAGCCAGCCCGGGGCGGGGGGCGGGTGGATTTACCTGCCGCCAAGACCTTCATTATGGGCTGCACTCCAGAGGGCCTTGAAGGAGACCTTAGATGCTGGCAGTTTTCAGAGGTTCATGCTCAAATGGGGAATTTGCCTGATTTATATACTGGAGCCTGTGTTGTAAGACAGAGAGAGAAACAGCTATATTTAGCAGGGATCCCCGGTCCAGGAAGTTGTTTGAGGTGCATCATAGGAAATTATGAATGGAAGAAAGTGAGAGTGAAGGGGGGGGGCAGTGAGGGGGGAGGGTGGGGAGAGCAGACTTTTTCCCTCTTCTAAGAATTTGATTGATAAAATTATAATGAACTCTTCAACAAAACACCCTGCGGTTTTCCTGAGCGGCTTGCCCTGGGACTTGTTTGAAGATGGGGAGGGGAGGGAGGGTCCCCGAGTCATCAGGGTCCCCCCTCCCCCGGGGAAGTGGGCGCCCCAGACAACCCTGACTCACCTGGGTTTGGGGAGGTGGCTTGAAACTAGGCAAGGAGATGGGAGCTGACACCTGCAGCCCCCTGGTCAAGGGGTTTGGAGGGGGGCAGTGGGGAGGAGGCAGGCTGGGGCTTGGCTGAGAAGGAGGTTCCAGGAAGAGGGGCTGGGGCCCTGGCGTGGACTTTAGACGGCAATAAAGCGAAACTGAACGTGGGCCCTGGAAGCCACCGCGGGGATGGCCTCCTCCATCCTGCCCGCTGCCACCGGGCAAAGCGGGGCTCCCAAGGGGACAGGTTGCCCAGGGTCCCACACAGTCAGGCCTCCTGAGCGCCATCAGCAAGCAGGCGCTGCTGACCACCGGTGGCACCCAGGAGGGGCTGGCAAGATGAAAGCTGAGGGGCTACTGTGACTGCCTTCTCTGGGGAGACCCTGGGGAGGAGCTTCAGGGAAAGTGTGGTGTGTCTGGCGTTTGCCTAACCTCTCGGCTCCCTTCCGGGGAGGGTGGTCCTGCATTTCCATGTTGAAAGGACATTTGAGGCAGAGACTTAGCCAACTGAACCCGGGCTTGCTCCTTGGGATGCAGAGAGATGGCAGGGGAGAACAGAAGCAGCTTGGAGGGCCCTTGGGGCTCAGAGCAGGGTGATGGCCCCCTAAAGGCGCTTCCGGAGCCTCTTAGGCAGAGTCACAGATTCTTGTGTCTTTGGTGGCTGGTAGGTTCGGAAATGAATGAGGGGCAGGAAGGAATGGTGAGGACTAGGGAGAAAGAGCATGGCAACCCCTCCTCATTAAAAAGCATTCAAAACAGAAAAAACAGAGGTCGGGGAGTGCCAGCCAGGCACACATCTGGGGCCACACTGTCCCCAAAATTGCCAGGGGCGCCCCCGTCCCAGGAGATTCTCCTGCCCCTGGGATCCACCACAGCCCTCCCACCTGACCCTGAGCAGCGAGCGGGGCGGGAGAGTTGGTTCTCCAAGGCCGGGGAGGCCTGCAGCCTTTCCTTGGCTCCCAGTTCCCTCAACCAACCCCCTCAACCCCCAGCCCGGTGCCCCCAGCTCCCGCCTCTTGCCACATCCCGGACCTGCCCAGCCACGCGTTCCTTCCTCCCGCTTCGTGCCAGGACGCTTCGTGCCAGGACGAGCCCTCCTGCAGCTGCCATGCCCCCTCCCCCCACACACGCCCTGCCCTCTCCAGACTGCTTCCTCCCGCTCCCTCTCCCAGCAGGGCCTGGACGTGGGGCTGATAAAACTGCCGGTCCCAGCGGGCACTTCCCAGAGGGGGGAGGAGGCCGGCAGGGCCCACACTGGCCTTCCTTCCCCTCCCTGTCCGCTCTGCACCTTGTGTCTCCCATGGGGGCCGCAGGAGGCCCCGCCTGGCACTTAACCCCACTCCGACACCTGCTTTGGGGTGCGTGTACACCCCAGGACGTCCCAGGTCACCTCCCTCTCATCACCGCCCCACCCCGAGTCTCTCCTGCACAGGGGCCTAACCACTCAGGATCACATGCACCGCCCCCATCTCCCAGACCCCTGTCACCTGACTCTGCCTGACTCTTTGGATGGGGACCCCCAAATGCATTTGAGGCCCCCATCTCTGGATCCCCTAGTTCCCCAAGTCTCTCACTAGGTGCCCTGAGTCTCCTTCATGCCCCGCTGCCTTTTGGGCCCCGTCCCTCCAACCTCCTTCCCAGCGGTCTCTGGCTACCCAGACCTCCCCCTCTCAGCCCTCTAAAACACCCCCCGCCAAACGCCATGTCATCTCAGCCCCACCCTACAGGAAACAGGAAGTGGGGCCGAGTCTGCAAGACACTTCACCACCACCCCCACGCCCTGACGGGCCCCCTCCCCCTGCCTCAGTTTCCCCTCTCACGGTACCTGACTTGGTCCGTGCTCCCCAAGTGTTCCGGGCCCCTCGGCACCCCAGGCCCAGCCTCCCTCTCCCGTCCATGTCCGGCCACCACCTGCGCCGGGCCTCTCGGGACGAAGGCCGAGCAGGGTCTCGGAGCCGCCTGCAACGTGGCCGCGGTCCCTGGGAATCGGCAGCCCAGGCCGCGCTCCAGGCGGCTTGGTCTCCTGGAGTTTGTTTTCTTCCCTCCCTCTCTGCGCTGCTGTGTGTGTCTCCCCCCCACCCCAGCTCCCTCACGGAAGGCAGCCTCCCTTCTTGGCCGCCTGCTCCCAGGGTCGTGACCCCAGGCCCCACCCTGGAGTGGCAGCCCCAGCCCGGCCCCTTCCAGCTGTGACTTCATCCCCAGCCTGTCCTGCTCCTGCACCACTGGGCCTGCTGGGGATCTGACCGGCCTTGGGTGAGGGGGACACTCGGGCCCACACGGCTGGGGCTGGGGGATGCTCCTCTGGGCAGCCGCGCCATCCACCTGCTCATCTCCTTTCTCCGAGAACCAAGTCCAGGGCTGGCCTGGGGCCTCCCCGAGCCCCTCGGAGCAAATTCTCTCCCACTCACTTTAGCCACCAGCCCCCTCCTTTTCTGTTGATTCTCACTCACCAGCCACAAGCCTTAGAATGTCAGATGTCTTATTTTTCCGACGGGGAAACTGAGGCTCAGAGAGGTGAAGGCACTCACCCGGAGCTGCACAGAGAACCGGGCCTGGGCCCCCAGCCTCTGGCCTGAAAGAGGGCCGCATGGATGCCGGCAGCCCCTCACACTGAGAGGGGAGTGAGGACTGGTGGGCTGCACTTGGGCCGCTTCTTCCAGGAAGCCTCCCCTGGCCTCTCACAGCCCAGACCGGCTGAATCTGCCTCATCCTGCCCGTTCTCCTTTCAAATGGGAACAAGACTCATTCCTCGCTGTTTGAGTGCTTGGATAGGGTCTGATCCTCCATTTGGACTCCTGAAGGCACCTGGCTCGGGGTTACATCAGAGTAGATGCTAAGTGTTTTTTAAAAGCATTTTAGTTTCCAAAAGCTGTCTGTGCCAAGTCTCTTGTGCCGAAAAGACGTGAAGTCTGTGGGTTGGCAGCGTGGACTTCAGCCTCAGTCACACTCGGGTTAGAGGTTTGGCTCTGCCAGTGTTGAGTTTAGAGACTTTGAGGAAGTGACCACCTCCTGGCCTCAGTTTATTCATCTGTAAAATGGGTACAATGGCATCTATGCTGTGAGTTTGCTCTGTAGGCTCAGGCTCACTGCAGGTCTGGCCACCCAGCAAGCCCCTTTACTTGTCAGCATCATTCCTCCTTATTGCCTCCTTGTTCTTGTCCCCATTTTACAGATAAGGAAACTCAGGCATGCTCCAGGGCTAAAGGGGGAATGCGGGACAGGAGAGGAGCCTGTTGATTCTCTCCTAATGGATAACAGAAGCAAAACAAACTTGAGCCTCCAGCTTCCAGGATGCCCGAAGAAGATCAGATGGGTTGTTGGGCGGGGGGTGGCATGGCGGTGGGCTCTCTCTCCCTATAGCCCATCCTGGCCCCTGACCACCCCCATCCCAGGCCTGAGCTGAAGAAACAGCAGCTGACCTGGCCTCACCGCCCCCAGGAGCTGATTCACCCCCCGGCCCCATCCGAGAAGGAAGGAGACATAGCTCAGCTCAGAGGGGCTTGAATCACCAGCCGCCCCCTGCAGAGCCCTGGGGAGGGGGGAGTTGCGGGGGCGGGGGACAGCACCCTGCCTGTCTGTCTCTTTCCTGGGCCCCGGGGCATTCAGGGGAGAGGGCAGCGTGGCAGTGGCCATTGGCAGGGGGTGGCAGGGAGGTACCCTTGCAGCCAGGCATCCTGTGTGGGCAGCCAGCAGCAGTTACTCACCAGGTAAGCAGCTCGCTGGGCATCGGGGAATTCCCCGAGACTAGTGACCCAGAAACTGAGTCCTCTGGGCCACCTCCACCCCCCGGGCCAGCCCCCCTCCTCCCTTCCCATATCTCTTCCCTGTCCCCAGCTCAGATCTCAGTTCTCCGAAACCCAGCAGCTGCTGTCAGCATCAGCACACGCCCCGCTCCTCGCCGTGATGCTCCCACCTGGGAAACGAGCACAGGGCAGTCAGATGGGCCCAGGCGAGGAAGTTGGGGGTCAGAGGGAGTGACCTGGGACCAGGGCTGGCGAGGGCAGCCAGAGGAGACAGGAGAAGTCCAGGGATTCCTGGCACAGCCCTGGCAGTTGGGTTTCCTGTCCCCAAAGGCAAAAGCACCTCGTTATTTGGCACTTGAGAAAGGAGGACGTATTAGTAACTACACCTGCGGGGCCGCCCGCCTCCACCGTCCACAGACTCTCACGTAAGCTCTCAGGTACTTGCCCGTGGCTTCTGGCTCAGTTTTACAAGTCACCTTGGGCCCTCTGGGGCCCCGGGTGGTTCTGGTACCCATGGTAAGAGTGTGGCTTAGAGCCAGGCAAGCTTGTATTTGAACCCTGCCCACACTGCAGGTCACTGTGTGACCTGGGGCGACTGGCTTTCTCTGAGTCTCCGTTCCCCCACTGGGAGTGGGAATGCTGTAATACTGGGCTCATGGGTCGGTCATGGGGATGTTAAGTGGGAAACACACGGCGCCTGCCACGTGGCAGCTTTTCTCACCAGAGTTCTGCAATGGACACAGGAGGGGCTCAAACCCCAGCCTGAGTCAGGGGCTTGGGTTGTGCCTGGGTCTGGGGATCAGTGTACCACCTGTGGTCTGAGAGTTAAGCCAAGGAGGGCTCATGGGACCTCTCAGTACACAGAGTGTGGCATGGATCCTTGGGGGAACAGGCAACCTCCCAGAGCCTCTGCGGGGGGACAGGAATACTTCCCGCCTTGGAGATAAGCGGTACTTCCCTTCCAGCTGTCTTTGGGGCACTTGAGGTCCAGCACCAGGGCCTCTAGTCTGCTCTTCTCACCCTCAATCCCATCAAGTCTTGGTCAGGGGCCAGCCACGTACCCTCGGGAGCTGAGCAGGAGCTAGAAACCACCCCGGTCTCCTGCCAACTGCCCCCAGCATCACCCTGACATTTCCTGACCGGTTCTGCGTCAGGAATCACCCCCCTGGAGGTGAATCAGAGTGACTGCATTTTTTTTTCTTCAATTCTGATAGAAATTGCAAGGGAAGCAGCAGCCCACAGAGCTCTGATCATCAGCGGGGTCAGAGCCTTGCCTCCGGGGTCCATGCCAAGTTGCACGGGGCCTAACTGTGCTTGGGGCCCTGTCCTCCTTGTGTCCATCTGGAGAATGGGTGTCTCTCCTCCCAGACTGTTCTTGCATCAGCCCTTCATGGATGTGGTATGCTAGCCTCTGCAAGCACTTTGGCCTCCCCCAGGTTCTCCCTGAGTTTCAAACTAGCTTGAGACCGTCACAGGCAGAGAAAAAGAGCAGTATTTCCCCACTGTAGATCTCTGCCTCTTAGTAGATGACGGATTCCATCTACAGAGTTGGCGCCAGCACTTTCAGAAGAAAATGGAATAGCGAAGTCACTGGGCATTGCCCAGAGCAAGGGCAAGCGCTGCTCTGTGAAACTTTTCTCCCCGTTGCCTGTGTGTGTCATAGCGTGCATCACCTCTGGTTGCAAGGTGCAAAGTGTTTCTAACTGTGGGTCGCAGTCAAAAACGTTTGCAAGCCGCTGGTACCGATGATGAAAGCCAGGCCCTGAAGGGCTGAGGAGTGACTTGCCCACGGTCACTAGGCAGCTGGCAGCATGGGGCCCCGGACTTACTCCTCCACAGCCGTCCCTTGTGGACCAGGAGTGGCAGGAGGTGCCGCAGGTAGGGTGGGGTTGGGCGGGTGTTCAAGGAGAGGGGGTGGGTGGAGGCCTGGCATCACCGGTGCTGGTGCAGGGACAAAGGCCCTCTCCTCTCACCATCCGCTCCCTTCCGCAGCCTCAGACCCCCGGGCTCCCTGCCCTGCCCTGCCCCGCCCCGCCCCGCCCTGCCCGGGTGGGGCCCCGGAACAGTCACAGGCCCCTCCTCGTCAGCCGCAGAGCCCTTCATCCTTTGCTTCAGGCAGCGGGAGGGGCACGCAGCGGGTTTGAATCCAGGGCAGCCCTCAGGGGCTACCGTCAGCCCTCAAACAGTAAAGAATCTGCCTGCCACGCAGGAGACCAGGGTTTGAACCCTGGGTCTCGAGGATCCCCTGGAGAAGGAAATGGCGACCCACTCCAGTACTCTTGCCTGGAGAATCCCATGGGCAGAGGAGCCTGGCAGGTTACGGACAATGGGGTCATAAAGAGTGGATAGTGTGGCCCCCAGCCCCAGAGGCCCAGCCTGTGTCTGGGAGTGCCCGCCGGGCTCCGCGTGGGTCTGTGTCTCCCGGCCTGGGTGGGCATTCGCAGGCACGTGGGGGTGTGTGTGTCTGGTGAGACCCCTTGTGTGTCTGCACCTCTGCCTCGGGCTGCGTCTGGCCCTGTGTGTGTGAGGGGGGCTGGGAGGGAGCCGGGGTGGGCCCACCACCCACCCCTGGCTGAGCCCCTGTGTGATTCCGCTCGTGTGTGTGTCGCCGTGTGCCCGGAGCCTGTATGAGTCTGTGGGGGTCTGTGCGTGGCAGGGGTCTCTGGACACGAGTGGGGCGGCTCTGGACACGAGTGGGGCGTGCATGCGCGCACCCCCGAGCGCGTCTCCAGCGCCCCTGCTCCGCACCCGCCAGCCCCCGCCCCTGGGAACCGTGCGGCGGCCTCGCGTCACGTCACGGGGCCACCAGCAGCTGTTTCCTCCCCACCCCGCCCCAGCGCCGCCCCCTGCCCTGGCCACCCTGACTCTTGGCTCAGGGACAAAGCTGAGGTCAGAGCTGAGCTGACAGCTTCCTTCTCCCACTGGATTTTCCAAAAGAGAGAGAGAGACCACAGCTCGGCTCCTATTAAATAATCGCGGGGCCGAGGTTGGGGGGCAGGGTGGGGTCGGGGGTGGGGGGCTGAGGATATTTCGCTCAGTGATTTCCTGAACTCGCAGGCCATAAACAGGACAGGAAGCCGTTCCGCAGACCCACTCGGCCTGAAACGGCCGCCCTGAGGTGGAGCCCCGCCTCCCTCCCCCAGCCGAGCTCCAGCTCGCTGGGCCACCCTGACCCGACCCCAGAGATGATGTCAGGGAAGCGGCCGGGCCCTCTCCCCGAACCGTCCCTGGGCGCCTGTGGGGACTGAGGAAGCGTCCAGAGGATGGTGGGTGGGAGGTGATGTGAGACTCGGGCCGGGTGATAAGATGGAAAGAGCAGAGAAGCCCAGTCCCAGCGGGCGGGGAGGACGGAGGGGACGAGGCCCAGCTGGGCCCGAACTGCTCTCCTGGAGAGAGAAGAGGAGATGCGCTCCCTGAAGTCAGGGGAGGGCGGACGGGACCAGGTAGGGGAGGGCCAGGCCGCCTCCTGCATCCTCCCGCAACCGCCAGCCAGCAGGCACCGTCCCCCACCCCGCCCCGCACACTTGGGCCACTCTAGCTCCGCTTCCTCCGCTTTCTGGGGCCGTGGCTGGCCCAGCGCAGACCCCACAAGCCTTCATGAGCATCCGTCCCACTGCCTCCCCCAAGCAAGCAAAGCGCCCACAAAACTCTCTGGTTATCTACAGCCCGGACCCCTATTCCCACGGGAGACCTTTGAACCCTGATTTTACATACATGGAAACTGAGGCTCAGAGAGGGATTTGCCTGAGGTCACCCAGGGTGTGATGGAGATAGCTCTCCACCCCAAGACCCCCACAGCCTCCCTCAAACTGGAGCAGGAGGCCAGCTGTGGTCCAGGGCTCACGGGCAGCAAGGGGCCAGGGGGTCCCTAGGATGAGTCTCAGCCCCACCCCCACCCCAGGGAGCCCTTCCTTCTGTCTGAACCGCCGCTCAGCGGCTTATCAGCTGCGGGACTCCATGACACAATCCTGCTCTGATCTCCTGCCCAACCGGGCCTCCTCCACCCCCGCCCCGCCCCAGACCCTGTTTCCGCTTCCTCCCTTTCTGGGTGGGACCGAGTCTGCCCCCGATCACAGTGAACTGTCTACAGAGCCAGAATCCTACAAGCCCCTCCCTCAGTGGCTGTGGTCTCCCCAGAGCCCACTCTGGCCAGCAGGGTGACAGCAGGGGACCCGCAGAAGGAAGACGGTGGCCTGTAGATCCCCACCCTTAGGGTCCCCTCCAAGAGCCCACCTGCCTCCTAAAGCGCCATTAGCCTGGGGAGCTTAAGGACCGTCCTGGCTTCCTCTTCCTCTGCACTCTCACTTGTAAAGGGAAAAGGTTGGAACGATGAGGCTGCAGGGGTGTGAGGTTGGTGGTCTCTGTGATCAGCCAGGCCGAAGTGCAGTCCTAGCTCGGCCACTCATGACCTCAGGCAGGTGACCTCATTGCTCAGACCCCAGTTCCAAGAGCATAAGGACAAAGTAGGACAAAGTGAAGTCGCTCAGTCATGTCTGACTCTTTGCGACCCCATGGACTGTAGCCTACCAGGCTCCTCTGTCCATTGGATTGTCCAAGCATAAATCAGGACAATTGTCAACCTGTGAGGTTAGCAATTGCCCTCTGGAAAACCCGAGCAGGCACCAAAGACAGGCCTGAGTGACTGACATTATTATTATCTGAGCTGTTAAAGGTGCTTCCCAGGTGGCACTAGTGAAGAACCGACTGCCAATTCAGGCGACATAAGGGTTG
This sequence comes from Budorcas taxicolor, assembly GCF_023091745.1. Taxonomy (NCBI): domain Eukaryota; kingdom Metazoa; phylum Chordata; class Mammalia; order Artiodactyla; family Bovidae; genus Budorcas; species Budorcas taxicolor. The sequence continues at coordinate 69,283,280 of NC_068926.1, forward strand.
CATCTCAGGGTTGGGAAGATCCCCTGCAGGCGGGTATGGCAATCCACTCCAGTATTCTTGCCTGGAGAATCCCATGGACAGAGGAGTCTGGCAGGCTACGGTCCATGGGGTCACGAAGAGTTGAACACAACTAAAATGACTTAGCATGCATGAGTTAAGATGTCACAGGTGGGACCCAGAGAGAGGAAGTGACTTTTTCAAGGCCACACAGCAAGTTAGTGACACATCCCCAACAGCCAGGCGAGCTGCTTGCTTCCCTCGGGTCCCAGACAAGGAGTCCAGAAGCCTGGGTTTTAGTCCTGATTAGCTGTGAGGGTTCCAGAAAAGTTTTAGGAGTCTCAGTTTCCCCATCTGTAAAACCGGCCTAAGAAGAAGGCCATCTGTCTCAAAGGAGCTGGAAAGGCTCTCTGAGGCGTGGACTACAAGGTGGGGTGGTGGAGGGTAGAGAAATCCTCCCAGGAGTCCTGCAAAGCTGGGCCCAGCGCAGGTGAGGGCCAAGTCCCCAGCTCACCGCCCCGAGGTCTCCAGCACTCAGTCGCAGAGCTCAGCTCCAAGCCGCGGGCTGCAGCGCCCCCCACTGACCAGCGGGCAGCAGGCACCGTGGCCGAGGCACCGTCAGTCCCAGGTCCGCCTGACTGGGTCAGTACCGCCCCGAGGGCTGGGCAGGGCGGGATTTGGGGATTGAGGAAGTGGGCAGAGATGCGGGGGGCTGGGAACGGAGGGTAGGCCGAAGAGGCCGTCAGCCCTGGCGCGGGAGGTGGCAGGCAGGGGGCTCCTGGAGGGGCGCGCGCCCTGCTGAGCACCTGGGATGGCGGGGGCGCGGGCCACAAGGGGGCGCCAAAGACCACATTCAGCTTGGGGAGGGGGCTTGGGGAGGGGGCTTCTGTGCCTCCCTGCAGCTGGAGCTCTGGGGATGAGGGTGGCGGGGAGGGGAGGTGAGAGACTGCTGCCCCTTCCCACCCACCTCAGGCCCAGGACTACCTACCTAGTCCGCACCCAGGACCGGCCGGGAACAGTGTCTCCGCTCCCCCAGCTGCCACCCCTGCAAACCTCTTCCCAGTCCTGGGGAACCGCTGATGGCAAAATTGGGGTCCAGCCCCTTGCCCAGTTATTTATGCCAAGAGGCCCTCCCCACCTGGTGCCAAGCTCTGTGCAGACTACTTTTCTCCTTCCACCCCTACGTGGCCCCAGGATCTGCAGCCCCCACACCACAGTTAAGCCCATCTCACAGAGTGAGCAAAGCACACAGAGGTCGAGTCCTCTGTGGGTCAAGGTCAAAAGCACAGGGGCCATGACCTTGACAGACCACACACTCCACAGCCTCCCATCAGAGACTTCACTTTAGCAAAGATTCTCTCTCTTCTCCCCAAAGCAGAGGCAGGCAGGGGGCCACCACGTGACCCACCGCAGCCCCTTCTGGGAAGGACAGGGACCCTCTGCCAGCCAGGTCTCCATCCCAAGGGAAGCTAGGCCATCATGGGCTCAGACCCCTTCACTGTTCTGGGGAAAAGGGAACTTGAGGGCCCTTTGGGAATCCGGGAATCCACACCCCCACACCAGAGGGGTGACCCCTTCGGAATGACACAAAGCCAGGGTCCCGGCCTCCCCATCCAGTGCTCTCTCCTCTGCCCTTTAACCCCACCATGATCTTTAACCCCCCAGGTGTCCGCATGAATGACACTTTCACATCTGATCCAAACTACCTCCCTGGGCTGAGAGAGCTTTGCAGGCACGTCTTACCATGCCCATTATGCAGATGGGGAGACTAAGGCCTGGAGAGCCAGGTGGGCCACCAGGTACCCCCGACACAAGGGGATGGGTGAAGCCTACCTGTGCTGAGGATAAATTGGGGGGAGCCTACCGTGGTGCAGGGTGTGCTGGACCCTTGGCTGTCTGGCGGGGTGCTGGCTGGGTCTTCAGTGGGGCACCATCGACGTGCGGCCCGGCCCTCTGCTGCTTCCCTCGCCCGCTGAACCTTCTCTGGAGACGTCTCCTCACTCCGCCCCCGACTTGACTTCCCGTCCAGGGCCGGGTGGCCCAGAGGCTCCCCCCACTTCCACCACCCCCACTCCCCCCCCACCAGCTGAAGGGCTGGGGGCCACGGGGGCCGGGCGGCCCAGGTTCCTGGCCAGACTGCCCCTGACACAGGTGGACCAGGCTCTTCAGGCCCTCCGAGGAGAGAAGTGCAGCCAGGGCTGGGGAGGGGGCGACCCTGTGCCCAGGCGGCCCCTGCCCTGTGCTGCGTGGCGAGGCCGCCGGGGCCTGACTCACAGCTGACTGGGCCGCGCCCAGCCTGCCAGGGTGATCCGGGCCGGCATAAGGCAATGACTGGGCAGCCCTCCGCATGACCAGCTGGGGTCGGCCTTAGGTGTTTTGACTCAGACCTGCCACGGGCCGTGTGCACCGGGGCCACGTCCCCTCGTCCCCATCGCTGGAGGAGTCACAGGGCTGCAGCCAGCCCCCAGCCCCGGACACGGTGCCCCTCGAGCCACCTCTCCCTGCCCCGGCACCCACCTCGGCGCCCCAGCCCGCCTGGCCCGTCTTCCTCCACGGGCAAGGGGCCCCACCTGCCCAACCCCACCCCCTCCCGAGACCTTCGCCCCTCCCCGAGCCGGCGGAGCCCAGCCCCAGGAAGCCGGCAGCTGCGCCGGTGAGCCCGGGGCCTCCCCACTCTGACCGTGGACTGTGACCCTTTCCTCGGCGTGGAAAAGGGGTTCTGTGGGCACTCCGGGTCCCAGGCCTGGCGTGGGCCGGGGGAAGAGGCGGGCGGGGAGCAGGGGGCCACGGGGACAGAGAGAGGAGGAGAGCTGCGAAGAAAGAAAAGCAGCGAGGAAAAGGGAAGAAGAGGGAGAGAAAAGAAAGGAGACTTGCCCGGGCACCTGCTTGATGATAGCCTCGCAGGCCCCGTGTTCCACTGTCGGGGAAAATGTCTGCCCGGTCGGGAGGCGGCCTGGAAACTGAGTCTACCGAGCTGCCAGGGAGGCCGAGGCTCAGCCGGAGGGTGCACAGACCCCGGGGCGGGGGCGTGAGGCCGCTCTGCCGGCCCTCCGTGTCCTCTCCCATCCCGAGAGAGAGAGAGAGAGAGAGAGAGAGAGAGAGAGAGAGAGAGAGAGAGAGAGAGAGAGAGAGACGGCGCGGCCCGGCGAAGATGGCAGGCAGCGAGGGCGTGCAGGCGTGAGGCCCAGCTCTGCCCCGAGCCCGCCTGGAGTCTCTTCTGGAGACAGACTAAGTGCCGGGCCCCCCTCCCTGCCGTTTCCCAGGGAACTTTCCATCCGTGTGTTTGTGTCCGTGTGTGTGTGTCACGTGCAGGGTTGACTGAGGGGCTGTGACCGTCACCCTGAAAAGCTTGAGACAGGAAAGAAAACCCGGCTCCCAGTCGATTCCAGCAGCAGAGCTGCCAGAGGCTTCCTCTCTCTCCCTGACCCTGGGCCAGCGGGCCTGTGGACGGCAGCCCATCACACGAGCCTCCACCGCGGGGAGCTTGCGCTGTGTGCGGGCCCGTGGGGCACTGGGAGTCCACGCACGCTGAGGTGCAAAAGCTTTCCTGGGGCCACCGCGCCAAACCCCAACCTCACACAGCTGCGGCCACAGGGAGCGGGGAGGGGAGCTGAGAGGGCTTCTGATTCCAGGCACAGACGACAGAAATGACCCTCAGACGGAGGCTGCAGGCTGCGGGAGGTGCGAGGTACGCTGGGCTGCTGGAGCACGTGGCACGTGGGGAGTGGGAAGGCGCGGGCCTGGGGCTGAACGCGGCCTTGAGGCATCCACAGGGCACCCAGCCGACGTTCTGGCAGCCGGGTCTGTGGCTCTGGGACCGAGCTGGAGATGGTGGCACCTGCAGCTTGGGGCCTCCTCGGGAGACAGCGTCATGGAGGTGACGTGTCCTCACTGACGGACCCCCGAGGTCCCCACCCCAGCATCTGGGGGCTCCCTGATCTGCTTCCTGCCCGGTAGGTGCCGCTCTGCTTCAAAGGCAACCCCAGACGCCTTTCCAGGGACCTAACCACAGAGTGGAGGTGGCTGGCAGGGGGGCCAGGCAGGGCGGAGAGCCGCCACCCTGGGCTTGCCAGCTCGCTTGCCAGCTCTTCCTCGCCCAGAACCTCTTCGGCCCACTCCGCGGGCAGCTGCAGAGCCGGATCCCTTTCCGCTCAGGGAGACTGCAGGTGCCTGGCTCTCCGGATCTGCCCACCTCCCACCCACAGCTTCTCAGCAGCCCTGGTCCGAGAAAAGACCACCCCCACCAGCACCACACTCTGGAGCAGGGTCGCAAAGAGCGAGGCCGGCCGTCTGCCGTCAAGGGCACCTGGGGAGCACCAGACCAGGCTGGGCTCCCCGCCCGGCTCCTCACTGCTGCGTGCTTGGGCTGAGCAGAGAAGACAGAGGTGGTCTCTGTCCTCGGAGGCTCCAGGCTAGCAGGGGAGGCGGACAGGCAGTGCAAACGCCACACGAGCTGAGGCCCCCGCCGCCCTGTTTTGAGACACTTTTGAGAAAAGTTACCACGTTGCCGGACCCAGCCAAGGATGAGCTAACCAGAAGGAGCATAGCAGTGCAGTCACAAGAGCACCGGCAGGGGCCTTGTGGGGGGAGGTACCCTGGGATCCAAAAGTGGCTGGTATGGCAGGAAGCCCAACAGCCAGAGGGAGCCCTAGTGGGGCCAGTGGGCAGGGGGCGGGGGGCAGGCAACGGAGAGCCTTTACTAGGTACTTTGTAAACAGCCTGGAATACAGAGGGTGTGCCCTGGCTGGGCGTAAGAGACCTGGAGTTCTAGGCCCAGCCCTGCACTGCCTTGCTCTGTGACCTTGAGCAAGAGGCTGTCCCCCTCTGGGCCCTTTTGATAAATCAGCAATACCCTCACTCACTACACCCTGATCCTTGAGTGCTCAGCGCATTCTTTGCCCCGGCCCTTCCCGCCGCCTAGAGGCTCCACCCCTCCTCCTGTGCGCCATTCAGGCTGCAGAGTAGAGGTCACCTCTTCCAGGCGCCCCGCTGACCTCTCGCGTCTCCACACTTCTCACTCTCTGTTTCATCGCAGCTTGGTGCTTGCCGAGCTCAAGCTCGCACTGCAGCCTCAGGTGCCCCTGTCGTTCTTTAGCTTGTCCGTCGTCTGTCTGCCCCCCTCTTCTGGGAGCTCTGTGCCCCAGGGGACTCGTGAACTTGTCAGCAGAGTTACAGAGGTTGAAAGGTGACGGGAGGATGCTCCCGCCCTGACATCCAATGGACCGGAGTTTGAAACGTGCTAACCCCCGGGAAATTGGCTCTGAGGACCTGGGCAGGTCACTCAAACTCTCTGAGCCTCAGCCTTATCATCAAAGTGGATCATATCTATCCCAGCGTGTCCCACACAGAGTTATCATCACCCCATGTTAAGTCTTGTTCCCACCAGAAATGGGGGTGGCCAGGGACTGATCTAGGTCAAGTTCACCTGATTCTGTGAGCCCTTCCTTTGTAGCTGCCACTTCGCAAGTCACTGATCTATAGATGACCTTCCGGGGGTGAGGCCCTGAGCATCAGGGGGCAGCCAGGGGGAATCCCTACCCGACCTGGGGCCCTTCAGGAAGCAGTTTCAAACACCTACCAGGTTGTAGGCCATATCTGAGACAAGATCTATTACTGTCTTGCCTGTTTCACACAACACACCGGGGGCTTCCCTGGTGGCTCAGATGATAAAGAAACTGCCTGCAATGCAGAAGACCTGGATTCTATCCCTGGATCCGGAAGATCCTCTGGAGAAGGAAATGGCCACCCACTCCAGTATTCCTGCTTGGGAAATCCGACGGACAGAGGAGCCTGGCGGGCTACAGTCCATGGGGTCGCAAGAGCTGGACGTGACTTAGTTAGTGACTTCCCTGATAGCTCAGTTGGTGAAGAATCCGCCTGCAATGCAGGAGACCCCGGGTTGATTCCTGGGTCGGGAAGATCCGCTGGAGAAGGGATAAGCTACCCACTCCAGTATTGGGCTTCCCTTATGGCTCAGTTGGTAAAGAATCTGCCTGCAATGTGGGAGACCTGGGTTTAAACCCTGGGTTGGGAAGATCCCCTGGAGAAGGAAAAGGCTACCCACTCCAGTATTCTGGCCTGGAGAATTCCATGGACCGTATAGTCCAGGGGGGTTGCAAAGAGTCGGACACGACCGAGTGACTTTCACTTCACTTCGCTGTTTCACACAACACCCACAGCACACATACCCCCAGCCACTCACCCACGAAGACCGAGAGCAACCCACATCCTCCATCTTTCCCCTGTCCCCTCTGGTTCCCAAACCTCTGGTCCCCAGCTTCTCAAGGGAGACCCACTCAGAGAAAATGGGCACCTTCTCTGAGATGCCCCCACAGTCAGAGCCTGCAGCTGATGGGGGTGTGCGGCTTCCCTTCCCGGATAGAGCAAGGACCCCCAGCCCAGCCCTCCAGTGGTGGATGCTTGTGGCCTTGCCACCTAGGGACCACCCCCATCTCCAAGAGGCTTCCCCAACCGCCCCCCCCCCCAAAATGCAACAGAGACACACAGGGGCTTTAGAAACCACACAAATTTTAAATATATGTTTGCACAATATTAACATTAAATACACATCATAAATAAGCCTTATAAATAGAAAACAGATTTTTAAAAAACTGATTTAAAAAAAATCTATAAATTAGTCCTGTCCCTCCAAGGAATTGGCCCAGAAGCTTCTGGGACCGCCCCCTCCAGGAGGGCGATGATTTCAGCACGAAAAAAATACCATGATGCACCACCAGGGGGCGCAGCGGCAGCCGAGACCCAAGACCAGGCGCTCCCAGGCAGTAGGTCACCAGAGAGCGGAGCCAGTGCCCAGGGGCCGTCTGCACCGTGTGTCCCTATGTATGGAGAGAATCTGATATCCACCCTGTGTCACCGAGTCCCAGCAACTGACAACAGAGAGGGCTGCACGTGGTCCCCAAGCCCTTCGAATCACAAAGAGAAAACTGCGGTCCTGAGAAGCAAGGTGGCCTTGATGAGGTCACACAGCGAGTTAGAGGCCAACCTCGGACCGACCCCCCCAACACCATCAGTGCTCTTCCAGTGCCCTCTGCTCCATCACAGCTGCCTGAAATGCGGCCTCCCAGGCACCCAGGGATCTGGCCCCAGGCGTAATGAGGCATAGTCGGCCAACTCAGGCCCTGACCCCCACCGCCTTGAAGCCGGGCCACTGGGGTAAGGAGGAAGTACAGGGGCAAGAGCTATGCAGTCATGAGGGGACAGTCCGGCCGGTCTCCGGGGAGCAGAGCGGGGGTGGGGGGGCGGCCAGTCTGGCCATGAGTCAGCCTATGTCATCCGACCCCTGAATCAATGGAAAGTTGGCCCCGTATGGACCTGGCTCGGCCACCCCCCCGAGAGCCAAGGAACCCAGGACTGGCGGCGCTTCACAGCCTGACCGCTCCCCTGCAGCCCAGCCTTGGGGAAGCTAGACGGGGCTGCCCGGCTCACACCCCTTAAAGTGCACTTCGGAGAGGTGGGGAGCAGAGAGGAGATGGGTGGCGGTGGCCTGCCATCCTGCATGCCACCTGCTGACCTTTCACCTGGCAGGGGTGCCCCAAAGGCTACCGGGGCAGCTGGCCCCTGGGCGAGAGTCTCCTGACCTCCAGGAAGGGCCGTGTCCTGCGGGCCCCCCTCTGCAGGGCCCGGTGGGGGCTGTGTCTGCGGCTGCGGCCCCGTCGTTCCCCCCAGCCCCGGAGGACATGCCCGGCTGCACGCATGAAGCGGTGGTAGCCTCGCAGGAACCTGCAGTTCCTGAGCTTGCGCTGGAAGGTGCTGGAGGGCGGCATGGGCGGCAGCAGTGGCGGCAACGTGGGCCCTGGGCCCGGCTGGGTGGGCTCAGCGGCCTCTGGGTCCAAGGAGCCGCGCAGCAGCTGGGCCATGCAGTGGATGTTATTCCCGAACCCACGGACATTCATCTCCGCCTGTTGCTGGGCTGCTTCTGGGAGGTCCTGCTGCAGGGCGCTCAGCATTCGAAGGACGAGGCCCAGCGTGACGTTGAGGGTCCGCAGGAATTCCTGCCTGCTGAGCCTCCACAGGGCGTCCTCGCTGGGGAAGTCCCCCGGGTGCTCCCTGCAGTGTTCCTGCAGTTTGGGACTCTCCAGGCCTTGGAAGCGGATCTGGGGAGAGCAAAAAGGACAGTCCAGAGGTAAGCCCTGGAGCCCCGACCGCACACGCACACACACCTGCTCAGCCTTGAGCTGCTGGACCGTGTGCACCCTTCCCCGATCCAACCCTCCCATTGTACAGAACAAGAAACTGAGGCCCCAGAAGGGAGAGGACTCCCAGGTCACTGCAGGTGGGGCTGACCACACAGGGGGTGATGGTGGCGTGAGGTGTGTCGTTGTGGACTGTTCACTGCGACGACCCGGTGCCTAGAACAAGGACCGTGGTAGGTGTGCAATGAGCATGTTGGGCAAACATGAATGAGGTATTGGAGTCAGGGTTCACCCTCCAGGCCCACCCACTGGTTCCTTGGCATCTCAGGGTTAGACCCGGGACAGTCACTGTGGCCCTGGAATAATGTGGAGCCTCGGTTTCCCCACCAGCCCCAGGCTGAGCGGGTCCTCTCTGGGGACCACTCCAGCCCCAGCTCCACCGACAGTTCTCTGAGACGCAGCTGCCCCCCAGGGGGGCCGGGCACTCACATAGGGATCCACGAGTGTTCTGGTGTCCTGCATGAGGTCCGCCTGGCGCTGGAGCTGCAGGAGAAGCTCGTGGTACTTGCCCGAGCACTTGCCCGTGGCCACTGTACACAGGAACAGAAGTCTGAGGACCAGACCTGGGACAGAGGGAAGACGAGGAACCGGCTTCAGTCTCTGCCGGTGGGCGCCCTGCAGAGGGGAGGGCGCTCACGCGGGCCTCAGAGGGCACAGCCCATCCCTCATCCACGTGGAGCCCTAGGCTGGTTACTACGCGTGCCCAGGGATACCTACGGCGGCCACCACCACCGCCCAGAGAGCCGCTGCCCTGCACCTGAAACAGTGGCTGCGAGCCTTTTGAGAAGGCTCAACAGGCAAGCATTTTGAGAAGACGTGGTGGGGCCCAGCCGGAGTCTAGGCTGCCAACCTCGGGAGCTGACCTGCGGGGGCCCAGATGGGGCCCATGAGACCTCTGGGCTAAGGATCTGCCATTACTGCAGGCCTCAATACCCCCAACCCCACAGGGGGCCTCCAGAGGGGTTTGCAGCCCCGGCCCTGAGCTCCATCTGTAGAACCAGGAGGGGCTGCCTTTCCACCTGGAGAGGATGCATGAGATCAGCTCATCCATGCCCCTGTCTGACCCACAGGAGAACCAAGGCGCCAAAGAAGAAGGGCTTGTTCAGGTCACCCAAGGCCACCCTCTGCCCCCATCTCTCGGGCCTCCCTCCTCCGGAAACGGCCACTTCTTTCAGGCGACCCTCCCCCCGCCCCCCCGCCAGAGATGCAGTGAGCCAGAGCATGCCCCGGTGGGCGGGCACCGTCGCGGCTCCCCCCCACACCGCCTCCCCCCCACCCACCCACCGGCACCGCCAGCCACGTGGTCGGAAGGGCCTGTGGTGCAATGGCCCGGAAGGCAGTGACACCACCTTCCCTTCCTAGGAACCGTGGCCCCTTGGGGAAGACGCCACAGCCGGGGCCCAGGGGGCTGGGTGCCCGGGAAATGCAGCCACAGGGCACCCCCTGCCGCCCCCCCAGGTACCTGCTGCTGGGCTCCGCAGGTGGGGGCTGGGGTGAGCCCTGAGCACGTGGGGCCAGGGAGCCTGTGTGGGTGTGTGTCCTGGGTCTGTGCAAGGCCCAAGGGAACGGCCGCCAAACACGGCCGGCCGTTGTGACCCATCGGCTACAGGGGCCCCGGGCTGCGTGCAGGGCTTCCCAGATGGCTGAGACCAAGGGCACCGGATGACGTCACGCGGCTCTGTGTGCCTGTCACCCTGTGGGTGTGGCTATGGGTGCTGTATGATTGTGTGGGCTCCCGGGCCCCCAGACCCGGCTGAGAGTGCCCATCCATCCCAGGGCCTGCGAATCCGGGCCAAAAAAAGGAGGCACCCCACCGCCCTTCCAGACATCACACCGCCATCCCACTCAGTGTCCCCGGCCTCCTCCTCGGCCCCAGCACATCTCCCGCCTCCCTCCTGCTTCCCCTGGCGTCTCCTGCAGTGGTGATCTCCTTCCCTCACTCCCTTGCTCCCAGAGTCCACGAGTCTGCATCACCTCCACCTGGAAGCCCTCCGGGAATACCCTTCTCCTCCTGTGAAGATGCTGTGTTCTCAGTGGATCCCTCTCTTTGCCTGCCCCCCTGGCTCTCTCCCCTTCTCAGCATCCTTCTGCCCAGTTCCCAGAGGGCAAAGGGTGGCCCTGCTCCCCGCCAGTGCCCGTGAGCCCGGCAGGCAGCTGCCAGCAGGGAGGAAGGAAGTACTCACTGGGCAGTGTTCTCTGCATACGCTGTGCCCGCATGCTGGGTGACCGAGCTCCGGCCTGCGCCCGCTGGGGGTGACACCTCCCTGCCTGGAGCCCTGAGGGCTGGCAGCCACTTTATGCCCGTCGGGGTGATTGGCCAACACCTCGTGAGGTGGGTGGAGGGGGTGGGGGAGGGGAGGCCTTCTGGGAACATGACCCTAAAAAAAACCAAAGTTTCTGCCGGCGGCCAATGGGCGCCCAGTGCGGTGGCATGCCCGCGCCTCCTCCTGTTTTCTTCGAATTCATTCTTCGAGGTCAGCCCCCCACGCCCAAGGATGATGCAAACCACAGCCTCAGCCTTCCTGGGGTGAGCGGGGAAGCGAGGGTGTCCGTGCCCGCTGCAGGGGGGGCTGCGTCCGAGATGGATGGGAGGGTTTGCCAGCCGGGCCCCTGGAGGGCCCATAGCCGGGTCCCTGCCCGGGAGCCGTCGGCCTTCAGGCCACTGTGGTTTGGGGGTGAGGGGAGCGAGACATCTTCCTTCTCGGGTGCCCTTCCCGCCCTCCCGCGGGGCTGTTGGGACATCTGTGAGCGGAAACCACGGGGCTCCGGGCACAGAGCCAGACCCAGGCTGGCAGCCCCGAGATTGTGATTCTGGCCCCAAGACCTGCATCCCTCAGTGGGGCTCCCCGCCATCTCCTCTCCCCCATGAGGCACCCCTCATTTAACCAGTGTTCCCCATCCCAGGCCCCTCGAACCAGGCGCCTGGGGCAAGAGAAAAGGGAGATCGGGGCTCAAGCCCACTGACGTGCTGTGTGACCCAAGGCAAGTCACTTCGCGTCTCTGGGCCGTGGAGGCCCTCACCACCTGTAAAATGAGGATTTGAAAAGTATCTCGCAGCTACCTCACCGGGCTGCTGCCGTCATGGACATAAAAGGCAAATGCCCTTGGAAGGAAAAAGGAGCAATGAAGCAGTCTGATTCCAAGTACTGGCTGTCAGGGAGGCGGGGTAGGGGGCGGAGGAGATGGGGAAGCTGTGAGCTCAGAGGGGAAGCTGGAGGGGGAGTCGCTGGTGATGGGTGGGGGCCAGGTTTCACTTTCTCTGAAAGATAGCGATCTCGAGTAGGTTCTCTGCTTCTCAAAGAAACGAGAGGAGGGGCCCCGGAGACAGCGCCTCCTGAGGCAACCTGCTGCTTCCCCACAGGATGGACGGTGACCTCGTGAGAGCGCAGTCAGAGGCGCGCTGGCCCGCACACCATGCCTGGCCACCTCAGCACCTCCAGCAGACGGGCTGGGGGTCCTTGGCCTGCACCCTGAGGATTGCCGTGGGGAGGGGGGTGTCAAAGGCTGAGGAGTGGGGATGGGGTCCCTGAGGGGGGCGTGGGGCCAGGGAGGCCTGAGTTGCTTGGGCCCCGTGGAGCCCGGAACAGGAACGCCAAGGTGGCCAGAAGGAGGAAGGCTGGGCACCCACCCCAGCACCCATCAATACCCCCAAGGCCATTCCCAGCAGCCTGCCCCTTGCAGACACGCCCGTCTCGCTCATTTACGCAGTCAGCAAACATCTTTTCCAAGTGCTGAGGAACTAGCAATGGGCAACACCAGGGGCACCCCACCACCCTAAGCCCCGGAGGCTTCTCCTCACCCCCTGCCTACTCCCTGGTCCCCATCACACCCTCGCCACCCCCAAGGCCCAGTTCTGGAGTCTCCTCCTGGGAACGTCACTTCTGCTCGATTCCCCGTCCCGGTGCCCACTTCCAGGAGGCGGCTTCCTGGGCCCAGGCCAGGCCCAGATCCTCGTTCATTTCACATCTCTGATCTCATCTCACTGCAGCCCTGGGAGGGACACCGGCCAGGCAGGCGTGCCTCAGCTCCCTTTTTAAAATAGTCGTTTGCTTTTATATATATATATTTTTAAAAATGTACTTATTTGGCCGTGTTGGGTTTTAGTTGCAGAACGCGGAATCTTTTGTTGCGGTGAGTGGGTTTCGAGTGGGGTGCCTGGGCTTAGTTGCCCTGTGGCTTATGGGATCTTAGTTCCCCAACCAGGGATCAAACCCGCATCCCCTGCATTGGAAGGGGGATTCTTAACCACTGGACCACCAGGAAAGTTCCCTGGCTCCTGGTAATGAGAGAAAAACCGAACCTTGGAGAAGCTCAGGGCTGGGCTCCAGGTGGGAGAGTCATGTCTGGCCAGAGAGCCTCATGCCCCTCTCACAGGATTCTTGCTAAGCAGCCTCCACGCTCAGGGGACAGCCCAGTGTTTTCACCCCTTGGTCCAGAAGCAGTAGGGTCTCCTTGGTTTGAAGAGACCTCCAAGACCCAGAGATGTTGAGATCTCCCCACCTGCGGTGTGCCTTTTATAAAAACGTTTAGGAGGAGGGTGCCTTCACATCTGAAAGAGGTGGCTCTGAGCATGGAGCTTTAAACTTACATATGAGTTTGCTGGAGCTGCCATAACCAGATACCACAGACAGAAATGATCCAAAGGTGTTTTCTCACAGTCCTGGAGTTGAAAGTCTGAGCCCAGGGCGCTGGCTTCATCCTGAGGCCGCCCTCCTCGGCTTGCAGACGGCTGGCTTCTCACCATCTCCTCCCACGGCTGCCCTGCCGTGTCTGTCTGTGCCCAGATCTCTTCTCCTTTTTTGAAAACTTATTTGGGGCTGTGCTGGGTCTTCACTGCCGCAGGGGCTTTTCTCGAGTTGCGATGCACGGGCTTCCCTCACTGCGACGGCTTCCCTGGTTGCAGAGGACCTGGGCTTGCGGGCTTCCGTAGCTGTGGCTCGCGGGCTTTTGAGCACAGGCTCAGTAGCTGTGGCGCACGGGCTTCGCAGCTCCCCAGCACGTGGGGTCCTCCCGGACCAGGGACCAAACTCACGTCCCCTGCACTGGCAGGTGGCTTCGTTACCACTGAGCCACACCAGGGAGGCCCTGATCTCCTCTTCTTCTACGGACACCTGTCACATTGCAGTGGGGCCCACCCAACGGCCCCACTTTACCCCAATTACCCCTTTCCAGGCCCTGGCTCTGTGCACACTCACATTCTGAGGTGCTGGGGGTCATGACCTCAGTGCACGCACTGGGGGCTGCAGGGAGCGGGGACACTGGGGAGAAGCCGGGAGCTGGGCGGGAGGAGGCCGAGGTGAGGCGGCCCCACAGCCCATCCAAGCGAAGTGTAAGGGGAAGATGCGTCAGCGTTTCTGGTGAGGTCAGCGCCTGGTGACGTCCCTCCTGCCAGCAGGAAAGGCTTGCGACACGGCCCCCGCCGGTATAAATAGGCTCCACGACCACAGGGGCCGGGCTGTCCCCGCTTCCCGGGCCACGTCAGCCAGGTCCGCGTGATCCGGAGGGGAAGAGAGGGCCCGCTTGGTTCCTCAGAACTGCTGTCTCCTCGCCTTTCCGATCCACCCTCCAGCTGGGGAGCTCCCCCGCCCCCCCACCTTTAAACCCAAGGATAGGATTTGGTGTGACCTGAGGGGCAGGTCAACAGTGGACACAGGAGGCCCCTGGGTGCAGAGGCCTGCAGGCTATAGGCAAAGACCAACCCAGGTTCCGGTCTCCATCTGCCTGTGGGCCCAGAATTCTTGGCCCAGTCACACCCCGCTTTTCTGAACCTCAGTTTCCCCTCTTATAACCGCAGTGCCACAGTTTAACAATAGAGAAGACAAACCACCCCATTTTTTAAATTAAAAAACAATATTTTTTTGATGTGGGCCGTTTTTAAGTCTCTATTGAATTTGTTACAATACAGCTTCTGTTTTGTTTTGTTTTTTTTGGCTGCGAGGCATGTGGGGTCTTTGCTGCCCGACCAGGGGTTGAACCCACACCCTCTGCATTGGAAGGAGAAGTCTTAACCACTGGACCATCAGGGAAGTTCCTACAACCCAATTTTTAAACGGGCAAGGGATTTAAAAAGACTTTTCTCCAAACCGGACACAAATGGCCAATAAGTATGTGAAAAGAAGTCAGTATCATTAGCCATCAGGAAAATGCACGTCCAACTACACCGAGATGCCACTTCAGTGCCAGTAGGGCATCTGCAATCAAAGACAGACAATAACAAGTGTCGGAGAGGACGTGGAGACGTCGGAGTACTTGTGCATTGCTGGTGGGAATGAAAGAGGGTACATTCAGCCACTTTAGGAAAAAGAATGTTTCTTCCTCAAATGGTGAACGTAGAAATCTCAGACAACCAGCAGTGCCACTCCTGGGTATGTACTCAAGAGAACTGAAATCAAATAATCACAGAAAAACTTGTACACAGATATTCACAGAAGCATTCATTCACAATAGCCCAAATGTAGAAGCAACCCAATAGTCCATCAACAGAAAATGGATTTTAAAATGTGGTCTGTCCATACGATAGAGTATCATCCAGCCAGAAAGAGAGATGAAGTACTGATGCATGCTACAACGTGGATAAACCTCAAAATCATTATGCTCCGTGAAAGTCAGTCAGAAAAGGCCACGTACTATCCATTTATGTGAAATGTCCAGAATAGGTGAATCTATAGAGACAGAGAGTGGATTGGTGGTTGCCAGGGGCTGGGGGATCTGGGGACAGACAAGAAGTGATAGCTTATGGATAGGGTTTCTTGGGTGGCGGGGGGGGGGGATGAAAATATTTTTTTAACTATCAAACAGATGATTTCACCCTCTTATAAATATACTTAAACCACTGGATTATGCTTTCTATTCTATTTACTTTTTATTTGTTTATTATTTTTGGCTGGGCTAGCTCTTCACTGCTGCATGCAGGCTTTTCTCTGGCTGTGGCCAGCAGGGGCTGCTCTCCATTTGCGGAGAACAGGTTTGTCACTGTGGTGGCCTCTCTTGTTGCAGGGCACGGGCTCTAAGGCACGTGGGCTCCAGCAGTTGGATAGAAGTCCATGACTACTATACACTTTAAATGCACTTGATGGGGACTTCCCTAGTGGCACAGTGGATAGGAATCTGCCTGCCCACAAGGGGAACGCAGGCTCAATCCCTGGCTCGGGGAGCATTCCACATGCCTCAGAGCAACTAAGCCCGTGTGCCACAGCTGCGGAAGCCCTCGGGCTGAGAGCCTGCGCTCTGCAACAAGAGACGCCGCTGCGGTGAGAGGCCCACGCGCTGCAACGCAGAGCGCAGTTCCCAGCTCGCAGGGACGGAAGACGGCCCGCACAGAGCAACGAAGACCCACAGTAGCCGAAGCCAGACAGACAGAGCAAGCTGCAGCGCACTCGGTGGCGCGTGAGTTGCATCGATTGTGGAGCCGCAGGGCCCGGTGCTGCCTACTGGCCACGAGGCCGGAGCCATCATCCGCGGACGGGGCGCCAATGCCCGGCCCACAGCGAGCGGCCAGCGAGCCCTTGTCCACCAGCCACTGGGGCAGACGATGGCACACAGCTGTTTATGTCACAGGGTGACTCTGAGGGCGGTTGGGAAACTCACGTTACATAAACGCCGGGTGAGCAAGGATCTTCCAGGGCCCCTGTGAGGTCAGCGAGGTCACCCTTGGCCTGGGGGTCATCTGACTCAAGACCTGCCAGGCTTCTCCTGGGACCTGGCGTGTCTGTGGGGATAGGACTGCACGCCCTCCCCTGCACCCTGTGGCTCCCCTAAATTGGGTGACTGAACCCCGCTTCCGGGAGCCTGAACACCTATTCAGGGAAGTGCAGAGACAGAGAAGAGGGACTTACTTCTCTGCAGCAACCTCACGTTAGCCGTCAGCCGTCAGCTCCCAGACCAGGCCCTGCCACGGGGAACACCACCCCCAGGCCAAGGCGAAGGCTACCAGGGGCTGCTTCATCTACTCTGAGGTGCGACGAACAGGAGCCGAGCGTGCAGATGACCCCCACCCCCAGGCCACCCTCTTTGAGCCCAGGGTCTCCTCTGTGAGGTGCCGGGACAGGAGAGATGACCACAGAGGGTCTACAACCCTATAAAGTGCCATGGGGTCCCGTGGAGGATCCAAACACTGAGACGTCGCCGTAAATAAAAGCAATCCTAAACATCCAGCCTCCTGCTGATGCAGGAGACATAGGAGACTTGGGTTCAATCCCTGGGTCAGGAGGATCCCCTGGAGGAGGGCATGGCAACCCACTCCAGTATTTTTGCCTGGGAAATCCCATGGACAGAGGAGCCTGGCAGGCTACAGCCCATGACCTGGCAAACATACAGCAGGATCAAGGAGTCCAGCAAACGGAACCCTGGCTTTTCTCATGAAGACAACACATGAGGCCTATTTTGAAACATCACATTCTTGCCAAAAATGTTTTGGTGCCCCAGGCACATGCTGTGTGCCCAGTGGTGAAATCGGGCTCATTTCTGCAGCTCTTCTGGGGACCGGGACCAGGACTCCCTCATGGGTCAGCTCCCTGCATCCTCAAAACCCCCTAATGAGGCAGAACCCATGGTCCCTGCCCTGCAGGTGGGGAAACTGAGGCCTGAGAGGTGGGAGCTTGTGGAAAGGTGCACAGTGGGGAGGAGGCAAAGATGCCACATACACAAATGCCAGCGGTTCCCAGGGCGGGGAGCTGGGAGGTCCGCTCTCACGGGATTGGCTGCCTGGGGAGGTTGGGGGCGGAGGTGGGTATTTCCGTGGGTCTACACAGACATCGCTGAAATTGTGAATTCCACAGTGAAACCTGTAAAATTCCAGGTTTCATTGGCAGAAAGGCAGAAAAGAAATGCTACAAATTCCAGGTCGAGAGAATTGCAAGGGCAAACAAGACCTCATGGAACAGTTCACAGGATGAAGGGTGTGGCTGGAAGTTGAATGGGAAGGCTGAGGGGTGGGGGAACTACCCTGGAGATCTAGAGGTTAAAAATCCCTCTCGCAGTGATGCCTGTAATGCAGGGGACCCAGGTTCGATCCCTGGTCATTGAGGAACTAAGATCCCACCTGCAGCAGGCAACTAAGCCCGCAATGAAGATCCTGCGTGCTGCAACCAAGACCCAACACAGCCAAATAAATGAAATTTTTTAAAAAAGCGGGGGGACACCAAGCCACCCTCCGGAGGGGCTTGTACAACACAGCCTGGTCTGATCCTCTTGCTCAAAACACTCCCTGGCTTCCTGTTGCCTCTTGGATAAGGCCAAAGTCATCACCACAGCCCCCAGTCCCTGCCCACTTCCCCAGCCTCACCCAACACCTCTTCAGCCTGCCCGCCACTCTCCCTCACCTTCTTCAGCCCCAAGAGGAGCCAAGCTCTTACCCCAGGGCCTTGGCACCTGCTGTACCCACTACTGAACTGCCATCGGACACCGAGTTTCAGTTCTTCAAGTGGCCTTCCTCTACCCCAGGCTGGTTTCCACACCCCCGCCCCCGCCCAGAGTACCACATACCCCTCTCTGTAGCACTCTTCAGAACCATAAACTTTTACAACTGTGGGGTTGTGTCCCCAGCCAGACTGTAAATTCCGAGAGGGTGTGAAATGGTCCTGGTGGTTCCCCATCGCCGGTCTCCAGAGCATAGCAGAGGCCTCGGAACGTGGCAGCGAAAGTGAAAGCATTGCTTGCTCTGTCGCGTCCAACTCTTTGCAGTGCCATGGACTGTGGCCCGCCAGGCTCCTCTGTCCATGGGATTCTCCAGGCAAGAGTACTGGAGGGGTTGCCATTTCCTTCTCCACGGGATCTTCCCAACCCAGGGATCGAACCCAGGTCTCCCGCATTGGCAGGTGGATTCTTCACCATCTAAGCCCCAGGGAAGCCTTGGAATGCAGTAGGTGCTCAATAAATCCTTGATGAATGGATGGATGCCTGACCGTGCAGATGCAGCTATGGGGCCCAGGCGGGTCCCCAGCCGCCATGCAGAGCCCGCTGCAGCCGGGCCTCTACGAGTGCAGGCCCGCTTCACCGCCGGGTGGGACCAGGCCTCTTGGAGCCTTTCCAGCGCCCTCTTTTCGAGGAACGTCAGAATCACATCACTCCTGGTACACAAAGGCACGTGATCCCTCCTTTTCAGGAAGCCTCGATGGTTAAAGTGAAGGAGGAAATGGACAGAACAGGCTCCATCCTGAAAGCAGGACTCCGTCTTGGGCCGAACTGCGGACTTTGAGCTAGACGTCCAGTATCTATGGAAATGACATACCCACAGGAAAACCAGGCCCCCAGGATGGAAGAACCCCAGGGCTCATACCTAGACTCTCCATTGCCTAAAAGAATACCCTAATTATCTTTGTAACCAAATAGAATCATAAATTCTATTATGCTTATTGGGGTATGACCACAGGCCTATTGATAATTGTCCACTGTTAACTACCTAGGCTTAAGACATATGAATCGTGGGTGAACTTTGATCGTATCTCTCTTTTACCTTGTCCAGACTAGTTTCAAGGAATTTGGGGAGGTGGGTTTGGGCACGTACACTTAGGGTATTATAAGGTTTTCACAAAAACTGGTCAGGGTCCTTGGCTAAGAGAAGACTCTGCCTTGGGCCCGCTGGTGTAATAAACTGCACTCCGGTATCTGCACTGTCCTTCTGAGTAAGTTTGTTTCCCGGAACACGTGGCTACAACAAAAGACGCTGACTTTTTCTTTTATGATGATTTTTCAAAAGCGAATTCAACGTCTATTCTTTCAGCCTCTGCAGATTTCAACACTTCCCTGCAAAAACAAACTGAAAAGGAAAAAGCCAAGGCATTTCTCCCACTTCCTTTCAAGATTGCATTTCAGGACAAATTCTACGTAAGCGTTATAGAAAGGCACCAGCCTTCATTGGAGGGGACAAGCCTACCGTCCCTCATTCAAGCTCTAGGTAATAAAGAACCTGCTGCCTGTGTGGGGCACCAGGCCAGGTGCAAGGGATAAATCGCCAAGAAAGACAAGGCTTACTCACAGGTGAGTGAAATTACTGTGAAGCCTTGAGGGACCTGGAAGACTCATTTGCCAGGCTGCCTGTTTCTTGCCATAGGAGTGAACACTGACCCAGCCTGATCTTCGTGGTACCCCAGGGTCTAGCAACAAGCCTGCATCCTGTCTGCCCCCGCTCCCCATCGGAGTCCTTCCCGGGACTGATGGTGAGACCCAGGAGACACGCCTCCTTGGTATGGCTGGAGTTTCTGAACTGGGATGTCACAGGTGAGAGTGGGGTCCTGCCACGCGGGTGAGAACGTGGCTGCTGCAGCCAGAGAGGCCGAGGGATTTTCCTGAGCCCCTGATCCCAGCACAAAGTCCAGTTCCAGCCACACAGGATGTGCCGAGAGGCCAGTTCTGCTGGCTGAGCTGGTTTCCCAGGCACCTCCGGGGAGTCCTCAGTTCTCAGGGCGGAGGGCATGGAAGGAGGAAGTGGGATGTCTGAGCCTGCTCGGGGTGCCAGCTGCAGCCCAAACTCAACAGCTTTGCTTGACAACTGGAAGGAGACGGGGGAACAGGCCAGGGGCCCAGTGTCTACAAAGTGGTAAAGACTTGAGGCAGGATTCGCTTTGCAGAGATGCCGATTACAGGCCCTGGAGGAAACGCCCTGCGGTGGGCACTGGGAAGACTTGCTCTCTTCCTCCTCCTGTTCTTGGGGACATGCTAAGGACACTCTGAGCCTTCATTTTGATATGGAAACAGAAACACCCTCCAGGTCCGAGGGGAGAAAATAGTTGCTCTGTCCAAGGGCCGACTGGTTGGTGGCCGTTCAGCTGGGTGACAGAGTGTGTCCATTTGGGACCATCCACAGCCAAGCACGTGAGGAAGAGGATAGCAGTCACTAAACACAACTGCTGTGCACCCCATGGACAAGAAGGCACGGCTTAAACAGGCCAAAGGCGGGGGCAGCCCGAATGCCCATCAACGAGCAGTGGACGAAGAAAGTGCTTAAGTCATACACACTGCCGGGTATGAAACAGGTAACTGGTGAGAGCCTGCTGTGTAGCACAGGGGGCCCCACTCCGTGCTCTGCGGTGACCTAAACGGGGAAAAGTGTTAGTCACTCAGTTGTGTCTCTCTGCGACCCCATAGACTGTAGCTGGCCAGGCTCCTCTGTCCATGGGATTCTCCAGGCAAGGATACTGGAGTGGGTTGCGTTTAGCTTCTCCAGGGGATCTTCCCGACCCAGAGATCGAACCTGGGTTCATCCTGCGTTGCAGGCAGACTCTTTACCGTTTGAGCCACTGGGGAAGCCCAGCCTTAATGGGAAGGAAATCCAGAAAAGAGGGGATTAGAGGTATGCACACAGCTGATCCACTTTGCTGTTAAAGCAGAAACTAACTCAACACTGTAAAGAAACTACACTCCGGTAAAATCTTTAAAAAGTGGTTATGTCCGAAAACCATGATTCTGTCCAAAACCATGATTCTGTCCATGCATTGGAATATTATTCAGCCATTGAAAAGAATGGAGGGCTGACACACGCGTTCGCCTGGATGTGCCTCGAAAGCATCACGCTGAGTGAAAAGGCTAGACGTCAGAAGTCACATATGAGATGATTGCATTCGTAGGAAATGTCCAGAATAGGGAAATCCATAAAGACACACCAGTGATTGCCAGGGGCTGCGGGAGGAGAATGGGAAATGACAGCTGAGGGGTATGGGATTTCCTCTTGGGGTGATGAAAGTGTTCTGGAATTAGATGAGGTGACGGTTGCGCAACACTGGGAATGCGCTGAATTCCCCGGAGGCAGCTCTTCACTTTTAAATGGTCAACTTGACATTGTGTGAATTTCGCCTCAATTAGGAAAAAAAAAAAAAAAATTAAGGCAGAGTTAAGAAACACCACTCCAGGAAAACAGAGTCTGGGAGGCAGGAAGTGGGCTCCAAAGAGGCAGGAGAGAGTCAGGGGGTCTCCACAGCCCCTCCTGTGCTGGTGCCTGGGCAGTGCCTGCATATTGGGCTCTCTTGTCAGCCTAGGAAAGGAGCACGTGGGGCCTCCTGTGGCGGTCCAGTGGTTAACACTCCATGCTTCCAGGGCAGGGGGCGCCGGTTTGATCCGCGATTGGGGAACTAAGATTACACATGTCACACAGTCAAAAAAATGAGAGAGAGAAAGAAAGTAAAGGCGCATCTAAATGTACAAGGCCAGGGTGTGCCCGGAGGAGACCCGGGCAGGGAGACCAGCAGCAGGTCCGGGGCAGCCACGCTGCCGAGGACAACCCTGGGCTGACTTGCGGCAGTGGGGCTGGGGCCCTGTAGAGAGCTCAGGCTGAGGGCCGCACACACTAGGGTCCAGAAAGCGCAGCCAGGCTCCCTTGGGGCTGCAGGCAGAAGAGGAGGGAAGGAGACATGGGCAGAGGGGGACGAGGGGGTCGGAGAGGCTGAGGGGGAGGCGGGAGGTGGCCAGGCAGAGGGCGGGGGTGGGAAGCGCAGCACAGCCCACTGCTCCCTGGGGGGCTGCAGGGGGCTAGGCCTTCTGCCTCAGGGTGAGGGGAGGGGCCCAGGGGGATGTGAGTCCACGGAAGGAAAGTGGACACAAGGGTACACAGGGGCAGATGGTGGACATGAAAACAAAACATGCAGACGTGTGCACGCACACACGGACGCAGGAAAATGGGCCCAGCCACAGGTAAAAACAGACACACAGAAACATGTGCCGCAAACGCTCACCCACGCACACAACGGAGCAGATGCACACGCCAGCCACGCATGTGCCACAGGACATGTGCCGAGAGAGCCAGAAACACGGCTGAGGGTTACAAGTGGCTGGGTGCACGTACAGCCATAGACACCGAGACGTCCGACGCGGGCGCGCAAGTACACAGACACACGGACACTCAGAAGCATGTGCAGACAGACAGACACACGTACACACTCTCTGGCCAAAACAGACTTGCTCGCTTGTTTTGCACAAACAAGGCCTGCACACCACAAGTGCACACACCACCCCCCCCCCGCCACGCCGTGCAGCACCATGACCGATCCCCTCCCCTTGGGGAAGGGAGCTCTGGGCATCCCCCTTTGAGACACCCCTGGATTCAGGAACCCCAGCACCAGGGCCCGCCTGGGAAAGGGAGACACAAACCGCAGCCGTTGCCCAACACCCAGCCCGAGGTCAGGGAGGAGCCAGGGCCGGGCCGCGCGTGCCTGCCCACGCACTGGCGGCAGACGCCCAGCCAGCCACGCAGACAGCCGGGATTGCGACGGAGCTTGCAAAATCACCCGGGTCCCTCAGGGGTCAGCCACACTGTCCCTGCCCCCCTCCCGCCCCTCATCCCACCCCAGGGACCTCCCCAGTCCCCACGGGCACTATTGACCTTCTTGTTAAATTCTGGTCCTGCCACGCCCAGCTGTGAGACCTTGGCTAAGTCGCTTCACTGCTCTGCACTTCCTTTCCTGGTAAAGGGGGCCGATGGGAGCGCGTGGTGAATATGTGAATTAATGCAGCATGCCACGCCCCTCCCCCACGCGCAGCTGGGACCATGGCCTCCCTGGGCGCCCGGCGGGCCTGCTGCAGACTGGGCTGTTCCTCCTGCCTCCTGCTTGGACCCGTCCCACCCAGTGGGACCAGTAGACCGTGCTGGGGGAGTAGGTTTGTCCTCCCCTCTGTGTAGGAAAAGAAACCCTCTTTGCAGCAATTTTGCAAGCACCGGACCTCACGGCCCAGCCTGGCCGAGGCGCAGGTGAGTCACCTTAAACCTTGAATTTCTGTTCAAACGCTTGGAGGAGGGCTGACGAGGTCACTTCTGTACGACCATGGAGACCAGAAAGCGTGGAAATGCGCCTCGGGTTCTTCCCCCCCGAGGTGTGCTCAACCCGTCCCCACCACCCAGAGCCCCCACCCAGGCTCACACACCCTCCCCCCCTGGCAGATGAGAGACGCGGGGCTGAGGGGCCACAGGTGGGGCCCGGCCTCCACCCCTGGGCACAGGCTGATCTTTGAAGACAAGCGTTGGGCCCTGAGGTCTGGGGCCTCAACCTTGCTCTCAGGAGTGGCCACCCCGAGGCTCCGGGTGTGCCAGTGAGGGCCCCCAGCCTCAGTTATGAATGACCCAAGCCCAGACCTGGGCTGACCAAACTGACTTCCTTCCCCCTGGAACTCTCTAGGGCCTGGGAGGCTAAGAAGGTCAGTCTATGAGCCACCACCCTGCCGCCCACCGGCCTGAGACACCGGCCTGGACCCCTCCGTCTGACGGCACCCATAGTATCAGCTCTGGAGAGGGCCAGAGTCACAGCCCTGTCTCCTAGCTGCAGGCGCTGCCCAAGCCCTGTGGGTCTCAGTCTCTCCATCTGTAACCTGCCGAGAGCCAGCCCAGTGACCCCCAAGGACTCTTAATACCCCGAGAGCTAACGACCCCCTCCACACACACACGCGTGTGCAGAAGATGCAGGCTGGCGTGCTGGCCTCGAGGCCTGGGCCTGAGTCAGGCCGGCCCAGTGGGGTGCCTGTGGCTCCTGCCTAGGCCAGTCCTGAGGGCAGGCCCCAGAACTAACCGATGCTGTGTTAAAATCCAGTTTGGAGGACCGGGAGAAGCCTGACCCACTTGGAAAGCTGGGGTGACAGGAACACCCAAATAAGGCAGTGACTCACAAACAGAGAGGTAGAAAGACCCCCCCAGAGCTGGACAGGTGGCCAGGAGCCCTCCAGATGCAGGTCAGGCAGCCCCGGGAATTCTGGTTCTAAAGCCCCCATCTCAGCCCAGGACATCCCTTCAGCCAAGGCCCAGGGTGGGCCCTCCAGAGAGAGAAGTAAGACTCCCCCCACCCCCAAAACAATCCACAGACAAATGCCCCCTCCCCAGGGCCCAAGGGGTATTGGATCCTGAGGGGGCTACCTCCCGGGTCTCCAGGCACTGGGGAAACTGAGGCCAGGGGGAGGAGGGAAGGGGCTGGCCTGGGCCCCCGACCACCACTCACCAGGCTGGGCCGTGCTCCCTGCTCCTCTGATCTGCAGCCCCCAGGTTCCCAGGGGCAGGGCGGGCGTGCTGCCAGAGGCCTGGCCCCGCTCTGGCTTTTCTGGGGAGCCACCACGACCTCTGAGTACCCCGAAGTCACACCCTTCTTCCCTTTCTGTGCGCGGGCGGGTCTGGGCTGAGGGCACCCGATAACCTCCCCCGCGCATCTGTAGGGCCCCACCAGGTCACAGCAGAATCCCAGCCCACGCAACGGGGAGGTGGCCCCACAGCGACAGGAAACCCAGGCCCAGGTCTGTGGAGCCTCTGGCCACAGAAGCTCTGGGGGGCCTCTGGTCCCCTGTCCGGTCCGCGTGGCCGAGCCAAGGCCAAGCCCAGTGTGGACTCTCAGCTGCCCATTCTGGCCGGCCCATCCCAGCACTGCTCCGGGAAAGCCCTGGGGGCAAGAACTGAGTGATCACTCCCACCAGGGATGGCCAGGACTCAGGCGTGGTCCAAGAGAAAGCCGATGGCAGGCCGGCCACAGCCAAGGTGTCGGGGGTGGGGGAATGGCTGCAGGACCCCCACCCCGGACAGGAGGGTCTGGGAGCCTCTGCTCTGCTCTGAACCTCCTGGGTTGTTCAGACCCAGAAAGGAATGGAGAGAGAGCCTGAACCTCAGAGCTGGGCAGCCCTGGAAGGGAATCACATGGCCCTGGCTTGGGTCACTCCCCCTGCCGGCGCTCCAGTCACTTTGTCCTGAGAATGGGGACGCTGGCTCTCGAGGTGAGCACACAGAGGGAGGCTGAAGCGAGCCCGGCCCAGAGCCGGTTGCACAGGATGGGGTGGGAGAGGAATATAGTCCAGGACCTCAGGCGGCAGCCCCGTGGCTGAGGCTCAGACAACCCCAAGGACCGCAGCCTGGTCTGCTCAGTATAAGCTCTTTATTAACAAGTTGATTTAAAAAGGAGAGAGAGAGATGTAAAAATACTTTTCTTGGAGACCCCAGGAAGGGAAGGCACGGTCAGAACTCCTTTGCTGGGTCAGGCAACCCAGCCGGGGGCAGCGCGGAGAAGAGGGAGGCTCAGGCCTCAGGCAGGGAATGTGCAAACCCCGAGGCCCCACAGGGAGGGTTGAGGGCTTCCTGGAGGAAGCCCTGAGCACCACGTCCCCTGCGTTGGGCAGACACGCGGCACCCACGCTGAGAGCCGGCGTCTGCTTGCAGCTTACATACACAGAGAGGAAGGGGGGCGCCCCCCGGCGGGAACATCCCAAAGCTGGAGCACACAGCTTTGAGAAGTCTCTGGAAGCCAGAGGGCAAGGGGAGATCCTGGAGGCTGCTGTGGCCTGCCCCTGGAGCCTCAGGAGCCCAGGCCGTCCTGCCGGCGCTGGAGGACCTCGATGACACTGCCGATGCCATCCTCGGGCACCTGCGGGCCAGCGGGCACAGGGAGGCGTCAGGGCTGCCCTGCCCCCTCCCCCTCCCCCCAGGGCCCCCTCCCCAGCCAGGGGGCTCACCAAGGCATGGTCGAAGTTGAAGGTGCTGATGTAGTAGGCGGAGATGTCGGCCGCAGCCAGGGGGCCCGCAATCTGGGCCACGATCCCACACTCGTCTGAGGGTCGAGGAGGGGCCGTGTGGGTCACCCCAGTCCACCCCCACCCCCCCCCAGGCCCCAGCCCTTCCACAACCCGTGACACAAGGCGCAGCCCCTCACCGAAGCCCAGGGGCTGTCCGCCGATGCGCACCATCCTCCACAGCTCGCCCGAGGAGCTGGTCAGCAGCAGGTCACTGGGGAACCTGAGGCAGCAGGAGGGCGGTGGGTGGGGGTACCACGGTCTACCCTTGCCCCCACTGTGAGCCCGGGAGGTCAGCCTGCTGACCTCAGTGTCGGATGCTCTAGCTGCCCCCTCCCTGGGGCTGGCCGAGGGCCTGTGCGCCACCTGGGGTCAGGGGTCACTTACTTTTTCTGCGTCTCAGCATCCATGACAATGGAGATGTAGCCCTCGATGAGGGAGAAGGCAAAGAAGGTGATGGAGCTGGATCCCGGACTGCCAGAGGCTGCCTCCCTAGGGGGACTGGGGAGGATGGGAGGCTCAGGTGCTCTGCCCACTCCCAGTTGGGCTTCACGCCTGCGAAGGGGCTGGCACAAGGGGCCCTGGGCAGACCCTCCTGGCCCCCTGCCCTCCCCCCTCGTCTCAGGGCCCTGACCTGCTGGTATGGCTGGGGACGGGAGAGGACGATGAACCCTGAACGTGACAAAGAGGATTTTACCCCAAGTCCAGAGGGCCTGACCAGGGCACAGCTCACGTGGCTCTGCCCACACCAGGGTGGGAAGGGGGCCCCAGCTGTGGCTTTGGGGCCTTGCCTGGACCTCAGTGCAGGGCACAGGGGTGTCACAGGCAGCCAGGAACCCCAGCCATGGAACAGGACACAGAACTGCAGAACCCAGGGGCGGGCGGAAGGTGATGGGAAGGAGCCTGGGAACAAGGTGTGTGGACCGATGCCGACGAGGGCCCACCTATGCGAATAGAAGAGGACGTCGATGAGGGTGGTGGCGATGGCTGGCAGAGTCTCGGGGTCCAGCGTGAGGACGCAGAATCGGTTTTGTGGGCTCTGGATGGGGTGCACGGTCGGGCTGGGCCCTGCTGGGGAGGGACCAGATGGTGGCCGAGGTGAAAGGCCGACTGTGGGCAGAGGCGCCCCCTGGTGGCCAGCCAGAGAGAGCCGGCCTGGGCTGGGAGTAGGGTCAGGCAGCACCTGCAGGAAGCTGCCTGGGTTCTCCCGGCCCCCTCTTGTGAGGAGGGGCATCCGTGTCAGCTGGTCTTCCCAAACCCACAGCCCCAACTGCACAAGGCAAGGGCCCCGGGTGGGAAGAGGAGCCCCCGCCGAGGCCTGGGTGTCAGAGAGCGGCCCTCACCATGCTGGGCACGGGGAAAGCCGTTGCTGGAATCGTCCCTGGCAACAGGCACAGGCTCCCCGCCCACCTCTCGGTAAATGTCGAACTCCCGGGCCAGCGTGTGGATCACCACGGACAGGTCTTGCTCCCGCACCTGGGCCAGGAGAGGCACAACGCATGGGTCCCCAAGCACCCATGGGGCCCGCCCTGCCCCGCACCCCTCCTCCCCCCGGCCCCAACCCAGCACCTGCGGGAGACTCACCAGGATGAAGTCTGTCTGGTAGGTGGACAGCATCAGCACGGACACGTGGTGTTCGGCCAGTGGTGCAATCACTGACCGGGCGATCTTGGTGACCCCGGCGGCCTGCACGGCCGCACCGCTGGGAGACGACACGTTCAGCACCAGCCACGTGGCCTCGGCCACTTGCAGGAACTCGGACGGGGGCAGCTCTGTGGGGCAAGGGGCACAGGCCCGGTCAGAGCCTACAGGGCAGACCCTGCCCTGCTTCCCTGTCTGAGCCTTACGGGCAGCTCTACCAAGGTCGGGTCAGGTCTGGAGACTGGAGCTGTCTTCCTCCCCCAAGTTCTCCTCCTGAGACCTGCATGTCTGCAAGGACTGAGAGGTGCTTCTGGTGTTGGCCTGTCAGGGATTGAAACTTCCCAGTTAGGATCGGAGCTCCGAACTCAGACAGAGCTGGGTTCCAATCCCAGCCTCACCATCTACTTTCTGTTGACCTGTGCCAAATGATTTAACTTCTCTGAGCCTCAGTTTCCTCTTCTGTAAAATGGGATGACGGTATGGACCTCAAGACAAGTGTTCCGTGGGCGAACAGAAGCCTTATACCACGTGGCACCACCAGGGGGAGCCAGCAGACCAAGTTGGCTAGGGGATGCCCTTTACTCCGAGCAAATCCGAACTTTCCTGCTGCACAAATAGGGAAACTAAGGCCTGAAATGGCAACCCACTCCAGTATTCTTGCCTGGAGAATCCTATGGACGGAGAAGCTTGGTGGGCTACAGTCCATGGGATCGCAGAGTCGGACACGACTGAGCGACTCACTCACTCACTCAAAGGCCTGAACCAGCGCGATGCCTGCCGATGAAGCCCCAGTGATCTGGCCTGAGACTCCAGGCCTGTCAGCATGGGCCAGGCTGGCAGGAGTAGGGAGACAGGTGTCAGCTTCAGGGATCAGGGACGGACCAGGCTGGCGTCCAGTCCGGAGCAAGGGCCACGGCCAGGGTGGCTGCTAATTGCCCAAGCGCAGCTAGGAGGCCCGCCAGGACCCTGCCCTGGGCTGGCTGCCTGCTCTTCCTGCATTCCTTCCCCAACCCTCTCAGACTCCTGGAGCCGCCAGACCAGTTGGGGAGGGGGTGACACATACAAGAGCAGAGAGGAGTCAGTGGGGGGAATAACGGCGGGGATGGGGTGGGCTGGTGAAACAGCCACAGGAACCCAATTCTTGCCCCAGAACTGTAACTGAGGCCCTGCTGGCCGGCCAGGGGCTGCTAACCGCCCTTCACACACAGCCCCGTTTATAAAGCCCTCGAGGGATCCTATTAGATCAGAGCCGTAACTATTCCATTTTACCTAAGAGGAAACAGCTCAGAGAGGGGAAGTGACTTGCTTAAGGGCACACAGCCAGTGAGAAGTGGGAATGGATTAGAAGCCAGATCCATCCGCCTCCGGCCCCCTAGCTCTTGCGACCATGGATCCTAGCTTTCGGTGAGAACCTCGCAAAGGGACGAGCGCAGTCTCCTCCCTTAGGCCTCCTCCCCAGCCCAGCCCCCACCTTTGAAGCCCTCCTCGTCCACCATGAGCGTGTAATCCTCGGGGGTCTCCGTCAGGCTGAAGAACTTGCACCTGGTTGGGGGCGGGGGGCATCCTCAGCCTGGGTGGGGCGGAGGGGGCGGGTAGACCCCGGCCGGGCGCCTCCCTGCCCCCTCAAGCCTGTTTTCTCCCCAGGACAGTGGGGTGTGTGCCCCGTTTCCAGAACTGTGAACTGCTTTCCGCCTCCCCGACCTCCACGCCGGGACACGAGGAGAGGCTCACCCGCGGCTACAAACCCAGGCCGTCGAACCTTGAGCCCTCTAGACCAGCCCCTCTGACCCGACGGGAGGCAAGTGGAAAAAGTTCCACGCAGCCGCCAGGAAAGAATGACCCCACCTGACACCACTAGGGTTAAGCATTGACCACCCCAGGCTGTTTGCGCCTTAACCGGCCCTGGGAGGGGGCCTCACGGGGCCGGATAGGCGGCGGTCCCGGGGAGGTTAGGCCCAGGCCGGATGGCGGCCGGGGCGGGGGAGGGAGGAGGGCAGGGAGGGCTCTCCCCGCCGGCTCCCGCTGGCCCCGACGGCCCTAATCTCCCGACCGCGTCCCAGAGCGAGTGCAGCCCACCCCCGTCTGTGCCGCGAACCCGGACGCGCACCGGCTTCGGCGGGGCAGGAAGAGCAGCTTGATGAGCGGGTGGGTGTAGAGCCAGAGGCCGGGGCGGGCGAGGCTCAGCACCCGAACCCGGTGCTCTAGGATGTGCAGCTCCATCGCGGCCCGCGCGGACCCGACCCCGCAGCCCGCAGGACCCAGGCGGCGCCGGGGGCGGGTCGCTGGGGCGGTGCCGGGGGGTCTTAAAGGGGCCGCTGCGCGGCCGAGCGCACACCGCCAGCGACTCCAGCTCCCCGAAGGCCACGCCGTGCGGGCCTGGCGGCCAATCCAGGGTGGCCACGCCTCCTTCTAGCGCCGGAGCCTCACTCTGCCCCGTCCGGCCCGCCCTGCCCGCCCCTGCTGGCTCCGCCCCCACCGGTTTGGGCTCGGGAATCACCCGCTGACACCACCCGCGTCGAGCCCTGCGCGGGGGCGGGGGGGGCCCTGCCGTGCCTCGCCCCCTTTCAGGGCTCCGCGCTTTCCGTAGGACGCCCGCTGCGCTGGGGTCCCGAGCGGGCGGAGACTGGGAGTCGTATCTGTCCTTGCTGAGCCTTGGAGGCGCGCCTGGGCCAGAACGCAGCCCCCAAACTCCTGGAACGTGCGAGGGGCGGGGTCCGCTGCCGCAGGGTTCTTGGCCGAGAGCGTCCTGGTGCCTTGCCCCTCCTTCCTCTTGTGGCTCAGAGCTGGCAGGGCCACCAGAGCTGGCAGGGGTGGCGGGGACAAAAGTCCCCCAGCGAGGGCTGCCCGGGACTAGTATTGACACATACCCTCCCTGCTCCGTGAGCCCCATGAGTGGACTGATAAGGTGAAGCTTGACCTGGACTCAGTGGCCTCGACATCTTCTCTCACCCAGCTTCCAGAGCAGAAGGGAGGGCCCCAGCCATTCTCTGAGCAGCATGTGGTGGGGAGGGGGCTGAAGGCCACCAGGCTGAACACGTTTGGGCCAGAAATGCCCAAAGCCCAACCTTTGGGGGAACAGGGCCATGCATCTGGGGCTCACTGGGTCCTCAGGTTCTCTGCCGAGACAAGGCTGCAGTCGTGAGCAGGACTGACGTGGCCTGGGCACACCTAAACTTGCCTCATGCCCAAGGAGGCCCCCAGCACTGGCAGTCGCCCCAGATCTGAGGCTGGTGAGTGCCAACCTGGGCTCGTTTCCACATCAGGGCTGGGCTCCACTCAGGCGTCCTCAGGCCTGCGAAGACCCCGGCGCGCACAGGCACGAGCACACGGAGGCTGGCCCTGCAGCAGGACAGAACGTGCTCCAGGGGCCCTTGCCTGGTCCAAGCATCCTCAAGTCCCACTGCCAAGGCTCTGAATCAAACAGGTTAGAGCAGGACTCGGGTCTGATGGACCCAACAGGTCCGAGCAGGCCTTCTGCCCGCTCGGCAGCCTTTACAGTAGGCAGATGGAGGAGGGGGCGGCACCTGCCCTCCCAGACTCTGGCTCAGTGGGTCCCCATGGAACACCGCAGCCACCGCATCCTGGCCAGTCCCTTGGAAGGCCGGGGGAGGGGAGTGTCCTCTGAGGCCGAGCCCTCATCTCAGGGGCAAGTGGCACAGGAAGCTACAGGGAGAGCAGCAGGAGGTGAGAAGTAGGCGGTTTGCCCTGAAAAGTTCCTGTGACCCTTGACCTCCTCAGCCTCAGTATCCCTGGTTCTACCAGAACAGGGCGTCCCAGGCCAAGGCCGCAGCCCTGTGATGCCTAAACGCTCCCAGGGAAGCTCTGCTCCTCCCTCCCTCTCCCCCCACACCCCCAACCCAGCCCGGCCCCAACCTGGTGGCCTGCCAGGAACAGCCACTATTGTTTGACTGGAAAAGCTGCTTCCTCAGCAGAAGGGGGGCCTCTCTCAGGGACACCCTGTTCTCACCCTTGCTGGTCACCACACTGCCTGCCTGGGTCCTCAGTGCGGAGTCAGGTCACCCTAGTTGGGAGTGGTAGCGAGGGGCTCTGGCTCCCAATCTGCATCAATTTCACCTCTCCCACTCAGTTCCTCTGCTTCCTCCTCTGTAAAACGGGGATAGGGATGAAGCCCACCCAGTCGTCAGTCAGCCAGCCCAGCCTGGCATGTGCTCACCTCGGTAAGCAGCCAGCGGGCGCCTCGTATCACACATTCAGACTTCGCCCTGCACCCCTCTAACTTGGATGGAGGCCTAGGCTAAGCATGGGAGGGCAGTTCTTCACAACCACCCGCCCTTGGCACCAGCACCCGGCCCAGAACAAGTCCCTTACTGGGGTCCAAAGTGGCATCCAGGCCAACCCCTGGAGGAGCACTCCGGAAGGACTTATGGAGCCCCTCCCCTCTGTGAAGGGCAGGGATCAAGGCCTGGGGAGCAGGCCCTGCTCTGCCTTAGCCCTGGTGACCCTCACCCTTGGCAGGCGGTGGCCATGGGCCAGGGGGGATGAAGTAGGGGAAACGGGCCGGGATGAGGGCCTCTGTAGGGTGTGGAGAGATGCTGAGCCCTAGGGGTGGCACCCCCTTCCCAGTCCCAAGCTACGCACCAGCTCTCTACACAAGCCTGTTTATTTCTGTACAAAACCATGTTTCTATTTTACACAAAGAACCCCCCCACCCCTGCCCACCACATCCGTGCCCCAGCCCTGGGGAGCATCCCCCCAGGAGGGGCTGGGTGAGGCCCCACCCATAGGCCCGCACTTCCACCTGCCCTAGCTGGGCCGGCCCGAGCTCCACTCTGGAGAAAATAAATAAGGAGACTCAGGCAGAATCTGTGCTGGGCCAGCCAGACCCTCTGCCACGCGGGGCCAGGCAGCGGGCCCTCAGAGGGTGGGCGGGCTCTGGAGTGTCAGTCAGTCGGTGAACCATGTGGTGTGTGGAGACCCCAGCCCAGGGGCCTGAGCTGCCAGGGTTACAAGTAGGTGTCCTCACTCTCCTGGGACGTCAGGCTCTCCCGGGAGCGGTGGTGGGCTGAGTCCTGGGGGGCCGGGTCCTGCGCGGGCGCATCCTGTGGGGGAGATGCGTCTCCCGCAGCGGCCGCCGCCTTGGCCTGACCCGGGGTGGGGGGCCGGCCCTGCTGCCCACTCTCTCTCGCCGGCTCCCGCGGCTCCTTCTGGACCTGCTTGGATGCCTTGGACTTGCCTTTGGAGCCAGAAAGGGGGGCGTCCGGGGGCAGGCGGATGGACGGTGAGGGCTGCAGGCTGGGTCGTGGGCCCGGCTCTGCCTCCAGGATGGCCTTGGCGCCGTGCAGCCTGGGCGGGGACGGGCACTGCAGCTCCCCCCGTGTCTCCTGCCAGCGGCGCAGCTGGATGAGGTGCTCACGTTCAATCTGGCGCTCCGTCACTGGCAGCTCCACCACCTGTGGGGCGGTGAAGGTGGGGGGCATCAGGAAGAGCTGTCCCCTTCCACCTCCCATCCCGGGCCATGCGGGCTGACCACAGGACGGTGGTCACAGGCCCCAGAGTGACTGCCAGGTGAGCCAGGCCCTCGAGGCCCACCGCCTCGGAGGAGAAAGCCACGAGTCCTCCTGTCTACCTGTGTATCACCTCACTACAGCCCCCAGAGACAAAGATCCACAAGAGCGAAAGACGGGAAAATAAAGCCAAGACTGATGGGTGGGGGCCGCACCTACTCGCATTCCTCTAGGTGGATCTGGGCCTCTCTGTGCCCCTCTCCTTGTTCAGACAGAAGGACGAAGTCTCTCCGCACCGTCCAGGGCTGCTGAGCACAAGGCCGCAGGCCCCCACCAGGGCCCTCAGTCTCCCCCTCCCTCCGGGGGTGAGGGGCAGGGGTGGCCGTACCTCCTGGACCAGGAAGGCCTCCTGCATGACCTTGGGGCTGAGGCTCCGCAGCCGCTCGATGGTCTCGTACTGGCCTTGGCAGCCTCGGACCTTCTCGGGGGAGCCCAGCGCCTGCTTCAGCAGCACCAAGCCCACCCGGAAGATGATCTTAACTCCTGCGGGGGGCAGGCAGTGAGTGCAGGCAGTGGGGGCTGCTCTGGGGAGTTTCTCTGCAAACAGAGGCCCCCCGTGAACTGGACTGGTGGCAGGGGTGCTGCCCCAAGCCCAGCCCAGTACCTTCACAGAAGAACATGTCCCAGACACGCAGCACGGAGCTCCAGGGCAAGGTGCGCGAGAAGGCGCACATGAACCACTCGGTCATGTAGAGCAGCGGGTCGATCTTCTGCTGGCTGAGGTGCTTGTGGGCCACGGGAGACACCTTCTGCAGCAGCGAGAAAAGGATCTCCCCGTCCAGCTGGATGGCCTCCTGGGGGGACAGGGAAGCCACCGGGCCGTGACCGAGGGCCCGTGGCAGCCGCCCCTGGGCTCCTCAGGCGGCTCACACCACAGGGTGCCAAGCTCCTGCTAGGTGCCGGGTGCAATGATAAGCACACCAGACACAGCTAGTCCCCCTCTCTGAGCGTGCCGTGCAGAGAGGCAGACAGACACGAACCACAGAAGCATCACGGGCTGAGGGCGTAGAGGGAGGGAGGGGGCTGTGCCCCCTAGGGGCACAGCAGGAACAAGACCCTGGGGGTCGTGTGCCAGAGGTCCCACCTGTCAGGTCAGGGAAAGCTCATGGGTCATGGGCTGAAAGCTGAGGGGAAAGAAGAGTTATCAGAAGAAGGAAGGGGTGGAGGATTAAGCCTACTGGAAGGCCAAGGCAGGAGGAGCATGGTGCCCTGGAGGAACAGCCACAGTGAGACAGAGGTGGAGGGAGGGTGGGAGTGGGAGGCCGGGAAGGACTTCCACGGGCGCAGGACGGCTGCGTTAAGGTCTGGAGAGGCCACAAAGGTGTCAGGTCTGGGCTGGGTCTCAGGCCAGGGCCAGGCTGGCAAGCACTCACCAGCTTCTCACTGTAGTAGCCGGGCAGGTACTTCTCACAGATCTGCACCAGGCACCAGAAGGCTTGCTGTGGGGAGGAGAGGCGTGAGGCCTGGCTGCTGGGTGCTCCCCGGCCGCCCGCCCGCCCACCTGCGGCCTGGGGGTACCTCGGCGGGCATGTGCATGAGCAGCACGGCGGCGATGGGCGCCTGGGCCTGGCAGTAGCCCTCCTCGGGTCGGTAAAGCGTGTAGGCTTTCAGCACCCGGAACAGGTCCTGCTGGCTGCGGAGAGGCGAGTGGGGAAGGGCTGACGGGTGGACTCGGCCACCCACAGGCCTCACCTGTGCCCCAGTGGGCCAGACCTGACTCGGAGGCTGCACTTCCCTGCAGACTGGGGTCACCAGGGGTCAGTCCCCCACTGCAGCCCCTGTACCCTCCTTTGACAGGTGAGGGCAGAGGCTCAAAAAGAGGGCAGGGAGCAGGGCTGGGGCAGGGCGTGTGGCCCCTCGGCTAGGCCAGCCCCGTCCCAGGTCTGTCTCGGTCCTGGCCTGGCCGCCACGTCTCTCCTCTCCTGCATACCTTGTACCCACCCAGCTTTCTCCAGCCTTATTTCTCCCCACTCAATCTATGCATCTTCCTGTTTCCAGAGGAAGGCCAGGCCAGGCGAGCCTAGCTCTCTGGGAAGTACAGGATGAAGTGCCCCAGACCTAAGAGGACCCATCAGACTCAAACCAAAGAGGGAACTAACAGTGCAGTCAGGACCCTCCAGCTTCCGGGACCCCCAGCGTCCTGCCAGATTCATTCTACCCCCTCTCTCTGAGGGAAAGGGACAGCCCACAAGGCCCAGCCTGCTCACCCGTGGCCCCCCCGGGACACAAACATCTCGTGGAAAGGGAACTGCCGGTGCAGGTCACGCTCAATCACATCCAGCCACTTGGGGTCCCCAGGGGACATGTCCAGCTCCTGGAAGCAAGGTCAAGAGCATCTCTTAGGAGTTAGGATGGCTGGGAGGATATCACTGTCCCAGGTTGTGGAGGAAGCCCCATCACCAGGGACAATGTCCACCTGATCCCATCCTGACTGGGCCTCCCCGAGGACAAGTCAGGAAGCTTGGGCGGGGCAGAGACGAGCGGAGCAGAGTCCTGGAAACCCTGAGGGGCTACCTAGGCTCCAGGGGGAAGACCCATGTGGGTAAGAGTGCCTGACATAGCTGTGGCTTGAGATAACCTCCAGGCACTTCATTCAGGACTCAAACACCTTGTTACCCCCTGAAGATGGAAAGCAACTTGGAAGCAACGACTCCCACCTGGGAGGACCACCCTGAGCACCACTTGAGATGGCACATGTGGGCCTCGCCGACTGTTCTCCTCAGCCCCCCAAAGACAGGTCCTATTGTTACACTGTTCACAGGTGAGGAACTGAGGGTCAAAGAAAAGCCACTTGCCTGATGCCTTGTGGCTAGAAAAATGATGCAGCTGGGTCTGGAAGCCAGGCTGACTCAGAGCTGTCAACCCCAACTCCTGTGCTACCCACCTCCCTGTACAAGCGGTGCCACCTATTCCTACTCAGGAAGCGTGTGCGCGCATGTGCGTGTGTGCGCGCGCCCTGCTACACTGAGCAGTGACAGGACATCTGTCACACCACTGGCCCCAGAGCCGTCTCTGGCTGCTGGGGTTTCAGCAAAGTTTTTCTCTTTCCTTTGAACTTCCGTGAACATTTTTGCATGACTTCCATTTATGAAAACAAAACTAGTACACAAAAAAAGATCCTTTCTCAATTACTTGAAATGTCCTTTCTTATTTGCTTGTTGGTTACAGGGGTATGTATCATTTGTCCAAATTCTCTGAACTGTGTGCTTAAGATCTGTGCACTTTACTTTATGTAAGTTCATAACCTCAGCTTTCAAAAAAGAAAGAGACAACTCAGTGGAAAGGATGCCTGGAGGGCTGAGCAGGGAAGCAGACAGAGCCCTCCTTGTCTGCGTGTTGGGCAGCGCAAGGAGGGCCCCAGGAGGAAGGCTGGGGCCACAGCAAACACATCAGTGGGCACAGGCCCAGGCCCCTGCCCGGCAGGTGACTTCATACAAGTGCCTTTCCCTCTGTGCCTCCTCAGTGGGGGTATCCCAGGATTGAAATAAGGACCCTGGGGTGTCAGGTAACTTGATACAAGAAGGTGAACACTGAGACAAAAAGCTGATGCAGTGTTGGAGGCTGGAGGCTGGAGGGAGGGCCCAGGGCTGGACAGTAGGCCCTGGGGCGGGTGCACAGCCACAGACGTGCGCACACAAGCTGTGCAAGTGCAGCCCCCCAGGAGGGCTGCAAGTGCCCTAGGCGCCTGCAGGTCAGGGTGCTGTCCTGACCCGAGACACTTTCTTGAGTACAGTGCAGGCCTGCTTCTGTCAGGAAGGAAAGGAGGGCCACAAGTTCTCCTGAAGGCCCCACTGAGGCACGGACCTGGGAACCCAAGGTTCCTAGAGCACGCTCATGGGGTTCCTCAGCAGCCCACGGCACTCAGCCACACAGAGTCACCACCCCTCAGAAAGGGAAAGGTGCAGCCGAGGGCCTGCAGGGAGAAAGGGGGCCGACAGTCCAAGGCAGGTAGGGGCCGCTGGGGGCGACGCAGTTACCACAGCCCCCACAGAGTCTGCAGGTGCTGGCGTCATCATGAAGGGAAACTGGAGAAGAAAACCAGGGAAGAAAAAGACTGGAAGGTCCTGTCCTGCCTGAGGAAGAAGCGGCCACGCAGAGGAGGAGGAGCTGCTGGGGTGTGGAGCCTGTGCTGACAGCGGAGGCTGGGGTCAGCGCAGGCCTGCAGGGGCAGGACTGCTGCACCCTTGTGGCGCCCCTGCCTCTGGCCTCTTGCCCCAGCAGCCGGAGGCAGCTTCTCTCCCCGTCCACTTCCTCCACCCCACAGGCAGGCAGTGTCCCTCCCGCTGTGCTCACAAACCACTGTTCTGGCCCCCAGGACCACTTCGGGGCCCCGCCACTAAGCTTCAAAACATCATGAAGGGCTTTCTGGGCCAGTCTACCTCCTCCCACAAGCAACCTTCAGAGCCCACAGAGGCGGCCAGCCCCTCTCGGGACGCACCACTCCCCAGACACACACAGCACAGAGAGCTCTGCACTCCGCTCCTCATCAGAGGCACTCACGTCTGCTAACTGTGCAACCAGGAGGCTGACCGGGCCCCCAAGTTCCCTTGGCTCTCAGGCTATGCTCTGGCGGCTGAAGGTAACCTAGGGCCTTGGTGGTGCTCCCACCCCACCCCTGAGCCTCCCACTCTGCCAGAAGGCAGCCCCCTGACATGGAAGTGATGTAGCCACAGGGAGGAAGACTCTGGACCAAGAGGCTGCCTGAGTGGGCATGATGTCGGTGCTCTGTGGGACAGCCCGATCCCTGATTCAGGCCTGCCCTCAGCCAGACACTCCAACAACCCCGGTCCCCTGGGCCACCCTCCCCACCTCCGGTCTACAGCAGCAGCTCCAGGAACAGGTTTGGCGGGAGAGGGCTGTTCACTGAAGCATGAATTTTGTCAACAAGGAGCTGCTGATTGACAGCTCTCTCACTGCCTATCATCAGTCCCAAGAGCCTGGGAGGTGCCCTGAGGCCTGGGGCCAAGTCTGGCAGGTGAGCTGGGGCAACCCCGGGAAAGCCAACTGACTCCCCGAGTTCCCTAGAGGAGCAGGCTAGAGGAGCAGCCCGGGCCAGGGGGAACCCAAGAAGCCTCATGAATGGAGGGGTGTTCTTCACCTTGGCAAGCTGGGGTGGGGAGCAGTGGGAGGGGAAGGCATGGCTGTCAGAGGGTATCCCGTCTGACCCCTGACTGGCTTCTGAACTCTAAGGACACTGGTTTGGCTCTGCCACCCCCGGAACAGACGAGCCCATAAGCAACATGGGTGAACCCTGTCTAGCTGGCTTGGATGAGGCAAGAGAAAGTAGAGAATGGGAAGTCAAAAGGTGTTAGGGTCCTGGGACCCTGCTGGGCAGCCCCCGAAGACCCAGAGCTCAAGCCCCAGGTGGTCAGGGAAGGGCTCTCAGTGTCCCTCCCAATAACCAAGAGCTGAGAGGTAGCCCACCAAGTCCAAGAGAGCAAATCTAGGGGGCTGCCAATCTGTCTACCCCACTGAGGCCTGCTCAGGGCTGGCGCCTCAGATGAGCAGAGGCCCCGGAGTCACAGACTGACCAGGCCTGGCAGTCAGCTCTGGAGGGGAGAGGTCCCCTGAGCACAGAGGATCAGCGCCCCCCAGAAGATGTCCAGAGACGAGGAAGGGAGGGCAGGGGAAAGAAGGGCAACTCACGTCGAACTTTCCAGGGTTCTGCTGCAGCTTCACCTTGCCTCCTGACAGGTACTGCCAAGCGCGGCCCCGCAGAGAAGGTGGGATGCCTTTCTGGCACCGCAGCCGGATCTGGAAGTCAAAGGGAGGCCATACCTGTGCATCCAGCCAGGCTGCCCGCTGCCCCCTCCCCAGCCCCCAGAGGCTAGTGCTCATCAGGCCTCCAGGGAGCATGGGGGCAAGAGCCGAACGGGGGGAACGCGGACTCCACTCTGTTGCTCCAACACCGCACCGGGTCTGCTGCCAGCAGGTGAGGGCAGCGGCCCCGGTTCCCTGGCCTAGTGACACACAGGGGTTCTTCAAGTCCACACAGGATTATGAATCTCCATCTCCATTTTCTGAATCCAAATGGAACCAGACAAGTTAGAGGAGCCCCTGGGATGTCACCAGGAAGGGATCTGCACGATGTGGAACATGGCTCAGCCACAGGGAAAGCAGCTCACAAGATGACTCGGAATGTGTCCAGAGACGTGTCCTGGGTGCTTTCATGGGAGTGTTTAAGCAGCTGTGTGGCAAGATACATCCAGCCTAGAGAGGAAAGATCTCAGCAGAATTCAGGAAGAAGACAGGAGCTGATCAGAATGGCTCCCCCTTTGTTTGGTCAAGAA
Organism: Budorcas taxicolor; assembly: GCF_023091745.1. Lineage (NCBI taxonomy): Eukaryota > Metazoa > Chordata > Mammalia > Artiodactyla > Bovidae > Budorcas > Budorcas taxicolor. The sequence continues at coordinate 69,322,406 of NC_068926.1, forward strand.
TCCCCTCTCTTCTGTTCTCCCTGACCCTGAGCTCTCACGATTTCCAGACCAGGGTGGAGGCAACTGGTCTGGGTGTGAGTCCTGATCCCAGGCTAAACTGGCGCCGGCCTTCCCCATCATGGGCTGGGAGAGGGGAGGGAGGAAGTGTCTGGGGAGCTCACGACCCAGAGCTAGTGCTCAATGCATACGCTTGTTCTCTTCAACAGAAAAAAGGCTTCCACTGCCAAACCCGGCTTGAGAAAGCATCACGCTTCACAGATGGAGAAACTGAGGCACAGAGTCGGGACAATATTAAGGTCATTCCATCAGGGATCACGCCAACTTCCAGCCACACCACACAGGCTGGAGGACCGAGCCCTGGGTGCTCACTTCTCAGGCCTCTCCAAGTCATGTGAGGACATGAGCTTCCTCTGGACTTGAGGGCAGAGTGAGGCTCGAAGGCAGGTGCCCTGATCATCCTTGACCTCAAGGCCAAGGGTCAAGGAGACCGAGGGCAAAGGCAGAGGCACCATTCCTCTGGAAAGAGGGCAGAGGACTCTCCGGTGACACTGCCCTCGGCCCCTGCACCGAGCAGCCTGGCCTGGGGTGGAGATGAGAGCACAGGGCAGTGGGAAGTGGGCGGTGCCTGGATAATGAGTTTGAATCCAGCGCTGACCTCAGCCCATCACCTCTCATCAACTGTAAGATCAAAATAGTAACAACTAGGATTCTATCAGAAGTGGTGCAGGGGCACATGCCTAGCACGGCACCTGACACGGTTGATGTTAATAAATGATGGCTTCCTCTCTGCCCCTCCAATCCCGGGAGGACACCTGAACTCAGAGGCCCTGGGCTCACTCCTAAGTCCCCTTATCTGGAAACCCCCTGAAAGAGTCCCCTGGGAGGCTCCCCGAGGAGGGAGCACAGGAGGCCTGGGCTTCCTAATGACCAGCATAAACAAGAGAAAACTTTCCAAGGGTCAGAGGGAGTCAAGAACCAGGAAGGAGACAGACAGGCAGGCTGAGGGCAGTGGGGGAAGAGCAGAGTGGCTGGTCAGAGGAGCCAAGTTGCGCTTCTGGGACTGCCTGCAAAGTGGGGAGAGGAAGGGAGCAGAAGGGACTGGCCTGCCTCCATGGACACTTTCCTGCTGCTGTGGGACTGGGGTCTCCTGAAGGAAGCCACGTGGTCTGGGCGGGCTTTGGCGAAGGGGTACACATGACCTGGAACCACAGGCCCTTCAGGCTCCCCAGGGCCAAGCTCAGCTGAGCTGGCCCCCACATATCATTGCAGCCCCATCACCCTTGGTCTGCTCAGGACCGAGAAGAGTCCAGGAATACCTTCAGTCCACTAAGCTCTCAGAGCAGCCCAGCCTCACCCAGGCCCAAGGTTGGGAGGTGGGGATGGACAGCTGGGAATACAACCAGCTTCCTTGGTGGCTCAGTGGTAAAGAATCTGCTTGCAATATAGGAGATTTGGGTTCGATCCCTAGGTCAGGAAGATCTCCTGGAGGAGGAAATGGCAACCACTCCAGTATTCTTGCCTGGGAAATCCCATGGACAGAGGAGCCTGGCGGGCTACAGTCCATGGGGTCACAAAGAGTCAGACACGACTGAGCGACTAACCTTCCCCCTCTGGCCTCTGGCATCCTCCTCAGCTCGGGGTGCTGGAGATGATAACCTCTTAGGGAGAGGCAGAGGTGGGGATGAGCAAGGGTAAAGCCAGAGAGAGTGCTCAGCAAACAGAAAGCACAGGAATTGCCATTATCTGAGGTAAGGCCTTGGGAAAGGAGAGTTCTGATGACAACTGAGAGAAGCCACACCTAGCCTGCTGAGCTCAAGGAGGGCAGGGCAACCTTTAAGCAGAGCCTGACAGGGGAAGACAGCATTCCAACCAGCACCGTCTCTCTGCAGGGCCTGGCCGGGTCCTGGGGACTCAGGATCAGTGCAGGGGGTGGGGGTCTGGATCCACTTCTGGGTGCAGGTGTGGCCTTCCTGTGCCACCACCTCCCGACCCAGCTGGCATGGCAAGGCAGTGAGAGCTCTAGGGCCAGAGTGGCAGGAGACAAGCCATGCACTAGGGTCCCTGGGGAGGGTGGAGTGCAGTCTCCTCTGGTGGCCCCGGCTGGGCGGGTAGCCCTGGTCTCTAACCGCAGTGCCAGGGAAGCAAAAGGGAAGAGGAAGTGATGCTGGCTGCTCTGCGGAGAGGTGCTCCCCACGGCTCCCCTCTGGAATCCCCATCTGCGAGGAGGTGGGGGGTGGAGTCTGCGAGTCACCTCCGCAGACAGTGAGAGGAGCTGAAGCTCAGGGTAAAGGCCCAAGGGCTGAGGAAGCAGGAAAACAGACCCCAGAGTCAGGCAGGAAGCAGCTGGGCAACAACTGTCTTAAAAAAGTATTTTTTTAAGTGAAATTTTTCTAATAAGCCAAAACTGAAAGCCCCAAAGTTCACACAGAACAGTAAGAAAGAGCCCCGGTCTGGGTGCACCTCTCCTCCCATGGGCACAGGGCTTTACAGGAGGAGGCTTGCAACAGGACACTCATTCCCACTTGAGCAGGGAAACTGAGGCTGGGGGAGTGAAGGGATCGCCCGAAGTCACTCTGCTAGCCATGGGCATGGAGAGTTGGGGCTGTGTGGCCGAACCTAAGCCCAAATGTGACCTTTGGCCCTGGGTTTCTGCTAAGCCCTGCAGTGGCTGTGCCAGCCTGGGCCAGACCAGCATGTCAGCTGACAATGCAGGCCAGGGGGTCACTGTGCGCTGGGGACTTGTGCAGAGAGACCCCAGCTGTGGGACTGCAGACAGGCCTCCGCTCAGCCAGGGAGTAAGCAGACCCTGCCAAGGTGAGCAAGAGTATCAGCACATGTGCGGTGGACAAGGATGCGCCTACAGTGTGGCAGAGCTGGCACCTAAATACAGCCCACCAGAAAAGGACCACTGGCATGTTCATTTTTATGAGACCATTAAACTGTGAAGTCACTTTTCCTTCTTTTTGCTTTGGCTAGGGGACAAGAGGGAACTCATCAAATTAATCTAGAGGGTAAAGAAGGCCCCTTATTGTGGTGGCAAAGCATGCAGGCACTAAAGTTAGACTCCTGGGTTCAAACTTTGACTCTGCCGTCAGTCATAAGTGGGGATACCACCACCACCAACCTCACTGGGGTGCTGTAAGGATGACCCAGCTAAGTGCCCAGCACACTGTGTCAACATACATTAGCCACTATTAGTATATCAAGTCCTCCCCTAGGTGGTAGGCAGTAGTAAAGTCTTGCCCCAGGAGTGCTGGAGGAAAGGTGCCTGAAGGGCCTTCAGCTGAGAGCGGCTTTGAAGTGTGACTCAAGGAAAGAATTCTGCGTCAGTCTGAAGTCATCTGGGAGGACCAGCTTCTGTCTGTATTTCCTAGCTGGTGGGGGGACACTGGGCGGCTGGAGGCCCTCCTGCTCCTTCGAGTGATGCAGCCCCTGCCTCTTCAGCCCGTGTAACCCCCACTGCGACGTCCAGCCCCAGGCCTACGGCCAGGTCCCTCACCTTTTTGTGCTTCTTGGCCATCCACTTGTCCCAGTTGTTGAGCATGTCCAGCCACTTGGACTCCCTCTGCCTCAGCACCTCCAGGGGGACTTCCTCCAGCCTGTGGAGCAGAGGGCAGGGCCTGTCAGAGGTGCCGAGAGAAGCAAAGGCCCTGGCTGAGGTCCCAGGTACCAGTCTGGTCAGTCCCCGTCCCTCCCCTGCCCCTCATCCCACCGTTCCCTACGGGGCTAACTCACGAACCCTCTAACACAGACGCGAGGGAACACAGCGCCCTCCCTAGAAGGCACAGGCTGGAGAGACAGTAGGTTCAAGCGCTCACTCCCCCATGTGTCAAGGGACCAGGGGCCCCAGTGCCTGCACCTGTGCACCAAAGCACAGCATTCCCACCCTGGCTCTGTGCCGATAAACAAGCCTCTTCAGAGAACCAGCATGCACAGTACAGAGCTGGACGGAAAACTAGTCAGACAAGTACAGGGATACCACGCTCACCTCGGCATTCTAACAAAACTAGTTACTCATGGTTTCCCCAGTTACGCCCTGGCCCTGGCCCCCTCTCAGCCTTTGCTCACGCCAGTCCCTTTGTGGGGACTGGAACACACTCCAAGTTGTCTCTGCCTATCCAAATTCAAAATACACTTCACAGCCCCATCAGACACCACTCAAATTTGTGCACCCACTCACGGAACCGCTGTCACAGCTATGTAGGTGGAGCTCTAGGGCCAGGGCCTCCGGGTAAACTGTGGGGAACAGTCGTGTGACTAGAACAAGTCCCAGCCCTCATGGCACTGACATTCTACAGGCTCTGAATGCCCACAAGAGCTGGTGGGGAAACACCTCAGCTTGGAGACCTACCCTGGGCAGCACCGAAGCAGCTGTGGCAGGCTGGGCAAGACCCCTGGCTTAGAGGGTGCTTTGAGTGAGTGAGCTCCTTCCAAGGAGGGAGTCCCTGGAAGTTCCTGAGTTCACATGACCATGGGGCAAAGAGAAGACGACCAGCGTTTAAAGGCTGCGCACTCTACGTGTGCTTCCTTGTATTCAGCCTACAGAGCAATACTGGTAAGAATGAGAACAACGGGCATGTGTCCTTCTCTACACACACATACACAGTCTCAGAATTATTTTTCAAGCAGTAGACTATGGATCTTTTAAATTTCTTTCTTGCGCGTCTGCCCCTTCTTTTCCAATTAAAAAATACTGGCATTATTGAGAGGTAAGATACCCAGGAAGAGTATACTGCTTAGAGTCAAACAGCAAATCAGTGGAAAAACCTAGACTCAAATCCAAGTCAGATCGTAGCCAAGGGCCTGCACTCAGCACTGCCTGACCTCCCAGAACGCAGCGCAGGGTGGAGGCCCTCAGGAACAGGACACAGCGGGGCCAGGGTTTGGCCCAGGCCTTGAGTCTCTGATTCTCTTTCTACAGGAAGGAAATGCACTGCTAGAACTTCTACTGGTTGGACGAGCAGTGGGAGGGGCCCCGGCAGAGCAGAGCTCCCAGACAGAAAAGGGCAGGTCCTCTTCGGTTTTTTATCTGGAGAACTGCACAGGCCTGAGAGCAGCGCTGGTGCTGATCAGGCGAGGAGAGACGACAGCCCTTCCACACAGGCCACCCGCCCACCCTCTCACCACCTGGAGGCAGAACCGGGGCACAAGGACAGGCTCCTTCCTATCCCTCCCCTCAGGAGAAAAGCAGAGACCACCACTTTAGATCAGGTAATCTACAAAGAAATGTACGCACGTCTCCAGGCAGCCCCCAGCCCAGGGAGCCCAAATCAAAGGCCCAGCATCACAGGCCAGGTCACCTCCCATCATACAGCACTCTCTCACACATGTCAGGGGATGAGCCTTCTAGTTATCTAAACTAAAGGAAGTAGCCACAGGGAGCCAACAGGAAGTTCTGGCAGCTATGAATGTGGATATCTGATCCAACTGCCCCATTGAGCAGAAGAGAAAATGGAGGCTCATAAGAGGGCAAGGCTTTTGCCTGAGATTACCAGTTTCCAGAGAATTCCCATATGATTAAATACATACCCATCTGACACCCTGACCCTCTAGTCTGTCTCTGTTGATAAGATCTGATAGCAGGGCCTCAGAGATACCCAGTCTCCCAACTACAAATACACAGGGGAACAGGTTCAAGCTCAGTGTTCTTTTAAATGATGCCAGATAACACCTTTTGCAGTTTCAAAGACCCAGCATCAAACCTCAAACCGGAATTTCAAACGGGTACAAAACAAACTACCGTATTTCCTGGATTCCAAGGCACTACTGATTTTAAACTACACCATTGATTTGGTAAGATCGTCGCAGAAACAAACAAAAAATCCACTACCACTTTAAATGTACATGTTCACTGAAAGATCTATTTTTATTTTCAAAACCTTAAATTGAGAAATTTTGGAGGAAAGACGGTCATTTGAGTGGCCTCTCCTCCAACAGCAAAGGAGTCCAACACCTGCTTGACCCGGCACTCAGCACTTCACCTTCTAACTACAGTGAACTTCTCTTCATATACAGAATGTGCTTCTGAATGGCTACACACTACCCATTTTCTTAAAAATCAGAAGGTTCACATCCAGTCTGGTGGGTCAGGATCTCAGAAGGCATCTGATCAGACTGCTGTCTGATACAGAAATTCCTTCTGCCCTCTTGCCCTCTCTGAGCCTGTTTGCTATGCAACTGGATGGCCTGCCTTGTGAACTGACCCTCAAAAGATGCCCAGAAAGGAGCCGTGATGTGGACTGGGGTCTGGGCATCTCTGCAGATGACATGACGGTGTGGAGGCCCTGAGGTGGCTCCCTCCTAATAATGGGGGGAGAGTGTGAGCCAGTTTCCAGTGACAGGGAGACCGACCAAATGGCCAACTTAAGGGACCAAACAGCCCATAGGGATGCTTCCGGCCTGAGAGTGTCACTCCCCCTTGCAGAAAACTCCTCCGTCCTTAAGGTGGCCTGAAGGAGTCTCCGCAACCAGAAGAGTCTAATGAGGACAGTCTCTAGTGGAACTCCTCAGGGCTGGGCCTTCATCATCTCCAGGTGAAGTCACCCTCATTGCTGAAGCCATACTGTTAAGCTTTCTGGTACCTCCTGTCTACCGCAACACCCCTTTCTAAGGCTGCACAATTCTCAGCCAGATCAGCCTCATACTAGACAAATGTAATTATCCCTCATCACTCACCTACCCCTACCTGGAATGCCTTTTCTTCTCCCCTCTCCAAGTCACAGCAACACTTCTGTGGCCCAACATAATAAAAATGACAACTTCAACAATAACAGCAGCAACAGTAGTTACCATTTTTACATCATTTACTACTTACCAACATCTTTCAAAATATTTATATATTACTTAAAATACTAATATATATACACACACACATATATATATACATGTGTTATTTTCATGTATCTTTCATAATAACCCAACCATAACATTCTCTCCATTTTCCTAAAGTAGAATCCAAGTCTTAGTCAAGTTAAGTGCCTTGCTCAAGGCCATGTTGTTGTCGTTTAGTCTCAGTCATGTCTGACTCTTTCGTGACCCCACGACTGTAGCCTGCCAAGCTCCTCTGTCCATGGGGTTTCCCAGGCAAGAATACTGGAGTGGGGTGCCATTTCCTTCTTCAGGGGCTCTTCCTGACCCAGGGATTGAACCACGTCTTCTGCTTGGCAGGCAGGTTCTTCACCTCTGAGCCACCAGGGAAGCCCCCAAAGCCATGCAAACCCAGGCTTGCCTCACGCCACAGTGCATGCTCTGAACCCCAAAGTCAAGCCCTTAGCCTCCACACAGCTGCTGTGCCTGCCCAGATCTCATTAGCTGTCTTCCAACCTGAAGACCTTCATCTTGACTACTTACAACACCATTTCTCCAAGTTTTTAAACTGAAACTCACAGTATGAAATACATTTTGTACTGAGACTATACACACGCACACATAACCAAAATACATTTTATGAAACAATTTACTCCTACATGTACTAAAGCACCTGATATTTTCAGTTCAATTCTTGTATTATTCTATCCTACTTCCTACTTCTTTTTTATTTTCATGCTGGTCACAATCCCCTAAAATCGATTCTAGCACTAAATCACCAATGAATCAAGACGTGATGTGAAATGAGCAGCTCATCACAACTTGGTCATGCTGCTCAGCCCTGTCCCTCCCTAACCGGACTGGGTCTTGAGCTATGTAACTCCCGTTGTGCACCTGACGGATACCGACAGATGCCTGCCTGGTTTTCTCCATGACATCATTCCTTTCATCTATTGCCTTCAGGGCTACAAGCCACTGCTGCCTACAGCAATTGTATTTGTGCCCCTCGTAGCCCAGTGAGAGCCTCAGAGATTAATTACCATTTCCATTGGACCCATGAGAAACCTGACCCAATCAGAGAGATCATATGACTTGGGCAAAGCCACAAAGCTATTAAGTGGCAAACCAGAGCTCCCCTTTGCCCCAGTGACTCCTGTGCTGCTCCTCCCTCCCCTGGGAAGGCTGGGAGGACATCAGGCCGCTCTCCAGATGCCACTGTGGGGCCCTATCTCTGGCCCTCAACCCCCTGGAGACAGTCTAAGCCTTCCTCCAGTGCTCTGACTGTCCCAGTGAGTGGCCTGCCCAAACCCAGCAAAGCTCAGCAAGGCCAATATGCTGGACGGGCAAAGCTCACAAGCACACCCTTGACCACCCCCTCCTGGGGAAGGAGGCACAGAGGAGACAGAAACATGCAGCCAGAGGGTGACTGAGCCCAGATTCTGTTGGGCTCTCAGCTAAGCTAAGCTTAGCCATGCTGTGCTGCGGCCCAAGGCAGCAGTGACAGCCCGATGACACCAGCCTCCCAACCTTCTCCCCAAACCCAGAAGCTGAAGGCTTCCAAGAGACGAGACGGACAAGACCAGCTCCCAAGGCTACCTGAGACCCAGGCTCTCTCCGCCTTGTCCCTCCAGCCATGCACTTTCCACCTAAGAGCGCCGTCAGCCCCTCTGGCTGGCAGACTCAGCCAGGTGTGGCGTCTGTGCCCATGACCCCTTTATCCAAAGGTGTCAGATAAAACCTGGTCCCAAGGAACCAGTGTAACCCCCCTCCGCTAAGCCTCCCTCTCCAAACCAAACCAAACAAAAAGAAACAGCCCAAGCATAAAGCCCAAGGTCGAGACCTCGGGATGAATTCTCATCTCAACCGTTAGGAAAGCCATGTGGAGTGTGGGAGACAGTAAAAAGAGTGGGGACCTTGAAGCTAACCAACCGAGGGTCCATTCCAGCTCCTCTACCTGGGAGACAGACCTTGAAGTCTCAACTTCATCTTCAAGTGGGACCACACACATAAGGTCTAAATGAAGAATACATGTGTATAAGGACCCAGCCTGGTGGGTGGCCAGCTAATGGTAGCTCTAAGGTGACCAGTATTTGCAGCTTGCCTAACACTTTCCCATCCCTCTTCTCATCTGACTGGTCTACACACACACACACACAGCAGGGCAGGACTATCCCCATTTTACCCACGAAGCAATGGAGACCCCAAGAGATTAAGCCGTTTACTCAATGATACACGGACTGTAACTCTTGGCTTCCGACCCAGCTCTGCCACTGTGAGCTTCCAGATCTCCACCTGTAACATGGGGCAAGGCCCCCCTTCGGAGGGCAACAGTAAAGACCACATGAGACAGGAAGAACTGGCACACTTCCAGCACCCATTCTGCACCACTTCTGCCAAGCACTACATAGGCGCACAATTCCCCAAGGAAGCAGCTTTTATCATCTCCACTTAACAGACACGAAAACTAAAGTTTAGCACAGCTGAGTAATCTGTCCAAGGTTACGCAGCCTGGAAGTAGAGATGCCAACTGAGCACTAGGCCATCCAATAAGTATAAGGTGATCCCCATGTAGCAGGGCCTCAGTACCTACCACATTCCCCTCCTCTTCCCTCACCCCCCAGGAGACACCACTGCTCTCTGTGCCGAGACGGCAAGAGTGAGCAAGATGCAAGCGTGGAACACTGGGAAGTGGATGCGCAATCACAGATCCAGGGACAAGGGTGGGGGAACTCCCCTCTCCCACCCAGAGCTGGAAGGAGTGAGGCTAAATAAAAAAGCTGACCTACTTTGCACACTGAGTAACAACCTCTGGAGTTCATTAATCCAAGTGGTGGTAATGACTAAAAGTATAAATAGCCTTTATGCCAGCTCCATAATCAGCCCTGATAGGAAAAGAGAAGGCAGGAGAGGCTGGGCTGGTGATCTACAGATGGCCAACAGGCAGGGCTGGGAGGCCTGTGAGGTTCTGGAGTGAGTCCCCAGACAGCTAGGGAGGCCTAGGAACTGAAGGGCACGCGGTCTGCCCGAGGTCGCGCTAGGAGTCAGTGTGGGGAAGCAGGGTGGTCTGCAGCAGCCTGGTGCTCCCTCCTGTGGCCTGGCAGCCCCCGCTTGGAGGCAGGGCAGTGCGAGGGCTCCCTGTCTAGGCGAAAGAGTCCTGCTTGCTTCACTCTTCCCCAACACCCGCGCAAGCTAGGTCTGGGCCTGCCTCCCTTTCCCACAGGGAATTCCCTGGCTTTGCTCCTTCCAGCCCTGGGTCAGTGCACAATGGTAAACAGGTTCTCTCCACCCTTCTCTGGCCTCGGTGCCCTGGGCCTCTGCCCAACTCTCCACTCGGCACAGCCCCACCCCCCTTGTTGTCAGGGGCAAGAAATGGTTCCTTTAAGCACCAGCCTTGCTGGCTCCAAAAAGCAAGGAATCCCCCTCCCCCGACTCCCACTCAGCTAGGGAAAGGCACAGACCAGAGCAAAACCTCCCAGGGCAGCTCTCTCTGAAAAATGCGGAGAGGTATGGAGACT